>NC_083334.1:6301795-6617196 GCF_963455315.2 Globicephala melas | reverse complement strand
CGCTCTCTTCAAAGAGCCCCACGTCCTTGTGTGTTGCGATTTGATATCAAAAACATTTCTTTTTTGTCTCATTGATTTTTTAAACCTCCTAATACTACAGGCTTACGTTCTTCTTTGCTTGGGATACAGCAATCCTGAAGCCACTCTCCAGCCATCCGCACTAGTAACAAGGAGCAAAGCATTTGCTCCGATAATGAGTTTGGAAACGTGAATGCAAGGTCGTTAAATCAAGGGATATTCTGTTTGGAAGGCTTATGACCTAATGTTCTTGCTTCCCTGTCATGAGGAAACAAAACATCTTTGGAGGTCTTCAGACAGAAAAGTGGCAAAACTGGGCTTTCTTCTCCCTCCATATAAGGTTTTGTTTTGTTTTGTTTTGTTGTGTTGTGTTTACTAATCTGGACATTTGACTGTCCAAGCAGTTGTGTCCTCAGCAGTGTTTAAGGAGAGATGCAGATGTTAAAGGGGGAAAGACTGGGAGATGCACGTCTCAGGCAAACCTTTGTCATCTCAAACCTTGCAGGGGACTAGGGGCAAATGCATTGCTCCACATTTTGGAGATGATGCTCAAATGCCCCATGGGCTGGGGACTCTTTCCCTGTCCTCTTTGTATTGATGCCGTACTTGAGTTCATGTCTCCCAGAAGAGCCCGTATCAAAGCCACTTGCCTTCCATTCTGGCACTTTCTGTCCTCTCCAGGGTCCGGCAGACGGGATATCAAGGGAAGCAAGGCCCTGACAGCACAGGTTTTCTGGGTGGTTAACAAGCACACCTGCTTCTGTCCTCCGTAACTACATGGACCCCACCCCACAGAGGATCATTCAAGCACTTCCTATAACTAATTTGTTCTGACCTAGTTTTCACTTTTTTCTATTTATCATTTGTGAACGACATTCTGTTATCTGATCCTGTGTCTAGATAACCCCGTTCCTATTTTCACTAGTACAGAGAGACTAAAAGTGTGCCCTGTGCTGACTGTAAACTTGGAAGACGTTATAAGGCATAGCGCCGTAGTCACTAGTTGCTGCTGCACTGAAGTTCATAGCTTGTCCCCCGGGACAGATAAAGTTGTAAATAATCTGAGTTCACCAGTATATCTGTGCTCCATCAAGTCATATGTCTTTGCTTTTATCTGTGGGTGTAACTGTATATTCCTTTTCATTATTTAATGGTTTTTTTTTATCACATACACTATCTCTTTGCCTCTTTGTATGTTGCCCTTACCATCACTCCAAAATCTAAGGAGAAAATGTATTTTTCCCCTCAAATGTTCCAGTCATTTCCTACCGATAAAAAGGCCACTTTTCATCAGTAGCATCCCTTTTAAATGTATGCAGGCATAATGAGGCTGCTATAGCAACATAAATTTGTTTGGGCATTTCATACAGGAAGAGGGGTCATGCTTTACACAAGATACAGCTCTTAGGAGGGCTCTTAACGTACATACGAATTTACCCAAGTACCTGCTAGAGCTCTGGGTCACAGCACTCACAGATACTTGTAAGTCAAGGAGCAAATAAAATGCAGCCGATGCTGTTAGGTCATATATACACTTATATGCAGCAAGGCTGGTTATAGCAATTGACACCTGTAAAATGCCTATCTGTATCTACATCTATACCTTATCCATCTTCCCATGTGTATCTATATGTATATGTTTAATCTCCTTTGATTCTCATGCTGCCTTAGCTTGGGTTTCCCCCAAAGCGGAGCCCGAGACAAAGGCACACATGCAGGAAGTTTACTTAGGAAGTGGTCCCAGGGAGCAGCCTAGGGGGACAAGCGAGGGAAGCTGGGTGGAGGAGGCCGGCACACACGCTGTGGACACCCTTGACCACCGCTGTGGCCTTGGTGAGAAATCCCACAGGACCTTCTGAGGATCCGTAGGAAATGTGTTTCAGAACCTTCCGCCTGGGGCAAGAGAGAGCGCACTCCCATCCTTCGCGGGGCAGGGCGACCCCGGCATCAGCTCCCCAGCTGCGTGCTGTGCCCCAGGGGCCCGCGGGTGCACCGGCGTCCCCATGGCTGGGGGTCAGGCGGGAAGTGGGCGTCCGGGGAACTGAAGCCCACTGGCTGCTCCCTGTGGGACTGGCTGGCAGAGGAGGGCCCAGAGGACTGGCCATGTCTCCACGTGTTCCCTGGGAGCAGGGGGCGACCCCGGGCCTCATTCACAGAGCAGAAACCCCAGGTCGGAGCACTCACAGCCTCACCCGCGGCCCCGTGGACCTGACTGTGCTGTGATGGGAGGTGAGGCCAAGGTGAGCGGCTCCAGGCCCCAGGTCGTGTGGGATCATTGGGTTAAAGCCCTGGCATGTGCAGTTTGGTAACGTTGCTGAGAGAGCGGCCGTGAAAGCAGCTCTCCTGAAAGTGTCAGTGTTTATAACAGATTGGAGAAAGGGTGGAGCCGGAGACAAAACCGAGGCCACGGTCACCGATCGCCATATGCAGAAGGTGAAACATGAGCTTAGCAGAGGCCAAAGCAGTTGGGAGAACGTCCTTCACCCTCCGCAAATGCCCGACGGCACAGAGGACATTCTGCGGACTGCTGCATTGGTCTGGTGCCTGGGATATTTGTTCTCAGCCTAGGACATGCAAGTGATGCTTCCTACAGAGGTAGAAAGGGAACATACGACTGTTCTCTCGTTTATAAAAGGAACTGAATTGTCAGTTATTACAATGGGAGCCGTTGAAATTCAGCTCTGGGAACGAGATTTGATTAATTTAGATTACAGTATACCGAGGATTTCTTTTTTAATGAAACTAAAGTGTTCTTGCCTGTCTGAAATTAAGGTGCACCGAGAAAAAAATAAGGTAAGTAAATTATTTCAGTGTCTTTCTGCGGCAGGCAGAATCTTTTGAAACATTATGTGTATATTCATGGACATACATATGTCCTCAGTTGTGGAGATAAATGTAGATACAGATATATCCATCCATTGTCACCTGGCTGTGGGGTGACAGACCTTCAGAAGCTGGGTGGGGAGGAAGGCTTTGGAAATCAGTAACATTGCTGAACTTTCTCATTATGTGGATGAGGGTTCTAGGACCTGGATCACAGTGTTAGCTGGTAGCGGAGTGAAAATTAAAACCCTGGTGACCCAATGCCCAGTCCAGGACTCTTACCACTGCACTGGTGTACCTGTGCTTACCCGAAAACTTTGCTACCAAGTGTTAACAATGTTACTTTTTCACTTCTGTGATGAAGTATTCAGATCACAAAGGTTATTTATGCCTGTCCCATTTCTGCTCTTTCTGTATTCTGTGGGTTTGCAAAAATCCTGGGTAGATTTCTAGGGACAAGATAGTGTGATCATCTTTGGAGCAAAAGCAGATTTTTTTCTCTCTCTCTCTTTTTTTTTTTTTTTCTCTTTTTAATGTGAAATAAAGGTACACTGTCATGATTACTATACTAGATGGCTATGAAAGGGAAGAGACTTAAAGAATTTAAATGATTTTTGTCTTGAAGATACTTTCAAGACAAACTAGTTTTTTATAAGGAAGCCAGGAAGCTTGTGTTGTTTCTTTAAAAGAATGGGGGGAGGCGTTGGGAATGCAGATGGGAATGCTTGAGAAATGTCAGAACTGGGCCTTGCACGCCCTGCTGAGCGCCGCACAGCAGAACAGACTCCAGCCAAGCCCCTCTGCTGCTTTATCTCCTCTGCTAGCAAAAGGTGGAGAGAATTCCAACGGAGAGACCTCGAGGATACTACTGGAGGGTGCCCAAAGTACACTAGATTGATTTGCATGAAAACAGCGATCAAGTATTCCATCCCTTGTATATGACGGTGTACTCCTGACCCACCATCCGCGAAAATGTGTTCTTACGGTATTTTCTCGGTACGGCTGGTAGCTCTCTTCTCTTTTGAACTGTTCATGTTCTCTTGCCCCAAAACCATTCTGTCTACTTTACAGTGGACTTGAATAAATGGATACAACATGTATGTGTATGCTCTCTCCACTGACTGACATTTCTAAGAGCCGAGTGTGTGTGACGGTGCCTTGTGTGTGGTGAGGAAATGGAGAGCTTCATTCAGCATCACGCTCTGGTCAGACTTGCTGCAGTAACAGCGCTGGGAAATATTTAGACAAGTGTGTTCATTTTGCTTTTCATGTTCATAAAGCTGTAGCTGCCGCCTTTTTAATTTTATGATTGTATAGCAGCTAAAGTGCGTGCTTTTCTGAAGCATTAAGGAGGGAGAGTTTACCTCTTCTAATATATTAGATTATCTCTAATTTGACCTCTGGTTCAGTCCTCTCAAGGGTTTAAAGCTATAAAAGTTTTCATATTTTTATATTTATTTACATAATTCAGTGGCCTGTGTGCGCATACTTTAAGGAATCGTATTACTTGCCTACGCTTTGCAAAAGCAAAGAAACTTAAAAGTGATCAGTCCTCTTTTTAAACTCACATTAGAAATACAGGTTATTTGTTTAATTAGGCTGTTTTGCAGATTCCTCTTTAAAGCTGTAATGCATTTTTGAGCATTTTAACACTTATTTTAAACCTGATCAACAGAAAAAAAAATTTTTTTCTAATCGAAAACAATGCAACAAAAGCAGAACAATATTCAGTGACCAAACTAAGCGGCAAATAGAATAGTACAGCTTTTTTTTTTTTTTTTACTAATTATAACTCATCTTTATTTCTTGATCTGAAATTTGATGACTGTATCAAGTATATATCACAGTATTTACTGTTCACCGATGAAATATTTTGCTAGTCCAGCTGGGACTGCAGTTCACTTTGGAAGGCCATGGGGAAGCTTTACACATGTCCCCCATCTGGCTGTGGCTCGCAGGCCCTCAGAGCTGCGGACGGCTGAAGTTTGGTCCCACAAGAAGAGAACCTCCACCGGGAGCTGCAAATAGTGATGATGACTTTGGACAAATCAGTGACCTTCTAATTACGTCTTCCAAGACCTCCAGACCCAAAATAAGAGTGTCTTGCTACAAAATGTATGTTGTATCAGTCTTCTCTTTACGCAATACCAGTTCTAGGGACGGTGTTGTTTCTGACTCATTTTTAGAGGCAGTTTATTTCAGTCGTTTGTTTCAGTGGCATGTCATTCATGTGTAGGGAAGTCACTTTCTCTCCAGTGCTTAAGTAAGGATAGAGATGCAAAGTTTGGCCATAAAGTGAAGATGTCACTTTAAATGCACATTATTATATTTCTACATGGTTAGTTACTTATCATCCTAATTTTTGAATAAAATTTCACTCTGAGAAGGAATCCATTTAAATAGACACCCAGGGACTTCCCTGGTGGCTCAGTGGTTAAGAATCCACCTGCCAATGCAGGGGACACGGATTTGATCCCCGGTCCGGGAAGATCCCACATGCCGCGGAGCAACTACTGAGCCCGTGTGCGCCACAACTACTGAAGCCCGTGCGCCTAGAGCCGGTGCTCTGCAACAAGAGAAGCCACCGCAGTGAGAAGCCCGTGCACCACAACGAAGAGTAGCCCGCACTCGCCGCAACTAGAGAAAGCCCATGTTCACGGCAACAAAGACCCAACGCAGCCGAAAATAAATAAGTAAATAAATTTTTAAAATAAATAAATAGGCACCCATATAGATTTACACCTTGTCATAAAATGAACCTGTCTTACATACTAACTTGCTCAATATAAAACCTGTCGAGCTGCCCAAATCATGAGGATTGGGAATGTTTTGTGGCCAAGCATATGATACCAAATTGAAACTGCTAAATAATATTCCTTTGTGAGCACTTTTCACTGCTTTCTGTCTCACAATAGACTATTATTTTGACTTGTAAATATTGCCCCATGGGGACTGGTTTGATATGTTAGTGCACTACATCTCAGTTGTTTTAAATAACAGATCAGTGGTACAATTAAACACGTCGCGGGCAGCCTGTGGAGCAAAAGGAACCCATGCAAAAGAGCACCTCCTGTATGATCCCGTTTATATCAAGGTCAAGAGTGGACCAAACCTGTGGGCAGTGACAGAAGTCAGAATAATGGTTTCTGGCTGGGAGGTGTTTAGGCGTGTGCAAGAGAGATTATTCATGGGGAAGGGGCATGAGGGGACCTTCTGGGTGCGGGAAATGTTTTATATCTAGATCCCAGCGCTAGTTACACAAATTCATATTTTAAAAGTTCACGAGGCTGTCAACTTAAGGTTAGTACACTGTATACACTTCTTGTGTTTTAGACCTCAATAAAAATTTTTTTAATGGCAAGGGTATTAAAAATGAAATGTTTGATAACTTTTGCCGTGACACTACAACCCTAGTTACTATGAGTGATTTTATTTACCTCTGTCTGCATCTTTCCTCTGGTTGTACCTAAGTACTGCCTAAAGACATGAACTTTGAAAAAGTGGTTTTAAAGTGACTGTCTGCAGAGAGTGTAGATTAAACTGTTCCAGCTGCCCAAAGAGGGTTAAAAGTACTCAGTTAGGTAAATTAGTAATTTAACGTTCCGAAGCTCAGTTCTTTCCGGGTCAAGCATAAACGGCATTTGCTCTCGGAAGACCGAGAAAGAATTCATGCAGTTCCCATTAGTCTAAAAATAAATAATAAATAAATAAATGTCTGAGTCATGGGTTGCATTTTGATGGAGTTCAGTGACTTCAAGTATAGGAAGAAAATGATTTATCCTTTGAATAGCTGTGCTACCCATTGGGATGAATACAAAATTGCTCTGAGAAAAGTAAAATAAATGAATTAATCTATTGAACTTCATTGTATTTAGAGTTATTCCAATTCAAGCAGCTCTTGCTTTTCAGCAGCATTATAAAAACTTGAATAAAGTAGCTTTGTGTTGGATTCAGGTTGGAGAGAAGTGACATGTGTGATTTTTGAAGCTGTAGTAGGGCCATCATTATGCCACAGGTTTTGGGACTCGGACACACCTGGGTGTGAATCCTAGCTCAGCTGCATACTTACTAGCTACCAGGTCAGCTTTTTTAACCTCAGGTTTCTCATTGGTAAAATGAGTATATAAATGCATTCTGTGCTACGTTCGTCTGAAAATCAAATGGGACAAGTGAATCAGGGTTCCCAAGCTGTGTGCCAAGCCTCCCCAGGTCCCTGCAGCAAACTCCTAAGAACACGGGACAGTTCAGATATTCAAGGGAAATCCCGCAATATTTAACATCTGTCAGCTACTGGAAGAATTAGTAGCCCAAAGTAGCTCAGTTTCAACACTCTTAGATGGTGCCACTGGGCAAAGCTGGGTTTCTAGTGGTTTGCTGTTGTTAAAAGCAAGAGCGCTGCAAGAGTCAGCATGGAACTTAAAATGGGGGTGGCAGTGTCCGACCCAGTTCCGAAGTTTGAGGAGCTGGGCAGTGCCTAACTGGCAAACAGAGTCCATAAGTATTTGGGGTTACTTGAGTTTTAGAACATCCTGTATGGACCCTTGCGTTTGGTAGGGTGTAAGCCCAATCCAGATACTGCCTTTAATTGCCCTATGATTTGATAATATTTATTGGAAAACCAGTAAATCAAAAAGACTTAGTAAATCATATAAGATCTTGATCAAGACGTGTACTTGAATAGTTTCCCAACCTCAGAAACCATTCAGAAAAACAGCCACGCTTCTCGCAAGCTTGTCGTTCGGCCCGGTGTCCGCTTTCAGGCTAACAACTTCTGTAAGCACCGTGCACTGGGGGAGAAAGCTTCTTAGAGCACACGGTGCGTGTGTTCTGTGGACGGCGTGGCTGCCTCAGGCCGATGTGTTGTTGGTGGTGTAGTGCAAGTACCGAATGCGTGCCAGTCTCACAAAAGTAACGTGGTCCATTTCTGCGTGTAATTTACAGTTTGCACGCTTGCCACCCTCATTCGTTCAAAGTTGAACTAGTTTTATGGCGCACGGAGAAGCCCAGCTTACTTGAACACCAAATGTTCAGTGTGATTCTTCAAACGCTTGTGGTAAAAGTACGAGGGACTTGAGTCATTTTCCCATAATTAGTTTCAGTTCTGTAGGTCTGCCCCGTCTCCCTAACCCTGCTGCCTTGCATGCACGTCCATTCCAATGGAAGCTAGTGGAAAATTCCTATCCCCTTTCACTCCGCTGCCATGAGTTATAAAAAGCATGTCATTCAGGATGGACTTTTTCTTCTGCAATGTTGAATTTTTACTCACAATTTGAAGGGGAAAAAAAATAATCATTTTAAGAGAGATTTCTCTGTCAGTGAGAGGAGGGGCCACAGCATCGCTCTGAGCCACCGGAGGATGGCTGACTCACTTTGCTTC
Organism: Globicephala melas; assembly: GCF_963455315.2. Classification (NCBI taxonomy): domain Eukaryota; kingdom Metazoa; phylum Chordata; class Mammalia; order Artiodactyla; family Delphinidae; genus Globicephala; species Globicephala melas. The sequence continues at coordinate 6,608,978 of NC_083334.1, read as the reverse complement.
ATCTTTAGGGGGTCGTGTATTTATATCAGCCAGTGCTTTCTGAGGGGTGGTGTGTGAGAGTGCAGCATAGCACCTTGTCTTTTTCAGAGTCCCGTGACACTCGTTCACACGAGTCACTTCAGATCCACGTGTCACTGAGCAATCAGTGGGCACGACAAGCTCACGTGCACGTGCAGCTGGGGAGTGAGGGCTCATACAGGAGATGGGAACGAGGGGCGAGGGCTCACGTAGGAAGTGGGAGTGAGGCGCGAGGGCTCGGAGAGCAGGGAGCGGCGGCAGAAGTTTCCCTGTTGTCAGGGTTCGCTTGTTTGTTTCAATCAAAATATGAGTCATCCTACCCCCATTTTTAACCAGAAATCACTGTGGTCACTGCTGTGATTTGGTCTTGACGCCTACAGGCCGGTTTAATTTGATCAGCGGTAGTGAATTCTTGAAAGCTTCCCTCAGTCGTGGAAATCTGGTTTCAAATTAACGTGGTCCACACGCCAGCTTAAACTTTGTGGCTTAGCGTCTTTGTTGAGTCCCCTCGGTGGAAGGACCTACACTGGAGTTCTGGCAGCTGTTTGGGACTCAGATTATGAGTGGTTGGCTCCACTGGAATCTTGGCCCTCTCCTGGAGTGACTCTAGGAGCATTTTGGCTTAAGGAGGCCAAAGATAGAACTTAAGTGAAGGTTTTTTCCCGAAACGCCTATCCTGCATCGCAGCACGTTCAGGTGGTATGTGTAGACCTCTTTTAATTGTTCCTGAACCCCTAAACCATTGGTCTCCAGGAATGTGATTGGCTTTGGGGGGAAAAGTCCATGCTAGCCTTGGAAATCTCCTGAAAATGACAGTGGGAAACTCAGAACTGGGGTATGAACCCTCATCTTAATCCTTCTCCCTGGGGTCCACTAGCTCAACTCCGGCCGACCTCAGGGAAGCATCTCTTGGTTCTTCATGGCCCCGTTGCTGTGGTCTTGGTGGTCCCCATAACTGCTCAGGAAGCAAGATCAGGCCGCCCACGTGGAGAGAGGAGCTGACATGCCCCATGATGCAGAAAGTAACACCTAATGGGTTTTCATAGCAATGACCGTAAGTCATATGTGTTAAAGTGTAATACCATTTAGAAAGATTTGAGAAAGGAAAACTCCTGGTGCTCCCAAAGCAAGCGCCAATCTGGAAAATGCTTTTGTTTCGCACCGTCTCTCTCTGATGCTGGAAAAGAAGGTGTTGTCAAGGGAGAGGCGAAGGCAAGGCCAGAGGGAATGGCAGGTCGTACTGGTCAGGCCTGTATTTTATGTCCAGGCTTTCTTTTCCATTGAATGTTTATACGGCTCCTTCTTTCCTCAGGTGTCTGCTGTACTATTTAATTATCTCTTTGTTAGCCTCCCATTGTAACCTTGACGGAATTATGTTTGAGCAGTACTTAAAATACTCCTCAGAAGTCCTTTCTGAGCACCTCAGGAATAAACACCAAGACCACTCTGCAACGTATGGAATATTTTCTGAAGAGCAGGTTTCATTAGAAGGTAGATTAGTCTTGGAAGTCGTTCAAGGAAGCTTTAAGTCAATCCAACTGTACAGGTTCCAAAGATACAAGAAAGACAATACACAATACTTGGGTTTGTCCAGTTGAGAAGTGTCAGCTTCCCTAAAAGAACGGAAGTATCCATCTACAGTAGTGCGGTGGGCACGTAAGTTGTGTCACGCTCCTACAATGAAACACTACACAGTAGTGGAAAAGGGCACATTTTAATACACACAACAACATGGATGAATCACAGAAATAATAATTTTTAAGAAAGACTCAAAGAGAATACATACTGTATTCCAATTACGTGAAGTACAAAACGTAGCAAAATTAACCTGTAGTGGCAGAGGGCAGAATAGAGGCCAGCCTTGAGAGGAGGGGCTATAGGGTGGGAGGGGCAGGAGGGAGCCACCTGGTGGCCATTACACAGGTGTGTACCTCTATCATCAAGGTACACGCTTCGGATTTGTTAATTTTATTCTAAGTTATACCTCAAAAAAGAAGAAAGTGCTGGATTCCGTGAAACAGAGCCAGCTCAGAGTCTGAGGCATGTCTAAGCCAGCGTCTGAGTAAATGAAAAGCAAGGGCTGACCTGGTCCAGTCAAGTGTTTGGGGGAGCAGAGGTGTATGGGTGAATGGACTGAGTTCCTGCTCTTCCAAGCTTCTTATTTTGCCCGTCCCTTACTCCGACAGGGCTGTCCTGGGAAGAGTTACATTTCAGTTTCTCATTCACTTGCTTATTCATGAATCCCGCCCTACGTCTGAAAACGGAGACACGTGTGCGCCGCTGTCTGCACACTCAGCAGCCGCCATCTTGCTGTGTCCCGAGATGCCACAGGACGGCAGCTGCCAGTTGTGCAGCGTCGCCCTCCTATGGAGGCTCGAATCATCCGGGTGAGACTGTTCTGTGTATCAGCCTCGGTTCCAGTCCTGAGAGTGAGAAAGCAGAGCTGGAAGGAGGTGGAACAGTGCTCGGAAACAGGACAGACGTGGGTTTAAATCCCTGCTCTGCAACCTCACATCTCTGGAAGCTAGCAAGTCACTCAACATCTCAACACTTTTCAGCCTTCCCCGGGGTCAGTGAAAACAATAACATCAACCCAAGTTGGTCTTCTCACAATTTCCAGAATTTGTTCTTCCTCCTGGCGGTGGACACACTCAGGGTGTGACCGTTGTGTATAGTATCAGAATGGCAGGTGTTAGGGGGCCACCGTGAAGTGCTCCACGCAAAAAGATGTGTTATTATAAGAAGCTCGGAAATAAAGAAATTATCCTAGTATTGCTGACTTTCTGCCATCTGATACCACTCTGAGCTTGAGTTTCTTCAAAAAAGAACAGGGTATCTACCTTCAGTAGACTGTCGCGAGATTAAACGAGCTGATGTCACCAGATCATGTGCACCTGGTTAATACCAGCTGCTATCCTGACAACCGGCGGCATCCTGCCTCTGTCACTTTACAGTAACAACTACACCACGACAAAGGGGAGAAAGAGGCTTTCTCTGTTTTGAACTCTCGTGACTGCTGTCATATGAACAGTATCCTTTTTGCAAGAAGTCTATAGACTTTTTAAAGAAACCAGCAAAGTACACTGGTGTCAAAGTAGAGTCGAAAGCCCCCCCTTGTTTGGGAAAAGGTGAGGGAGTGGTGCTGGGTTATCTCCACAGCTGCTGTGGTTGACCTGTGTTCCCGGTTTAGGATTTTGAATCACTTAAAATTGAAATGGAGAGAGAAAGGGTCCCAAATAAGTAGAGAGAGTTGTTTATTCACCAGATATTTTTATCCTTTTTTTCCCCTCATCCAGAGACCATTTATTTTAATGGTAGTGGTATTTCAGGTGAAGAAGGGAAAGGAAAAGTAGCATACTATCAGATTACAACTGTAAAACCTAAATGGCATAGGGCAGGCTAATCACGTAGCAATAAATAAACGATACATATTAAACATCGTCCAATTAGAGGGAAAGCACATATAGATTTATTGTGCTTGTCATAACCGAGAAGGGAACCATATTGGAAAATATGGACAATTAATTACACATCCCAAAATGAACAATTGTTTTTGAGGGGGTGGTGTTCTGATTAATGTTGATTCTTTAATTTGTAATATAATTATCCCAACCATCACTGCTTTTAAGAGCATTTCACTGTTGAAGTTAAGTTAAAACCAGTTCGGGTCAGGAATTCCTGTTACTAATACTTTCTTGAATTAAGACTGAATAAGTTTATTTTATTTTACTTTTTTAGGAAATTTAAGAACCTATTCCTTAGTAGCTAAAAATAATAAGGAATTTCATACACAAAAGCCAAATGTTCAACATAGATAATTGGCTTGTGGTCGGAATCTGATTATTTTATGTTACTCAGCAAAATATCTTCTCTCCAGCAGCATTTTTGTACAAGTATTTCCCATTAAGAAGACCATTTTGCTTAGAGAAATTTGAAGCTACATCTGTATGTAATCATTTTTCAAGATTCCAAAGACTAGATAGTAGTTAATAAAACTCAAAAGAATTCTTGAATTATCTTCAGACTAATGTTTATAATTATCCAGCAAATAAACAAGAGTTGATAATATCTTGTTGATTCTACAGATCTAATGGCAGAGAAAATGCTTGCAGGAGCCCAGAGGAACCGATACCTCTTAGGAATTTTGAATCTTTTCTACCAAGATGTGCAGGTTGACTAGTTAACCCCAGACCACCCACTGTTTAATATTCATATAGTTCCTGCCATTGTCTTCTATAAAAACAGAACGTACGGAAGAGTAACGTTGCTCGTAGCTTACTGAAAGCTGAAGTGATAATAATAAGTTTAACCGTAAAGTCTGAGTGTTTTAATGGGCTCATGGCATTACCTGCAAGCACAAGGGGGCACAAGTAGGGTGGTTTAGGAGAAGATGCCACGTACGATTTTGGAGCTGAGTGTTTCTACAGAGAGGTACTCAGTCACCTGTTATAATCAGGACCTTTTACAAGCACACTTAGCAGCTGTCCTTTTCCATGTTGAAAGGAAGTTCATTGTCTTACAGAGTGAAGATGTGCCTTGAGGTATACAGTCAGATCATTTAACCTGATAAGACTGAGTGGAGTTACAATCTTTCTTGTGAGATAATAGTACAGAACTTGATAAGTATGTTTCTGGTATCATTATTAAAATTAATTATAATGACAGTCCCTGAGTACTGTGACATCTTACAGTTTCCAGCACACTTGTGCATTCATCATCCTATTTGAAACACGTAATAATCCCCTGAGGTCCCTGCTGTGGGTAGGAAAACCTTACGTTTCTGAAGGTACACTGTGAGGGTTTTAGCTGGTTAATGACTTAGTTGAATAATCAAGGTAAGGGGTCACTAAACAAATGTACAGTTAATCATGCTTAAAAAAAAAGTCATTTACTAAGTGAAAGAAGGCAATTTGAAAAGGCTACATACTGTGTGGTTGCAACGATACCACATTCCGGAAGAGACAAAACTATGGAGACAGTAAAAAGATTCGTGGTTGTCAGTGGTTGGAGGAGGTGGGGATGAAGAGGCAGAGCACAGAGGATTTTTAGGGCAGTGAGACTACTCTGCATGGTTCTGTAATAGTGGATACAATGATGTCCTTATACATTTGTCCAGACCCATCGAATGTACACCACCAAGCGTGAACCCTAATTATCAGCTGTGGACCCTGGGTGATGGTGTGTTCGTCGATTATAACAAATGTACCATCTGGTGGGGTCATTGATAACGAGGAGGCTTTATATGTGGGGGGCAGTAGGGAGCATGTAGGAGATCTCTGTACCTTCCCCTCACTTTGGCTGTGAACCTAAAAGACTGCTCTACACAATTCAGTCTTTTTTATAAAACTATCATTTGCTACATATAAGGAGGAACAAATGAAATGAAAAGCTTGCATTCTGTAGCTTCAGACTGCACCAGTTAACCTAGCCAGCTCTCCCTGGCTATATAGTTGTTTCATGGAGATGCAGAGACGCAGGAAAATAACAAGCCCGCCCAAAGGCACGCTTGTTAACAGTGATGGCATGGACTTCACGCGTAAACACGGTTTCTTTTAGATTTAGATTCCTTGGAATCTGACCAAGTGTGTCCAGGAGATCTCTTCTTTTGGTATAGAACCCCTTTATTCCAAGCTCAGGAGAGCAGGAACACATCATTCCCTTTGCTCTAGTTTGGCTCAATTCCTGGGGCTGCCCTGGGCCAGAAATGAAACCCCTGGAATGGTCTCAGGTTTTTTCACCTCTATCCTTTTCCTTCAGGGTGGTGGTCTTGAGGGCCCCAGAGGCTCCTCAGACAGAGGGAAGGGGGCAGCTCCTGGTGTAGGAAGACTGTCAGACTAACTGTCCTTATCAAGTCCCACATGACTCAGCAGGTTATATACCAAAGAGCGTGGCCTGCTTCCTGAGGGTTCATGACATTAGACAACTTTGCTATTGAACCCAACCACCAAGGTGTGCTTCTGGCGGCCAGAGTGGAAGTCTCCCGTGTGAAGCATGCTCAGACCGTTCCTAAATGTTAATTAGCGACATACAGAGGCTGACCCACAATTCGGTTTAACCTTCATCCCCGCAATTTGCTGGAGCTGTCATGATGAAGGTGCTAATACGTATGTCCTGAGTACTTATCTTAAGATGGGGAGATGTCGGTGGCAGGTTTTGGCAGCAGGCTAATCCGTAGATTAAGTCACCCCGGTGGAATAGTCCCTCTCACATCAAGAAGACCAGCACTTTCTCAAGTGAGAAAGTGTTAATATGGTCTAGATAGAATGTAACAAAACCGAGGAATGGAGAGGTTGAGCGCTTGCTTCCTTTCAAGGCTTGATTAATATTCTCTACCTGAAAGACCAGCAACTATTGTGAATATTCACACACACAGCCATGGGAAACTCTAGGAAACTGTGTCAACACAATAAAAGAGTGTATTTCCCAAGACCTCTGTATCTGAATCTCTCTTCCCTTAAAAATCACTATTGTCCATGAAAAAATATAAAGTCACCTATTTTTTAAATGACAGGTTATATTCTTAATGTATACACTTAGTCTGCTTGGTTGCTGGTTTTTTTTTTTTTTTTTTTTTTTTTTGCGGTACGCGGGCCTCTCACTGCCGTGGCCTCTCCCGTTGCGGAGCACAGGCTCCGGACGCGCAGGCTCAGCGGCCATGGCTCACGGGCCCAGCCGCTCCGCGGCACGTGGGATCCTCCCAGACCGGGGCACGAACCCGTGTCCCCTGCATCGGCAGGCAGACTCTCAACCACTGCGCCACCAGGGAAGCCCCGGTTGCTGGTTTTTTAAGTATTAAACATTGGAAGTGAATACTTGGTAGTGTTGAGTTGTCAGGTTGATAGAAAGATTCTGAAAGTAATTCTCAGCCGGGTAAAAGGGTGCTGAAAGGAAGGAATGAGGCTGATTTTGGAGGAAAGTAATTACCGGCCAGGTACCCCACCCCCACCCCCAGGCAGGTCCTTCAGAGGTTTTCATTAGGTTCTAGTTGAATTGCCAGGATAATGGTTTTAGCTGGTTGAAAGGGTGATGATGGTAAAAGGATCAGGCCCACTTCTCAGAGATTTCTAGTGCATTTAACATCTTTTGTCAGCGGTGCATGCCAAGATTAGGATAAGAAAGAAAGGTGATTTCATGGGCAAAATATCTAATTAAAATATTAATTTAAAGACAGACAGCTAGCACACCTGACTTTCAGTTCAGGTGGCTGAGGAGAGCTCATCCCTTTATTTTCAAACCGTATATAAAACAGTCATTTTAATCCTGATAAATGTTGAAAGTTTTATTCTGAAACAGTACCATGAATTTTTTTTTTTACTGTAATCAAAAACTTACATCAGATTGTTGAGCTTGACATTACTTTCTCATTTTAAACATTAACAGCATGACGTCAAGGTATTTTTGTTTATATCTATTTGTAGAATGCTAAGTGAGAGATACACCCTAGTTGTTTTTTAAAATCAAATAGAGGGTAGGGCAGGTCACACGTTACTTTCCTGGGACTGAATTTTATTTGCCTAGACTTTCAGGTGGTACTGGGAAATTCAGGCTGTCACCCTCAGTCAACTTCCAGAGAAGGGTTGTTACTGTATGTATGGTTTGTGAGAATTTGTATACTTTCTCTTGGTTATGATATAGTTTGCTGTTACTCTTCTGAACTACAGAGTGGAATTTCATGTGATTACTTTACACACAGGATATTCCCGATTGCTTTTTTTTTTTTTTTTCTTTGCAGCTTTGGCACCAACCCCACATAGGAAGGATTGCGAATGTTACCTGATGACCAGGTTGTCCGCAACCTGGTTGTGCCCCAGAACACCTGTGCTTGTCCTAAGACAGGACTCACAGGTGGTGGCAGTTGCCTCTGTTACTGACCTGGGATGTCAACCAAGTTACTTAACCTCTCAGACCCTCTTCTTTTTTTATTGTTAATAAAATAGATAAAAGTTATCAGATAGGTATAGGTGTATATAATGTTATAGTATATCCAGCATGTTTTTAAAATAGTCCTCCCTGTACAGGCGTATTTATGTACTGAGTAGTAAGGTGCTTACTTCAGAATGCTAGAATTACACATAATATTCTTAATGGGTGTTCTGTATATGTGTTACTTCTGCAGTACCCACCTATTACTGATGACTTTGGTGATCAGGAAAAATGACCATTCTCACGTGCTTTCAATTGATTGTCCTTTTGTAAAAGAGGTTTCAGCGGAGTGACCACACTGTCTGGCACTGCTCCCCTCTCCCCTCACCCTCCAACACTCCCATCTCCTGCACCCGCTCGTCTGTCTCGTTTCACCCGATGTTCTGTGGGGCGCTTATCACCTTCTGACCCACGTGTTCCAACAGGATGTGGTGGTGTAATGCCGCGTATCCCCACCAGGGCGGACCCTAGTCTTTGTCTTCGCCCCAAGCACTTAGAGCACTGCCTGGGCACACATGGGCCTTCAGTAAATATTTGTTGAACAAATAAATGAACTTCAGTGACGCCTGCCCTGAACTGGAAACACCCCAAAAGGAGTGGGAGGGGTAGAGCAGTGTTCACTCATTTATGTTAATGAGCTAAGAAATAACGCGATATTCACATTCACTCACACTTCTCCCAGTGATTTTCTGCGGTCTTTCCAGCCCCATGGAAAAGTCTGCTCTTTGTCAGAGGAGGGATGTGCGTGCTTTTCCGTGTTTGTTTTTCCTCTCTGGGACCCATGCAAGACTCCTACACTGCAGAGCACACTGATATTCCCTGACCCGTGTTCATGAGTGATTTTAAAATAGGTGGGATTATATCCACCATGTCTGTGTTCTAGAGGTGTTTCTGGGACTAAATGAGGTAAGGTATGGAAAGCGCTTTAAAATTATTCAGTGCCACTTGATTGCCATCCCCCATTTACTACTATTGCTTTAGTGATAAAAGTGTCACTGGAAAGTTGAGTGGCTCTCTTTTTATCAGAAAAGTTCTAGAAAAATTTAGAAGAAAAATATTCCTTCAAGTCAAAGAAGGATGTAGTGAAAAGAGAAAAAAAATACACACACACACACACACACACACACACATACACAGTGGACCCTTGAACAACATGAGTTTGAACTGCACGGGTCCTCTTATACTCAGATTTTTTTCAATAAATACATACTACAGTACTACACAATCGACAGTATTTAGTATATATATGACATATATGTATATGACTCATGAATTATATTTTATAGGTATAGATGTGTATAATGTTATATAACATATACTTTTTGTATACATTTATAATAAGTATGTATAATTATTATAAGCATATATGTGTATAGTTACTATAACAGAGAGAATAGTTTGATGAGTTGTCATTATCAGTAAGTAATATAGATGCTCTGCAAACTATGAGCATCTGATCTGGAAACAATCTGTGCATGTCCATGATTCATGCCTATACCCTCTTGATCTCAACCCAGGAAACCCACAGCTGTCCAGGCCCTGGTACCATTTGGTGTCCAGAATATGGAACAATATAAGCCACCTCCTTTTTGTCAAAATAGCCATCCCATTTACTGCCCCCTTTCCTGTGTTGATAGGTGATGGATTCCATCACAGGTAGTCTCTCCTTTTTCTCCCTCCCCCCCATGTCTCCTTTTCTCTCTAATACATACACACACCCCTTTAATCCATATTCTCCTTTTCCTTAGTCTTCCAAATTTTGCTCTTTTCCCCTAAATAAAATCTTTCTTTCAACCTCTTTTCATGTCACTTGTGAGCCAAAAAAAAAAAAAAAAAAGAAAAAGATTCTGATCACTGTATAATACCACTGTACAGGTTTTAAGAAGAAGGAAATTCGTTCATTTTGATATTAAATTTGTCACAGTAAAGGGCTAGTATACATCTCTAAGTGTTCATCTTGAAGAAAGGGGCTGAAGTTTAAGGGGAAGGAGAATTTACATCCTATTTTCTACTGTTTTAAAGGTTTGACTTTGTAATTTTACATGGCCCATATATTACTCTCATATTTTTATGTTATTGTTAAGTTATCCATATAGTGGTAGGGTTGATTGGAACTGTTGTTCTTAAATGACAGATATACAGAGTTTCAGTTATTTTATGGATTAAAATAAGCACTATTTTAATCCATAAAAAAAATGGGCCAGCTTGAGCATCTGATCACCATTTATAAGATTAGTATCCTCTTCAAGTTCCATATAGTACAGGAACTGGCTTACAGATAAACTCCTGGAGTACAACCTGTTTGTAAACTGTAGAGGACCATATTGGTTAAAATCAACCAATTTTCAAAATACAGTAAGGAGACTCTATGGATTATCTAGTGTCTAAACAGAAAGTCAGATATGATGGAAGGTGTATGCACAAGCCCACTTCCTACTTCGTGATTGCAGGCAAGTCTTCATCTCCCCACAGTGTGACACCTGCAGAGTTAACGGGATGTCAGACAGCCCCGTTCAGTAAGCAGAGGCCACTTGACCATGGAAAACAAATACTGTATATATACTATATATATATAATATAAACTATATATAGTATATGCATATCTTATATAATATATGTAGTACGCACATATTGTACTATACATCGTACATCAGTATATTAAACTTGCATTTTCCAACCTTAAATATGTGTACTTCTCCTACCACAGGGAAACTTTAATCATCTCTGCCTTCCTTACAATAATGATATTAATAGATAATTAAACAATAGTAATCATCTTCTTGCAGTCTTAAATAGAAGGTTTAATCAGCCTATCTGAATGCACAGAATTTGCTTCTAACACTAAACACAATCATGTTTCATGATTCAGGAGACAGCAAGGCAGTACAGGAATGGTGGGTTTATTCCAATACTGTAGTAGAACATCGGCTGTGGATACAGTGGGAAGTTTTTTCTTTCCTTTTTTGAACCAAGCTCTGGTTTGTTTGTTTGGATATACAGCTAAGGAGTGTTTTGCCACCACACACACACGCGCGCGCACACACACACACACACACACACACACACACACACACACACACACACACAATCAGTCCCTGGCAGGGGTAGGGAAGGGGCTGACAGTCTGAGTTCATCTGAGCTTCTCACCATCAGTTTTTCCCATTGACAACAGTTTTGTTTTTAGGAGCAAAACTGGATTGTTCCCTATACATCAGCTGATGAATACTTCTCCTACTTTATTAAAAGGATATAGTATTATTAATTTTAAAGAAAGTAAAGGATCTCAATTCAGGTTTACAGCTCCCAGCCTGTGCTTCTGTCGTTAAAAAAAATAATAAGTAGGATTACGAGGAAATGTTTACATCCACTTAACAGGCATTAGCTTTATTTTTCAAAACACTGTTTTAAAGCACAATAGACTTCGCAGTTGATAACTTTAAAGTATTCATCAGTGTGAAATAACTGTTTATTTCCTTTCCCTGTTTCTTCTGATCGGGGGAAAAAATAATCTGGTCTCCTAGCAAGATACAATCCATTTTGCTAAGTTATTTGTCAGTTTTAATAAAGTGTGTTTACTGTCACGGGGGCAGGGGTTTGGAATAGTTGCAGGATTGGCAAGGGAACGTGACCTATAGTGTTTTTTAGGTCATTGTGGTGTATTTGGTGTCCTAACTATCACGATTTATCTTGTCCTTGTTTAACCGCTAACCAGAAAGTGAGCCTTCCCTGTATTGCTCCATTCATGTCCCTCTGCGCTCATTCAGAATTCTGACACTTCCTCTGCCTGGCAGACTAAAGGGGCAGAGTGGCATCTTTTGATGATGTGCGAAACAGCTTTCTTAGTCCAGGCTCCTGACGGATGCTAACCACTGAGACGCTGAAATGCGTCTCATCTACCCTGAGGTTAACCAGAAACTTGGTCTTATTTTCCTTCTTGACAAGTTTTCTTAAAACCTTAAAAGTGTTTTGTGTTTTTTTTTTCCCTCTCATTTTTAGTGTTGATCAGGGAGAGAAAGGAAATACGGAATCATAAAAAGCAGCCCTAAAGAAAAGGAAATATGCAAAACACAGAATGGTGCTTTTTCTTTCTGTCATAATCTATCAATAGGGGTTTGATTGTGATGTTGATCATTGTGGCTTATCTATCATCCCATTATATATTATTTTCTCCCTTATGAGAAAAGCAGTGTTTATTATCACAGGTGACAAAACACAGGGATAAAAAACAAGCAGAGAGGTTACATTGAATCACTTTAGGTGGGTTTCATGTTTGCTTTTTTGCTTTCATTCCCAAACCAGAGGCCAGTAAGCCAAGTGAGAGCACAAACTGACTTTCTCAGGTGCACGTTTCCCAAGAGGCCCACAGGACAGGTGCTGAGCCCGTGAAAAGATAAACATGAAGTCATTCTTGGTGACATTTAGCTAGATGGCTAAAGAAAGAATTCAGAAATACCATTGTGCTACTGTTCAAATATTTACTGATTGAACCTGGAAAGGAAGAAATGTTGGTCACCTCATGTAGAATTCCTTGTCCTTTTCCTTCTTTAAACAGCATCTCAGAGATGGAAAAGAAGGGGGTTACTTATCTAGGAAAGAAATACGAGCTCTGTATATGGAGTTTCAGGTATACCTAATGTGGGCTTCATTAAGCAAATACAATTTAGCGGTCTTGATTTGGCAAAACATTCTTCTTTGTTCCTCGACTGTTTATTTTACGAGACGACTTACCAGTCGGGCAGATTAGAATGTTTACTACGAATGACGTGTCTTTCATCTCTCACCGTGGCCGTCAGCCCTGGCATTAACCGTGCCATGGGGGGCATGACAACTCGGAGAAATGGGAAGTCAGAGTGAGCAGCTGTTGAGGATACAGTTTGTCTTCCAAATATTCGAACCTGTGTTGCTGCATACTTTTTAAGCTTAACAATATTATTTGCACATCTATGAATTTTAGGAGATTTTTAAAAGCACCACAGGGGACTTCTTAGGAAAAGAAAGAAATTACTGGAGAATTTGCTCAGAAGGGATAGTGCTTACAGATGCGACTGACGAGTTTCATATTACAGGGCGAGTCTTTTTGATGCGTATTTGTTGTTTTCTGTTCTTTGATTTGAAGCGACCCCTCTTTTTACACTGAATGCAGTGCCGAGGGCTTTCATTCATCTCAGCTCAGGACCAGAGTAATAACTTGGTCATTTCCTCTCTGAAGGTAGGAGAGCTAATGAGAAACACAGATTCGGAGCCAAGATCTATTCTGAGATTAAGATAAGGTGTCCTGACAGAAGGTTTATGGTGAAATGAAAGACAGGGGCAAAGTTTTGAATGAGGGGAATCAGCTTGTTGTTAAAGTTCCCATATGGCTTTAAACCGTCACGTTCTCTGCTGTGTAAGCGCTGTGATGTGATGTCATTGTAATAGTTAATGATTAATCTATTTCTTGCAATTTGTCTAGACCTCCTGCAGAATATATATCGAGTCCACATCAAGCAAAATTCCAGGGTGATTTGGGGGTTTGTATAAATAGCTTTACGTGTGAAAACGATGGCTTGTAAAAGCAAAACTGAGCTTTCAGTGTCCTATTTGAGTTAAACTCTCTATAAAAAGCCTGAAACAGTGGGATCATGGTAACCCTGCGAACACGACTGTCTTGTCACGACGTAACTGCAGCAAAATGCCCTGCACGCCTGCCCCACGAGGGCTCACCTTCAAAGCCCGTGGTGGAACTGAAGGGGCCGCAGCGCCCAATCCCCTCGGACGCTTGGAAAACCCACCCCTACAGACAAATGACAAACCCTCGGGATAAAGCCCCCCAGGTTCTGAGAGATGGAAGGTCTGCTTTATTTAATTTCCTCTTGTTTACCAAGAGCCCCAGCCTATTTTAGTAAATAAATTCAGGAAATTGGTAAAGCACTTCACTCCATCCGTTATGGATCAGTAACTAACGTGATTGTCACGTTTTTCCTGGCTCCGTCTCTGCCCTTGCTCACAGCTTCCCTCCCGTGCCTGCAACCGGTTCTATAACGTCCCTGGTAAAGGATATCACCGAGTTGAAAGTACTTGCACAAACAAAACAGCCTACACGTTGTGCAGAGAAGTGCGCTTCCTCCGTGCATAAGGAGTCCTGACTTTAGAGACTTCCCTCCATTGATCCTGGCACTCCCTTCCAGTAATCCTTGTCACTTTTCACCCCCGACCACTTTACGCGGCAGGACAGACTACAGCAAGTGGCAGCTCATTCAGAGGCGTCAGCCACCAGCTCTCTCCCGCGCTCATCGCCCCCCTTCCCGCCCCGCCAGGCTGGCTGTTCAGCCCGAGCCGGTCGGAGCTGTGCACGAGGGAGTGGTGGCTCCCTACCTTCATGAGCCACTGGGTGTTGTTCTCCATGATGTTCTCCAGCAGCTGGAGCCTCTGCACGGAGTCGTCGTAGTCGAGCGGCGCATCCCGCTGCACGGCGTTGGGCACGTAGGCGCTGGAGGGCGAGCGGCAGTTGTCCATCTCCGGCAGGAGGAACGTGTAGCTGCAGGAGCCGTGCTGAACCTGATACTGCCTCTTCCCGATGCTGTCCATGCTCTTCCGAAAGTTGCTATAGGCTGCGGCTAGGAGCAGATCACAGCTCAGAGTAAAGAAAACAAGCTGCCACATTCTTTCTTTCTGTCGGTAATAAACCACCAGCTCAGCAAACTTCAAGGCGCATGAGACTCCCGGGCGCTAAGCTGCCCTCTCAGACACGGGGCTCTGCGGCCATGGCTCAGGGTCCATCAGTGAAAGTCTCCTCTTCCCTCCTTTCCCAGCAGTGACCTTGATTTCTAGTGCCGTCTTCTCCCCGGTCCCGCAGCAAACTGTCAGATCGCAGGAGGAAGGATAATCCTCCCTCGTGAGGGCTGCATTCGCCTTACAGATCAGCCTCAATGCTCCTTTGTCTCTCTTCCCCCAGATTCTGCGGTGTCAGGATCCGAATCAATCACTTTCCTTTCCTTATATGATAAGTTGATAACAGCAGCCAGACATGTGTAGCTGGCTGCTCCGCCCTCCCGGCTTGTCCGTTATCTTCCTGTAGGGGGGTCACTAGCCAGGCCACAGAAAAAATCTCTGCCTGATGTGTACTGTCCAACCAGGACTGTATGCTGCAGAAACCCTCTGGGAAAAAGCGATCAGTTACAGGACCCCTGGGTATTTCAGAGGCACCACCCTAATTGAGTATTTCCTAGAGAGAGCTTGTCGGTCTCTTGTGTCTGAAACTGATTTTACAGTGCTAAGCTGGTAAAATATCTGGGGCAATCACTTTAAAGTACAATGAAAGTTCCTGTTTTTTCCTTTAGGAATAAAAATACTACAAATATGTCAGGACTTTGGTTTATTTTTGTTATGACAAACAAAGAGGAAGAGGTCTCGCTCTGGTAAACGCTTTGCCTTTTCATAGGGAGAACAGTTTCATGGGTATTACTTGATTTGTGAACCATTAGCCAAGTATGCAAAACTTTCATCTTAAAACAGTGGGATAGCAACCTCTCGCTTTATTAAATCGTGTTAGGAAAGTCAGTTTCTGAGCTCTGACATTTCATCTTTTAAGCAAAATATCCACTTCAGTATTCAAAGTAAACTTAAAATATACTGGACTGATTAATGGCCCGCTAAATTATAATCCACGGAGAAATCAGAATTTAAATAAGAGGAGGCTGAGAGAGGCATACCTAAACTTCTCCTTCCTTAGGTCAGGATTTGCTCAAATCCCGTCATTTTGTAACACATTATCCAGGATCAATTACATCAGTCCCGCTCAGTGTTGGACTCAGGCAAATCACTTCTTTTTAGTTAAGCTATAAAGTCCTCATCTGTCAAATTCAAGGGTTGCATTAACTCCCAAGATTTTTCTGTTTCAATTCTGTGGCTCCATAAACCCTCCAGGGTACTTCCTTCAATGGCTAAAGCTTAACGCTTCGAAGATTGACAGTGTGCTTACTCACCAGCCAGCTTGTGCAAGGAGGCGGCCGGCGGGGGCGGGGGGACGGCTTGGAGCCCTTGCGGTGGTCTCTTAACGCCTCAGTGCACAAGGTTTCTCTCCAGGCAGCGGCAGCCTGTTCAGCACTGACCTGATGGACCTCATCCATCCATAAAGCCAGGGTCAGTCTAATCGTGCAAGATCAGATTTCAGGGGACTTTATGATTTTAATTCTTGGATGACTGAGATTTGTATAGTGAATTGTTTCAAGAGACCTAATAATTGTACCTTTAAAAACGTCCCTCCTGTGCACGGCCTGGCTCCGAGGTTACCTCCAGAGCACGGGTTCTTGACCCAAGGTCCCCGGACAGAATTCCTGGGGTCCACGAACTTTGACAGGAAAAGACATCTTTATTTTTCACTGAAGTCTCACTGAAATATAGCCCTTCTTTTAGCTGTGAATAGGTCAGAAACAACAGTGGTCAGTAGCTATGGCTTTCTCACAAATAGGAATTGCAGATGTTTTTATTACGATATCTCAAGCTATTACGTGCACTCAGCACTACATTGTCATTTGATCTATCCCAAGATCCTGTGATTTAATCTCCAAATAAAACAGCCCGTGTCATTTTCTGAGAAGGGGTTTGTAGACTTCCCCAGACTCTCAAAGGGCTCAGTGGCTCAGAAAAGCTAGAACCTGATTCTGGCACATGGTTTCCACTAAAGGAACGAATTGAAGAAGATATACTCGTTCAGACTGCTAACTGTAGGCGGACGCATGTAGGATTTGAAGACGGGACCAGTGTTAGAACCCTGATTCACTGAGATCTGA
Organism: Globicephala melas; assembly: GCF_963455315.2. Lineage (NCBI taxonomy): Eukaryota > Metazoa > Chordata > Mammalia > Artiodactyla > Delphinidae > Globicephala > Globicephala melas. Next base: position 6,592,266 of record NC_083334.1, on the reverse strand, counting down.
AGCAAATGCTTAACTTCTCTAAGCCTCAATGTCCCTACTTGTGAAATGAGATGATTCTTTCTCAGTAGCACCTTTAGGGTTACAATGATATGGAATAATGCATGTTACTTAGGAATACTGCTTTCCTTTCTTTATCAGCACTTCCCATTACATGAAAATCAGCTCTTGCACCATCCGATATTATGACTGTGTTATTCTCTGGCTGAACATGAAGCAGAAACATGGGGTGCGCCTTTTTTCTTCTAAGTCTCTTCCTCGTTTGAAAGCGCATAGTATTAGGCATTAGTATTGCATATGTGGTTTAAAAAATCATCCATCTGCCTCCCAGGCAGATATGGTGGTTTAAAAAGAAGCCACAGGAAGAGCGTGTACCACAAATACTCCTTGTCTTCTGGGTACTGGGGAACATGACAGAGTGTCAGACATAGATAAGCAAATAGAGGGAGGGAGACCCCCTCACCAACGGGCTGTGGTGAGAACACCCAGCAGGAAGGCAGCATCGCCTCCAAGGGCACTGGTCCTGCAGGCAGTTGGCTAGGATGTTCCTGACCCATCCTCTCAAGGCCAGATGTGTGGTGAGCAGTGCTCTTTGGAGGCACCTAAATGGGAATTCTTTTTTTTTTTTTTAAATACTCTACTAATAGACACCGGATAATCTATGTGCTAAATGTGATGATGTATTCTTTCCAGATTTGTAATAGGATTTGTGTGTGTGTGTGTTGGGGGTAGGAGTTTATTAATTAATTTATTTTTGCTGTGTTGGGTCTTTGTTTCTGTGCGAGGGCTATCTCCATTTGTGGCAACCGGGGGCCACTGTTCTTCGCGGTGTGCCGGCCTCTCACTATTGCGGCCTCTCTTGTTGAGTAGCACAGGCTCCAGACGCGCAGGCTCAGTAGTTGTGGCTCACGGGCCTAGTTGCTCCGCGGCATGTGGGATCCTCCCAGACCAGGGCTTGAACCCGTGTCCCCTGCATTAGCAGGCAGATTCTCAACCACTGCGCCACCAGGGAAGCCCCTAAATGGGAATTCTTACCCAGGAGTTGGGGGGAGGCTCTAGCTAGACCAGGGCTTGGTAGACGTTCTCTGTAAAGGGTCAGATAGTAAATATTTCAGGTTTGCGGGCCACACGGGCTCTGTCACAACGACTCGAGTCTGCCGTCATAGCGTAAAAGCAGCTGGAGACAGTCCACAAACGATGGGAGGTGGCTGTGTTCCAACAGAGTTTTATTCGTGGACACTGAAATTTGAATTTATTATAATTTTGACATCATGAAATAGTGTCTGGATTTTTGTCAGCCTTTTAAAAATGTGAAAACCATTCTTAGCTCACAGGCCGTTCCAAAGGGACCACGGGCTGTAGTCGGCCAACCAGAGGGAGTCGCCAGGGGCTGTGACATGGTTGCAAGGCCACTCTCAAGGCACAGCCGGTGTAAACAGGGAGCCTCCCATGTCTCGAGCACCGCCCGGCTTCTTCAAGAGTTGAGGAGTGTGAGACAGGCCAAGGAAAAGGGACTTAGGGAAGGGGCAGGAACGTTTGACCACAAAGACGGTGCCACTTCGAATCTGGATCTAAACTGTAAGACGAGGCAGATGCACTAGGAGAACTGACCCCAGGGTGCACATCCCACCTGTGCAGGGCCAGCGCGGGCAGGGCCCCAAGCACAAGCCGATGCCTTCCGTAGTCAGGGCTGGGCACGGGGCCGAAACGAGGCGTCACTGAGGAAGCACAGAGGAGATGCGCCAGTCCGCTGTGGCCAACGTGGGAGAACCAGCGGGAGACCCCAGACGGGGCAGAGCGGGGGCTCCGAGGGCAGACGGGCGGGGAGACTGCCCCACCTCGGTTACGGGCCCGCCCCCACACTTGTTTGTTTCCTAAGCGCCAGGCAACCAGCAGCTGCAGGCCGCTTCCATCCAGGCCTAGGGATGGAGGCTAAACACAGCCTTGACTGTGGTTCTCAGAGCTGTTCAGTTTCAAAGAGAATCTTGAGTTTCGTTCAGTGACTTGCTGACAGGACCGCTAAAGGCAGATGGGGCTGTAAAACGAGAAATATTATCACAGCTTTCCCCAAAGCTGCCTTCCTGCCCAACCAATTTTTTTTTTTTTTTTTTTTTTTTGTCCAAACAGCTCTGCCGAACAGCTGTGTGTGGTGCTGTTTATTTTCTTAATAACGTTTGTTTTCTCCCCCGTACTGTATGTCATCGGCTGAAATTTCGGAGGCTCCCATTTAGTCACCTTAGCACGCGCGGCCTCAAGTTCTCCTTTGACGCTTTGCCGTCGTGAGGTAAATCTTCATTTGATGGTACCAAAAAGGCCACGGGACCCTGTTCCCGGAAAGAAAGAGGTCAGCCTTACAGAGAACTTGGACGAAGGCCCCTCTGCTTCGGTGCCCTATTGAACAGAAGGCTTAACGGGTGGCGAAAGCCCACGCATCTCCCACTGGTCCTGGCCCCCAAAATGTAGGTCAGATGTCGACGTGCGTCCACTTCTGTCTGGATCACGGCATCCAACTGACCCCAACCTTCCGGAGGCTCCAGGTCACCCAGAGCCACCTGTGAGGCTCTCTCTGTGTAAGGGCGGCCCTGGACACCAGAAACCAAGATATGGTGCCAGCTGTAAAGCAGTGCAAAGTGGGGCAGCCCCCGAGGCCTGGAGCCCCGAACGGGATTTGGGGAGGCCTGCGTGGCTTCTGCTCTTTCCAGGGAGCCAGTTTAATACTCAGTATCTACCGGAATACGTCTACGGCTGGACGAAGGAGGCGATGCAGGTGGACCGGCTGGCCCGGGGAGGCGGGGCTGAGGGCGTTCCTGCCTTCTGAGGAGCCAGCATCGTGGCAGCTGTCCCCGTTGAAAGCCCGTAGCTAATTGGAAAAGACGGGGTCACCACTCAGACGTGCTTGGAGAGGCACGCTGGTCTCCCGCATCTATTGACGTTCTGTGCCAGGGTCTTTCTGCATCGCATCTGGGCACGTCCCCGGACTCGGTCTCACACCTGCCCGGTCACCATCTCGCAGCGCAGTGACCGCCGTCCTGCCACCACTGGCCGCAGGCCTTGGAGACAGTGATTGGGGCCAGCTCTAGGGCCGGCACGGGCTTAAGTTCTGGAAAGTGCTGTGTTGATGTAGGAGGAGCCCTCAGTGCCAAAATACCCCACGAGGTGAGGCTGGGGCGCTCTTGGGTTTTGGCCGTTTTCAGACCGTCGGGCTACTTGGGGCTCCAGGCCCCTGGCAGGCTGGGGCTGGCGGGGGTTTAGAGGCATCTCACTCATCTGCCTCCCTGTTCCGGCCTCTTTAAAATTGGCTAAATTAGATCAACATGTTTACAACTTAGTGTGCAGTGCACGGGGAAACCATTAGGAAGTTCACTGGACATAAAATTGTTGCTAAAGAAGAAGTTATTCTTACTCCTTTTTTTTTTTTTTTCCGAACTGTGGGCAGCAATTAATGAGAGCTGAAGAAGCAGCAGCCACCATGGGCGAAAAGGAAAGAAAGGCAAAGGAGGGAGGGAGGAAGGAAGAGGGGAAGGGGAAAGGAAAAGGAAAAAATGAGTATTTCAGCTTCCGAAAGCAGGCTCCCTCCGTGGTGATTCACAGAAGAGCCCTTTCCACTGCATTCTGATGTTTGTCGAACTGAACCTGAAGAACCGCAGGTGGCGTCTGGAGCCGTTCTGCAGAAGAGTTGGTGCGGCCTCTCCCCAGAGCTACTGACCGTGTGGAACCGGTATTAAACCCTGAGTCTGGCGGGCTGAGAAGGATAGTCCCCAGCCGTGGGATTTGAAAACAGTACCAAAGAGAAAGCCCCTTAAAGTTACTGTAAAAACAGGAAAAAGAGTAAAAGCGTAAATATCAACACACACACGTGTAGCCGTGGAAGGTAAGCCTTGCCCCTACGATGGACGTGGAAACCACGGCTCCGTGAGGCAAGATGACAAGGATTCCGTCAGACTTGCTTGTGCCTTTCTTTTACATTCATGGATTTAAGGAGAATTGAAAGCAGTGGGTTTCTTTACCCCGCTTTTACCGTGGCAAAGATCAACTTTCTTTGGAGACGCTGGCTGTCGCCTCTGTGCTGCACACACACACACCCCGGAGACAGAACCCATTTCACTGCCAGACCTTTGGTGGCCTTTGGTCACCTGAGCTGGGCCACCACATGCCCGCTTCAGTATCCTGGACCCGTGGCATATGTGAGCGGGATAGTCCGCTCAGAAGTGCACACAGCAATGCAGACTTGAAGCCAGATTGAGCTCCCTGAGGACGGGATCTCTGGAAATCCAGCCTCCTGTCTGACTGCATTAGTTGTGCTTTATATATCCATGCTTGCCACCTTTCTGATTTTCTGGCGTTGACAGTTTTTTTCTTTCTTTGCCTCTTTAATTTCATCTGTTGTAGCTGGCTACAAGAGTGTGATATACCTCTGAGAATACATAGTTTCTGAAATGATGTATGATGCCTAGGTTAGCACAGTTCCCTGTGCTAGTTGCAATTAAACACACATAGCGTTTGCCATAAAATAGCTGGCCCGTTCTATTTAGAGGAAAATTGTCGTCCACTTAGGGGAGGGCATTGGCTCCATAGAATTCACCTTTACAGGAGGTGAGGAAATGTATATTTTGTTAAAATAAGTGTCTGCCTGCCAGAGGAGGAGAAAAAGCCTTTGCCAGATGTGTTTTCAGGCAATTTCCTTTCCTGGGAAACAGCCATTTCCCCTGCATGACCCTCGTGTTTTCATTCTCGGAGCAGACAGAATAAGTGCCGGGCAGTAAAGGGCAGAGGCCTAGATACCATCGCCTTATCTGGGACAATTATCTTCCTTCTCGCAGCTGCGTAACTTCTGCTTGACAGGGAACCATAGGAATATACGTGTCAGGGGTTAGTACTGATGGAAGAATCAGAGTTAATATGGAGAAAAATCTTCATTTGTCATTCTTATTTAGGTTATTGGCTGTCATTCTTATTTAGGTTAGTTTAATTAAAAAGGTACCAAATATTCATTTTAACTTATCTGAGTGTTTATTGTGACATTATGTCTGAAAGACATTTAGAGAAGACAGTTTTGTCTTGTTTTGTTTTTTTAAAGGAAACCTAAAAGATTCCTGAATCTTTTACAGTTTGTACGGCCATGAACCAGCACAGTATCTGCTCAAGAAAGTTTGTTTTGTAAAGCCACATTGTATACAATATGTAACCTTAAGGACTTTGACAAGCCAAAAATCTTTTTATTTGCTAGAAACTTGGGAAATATCCAAGTTACTATTTTTCTTTAAGATTTCATCATGAATTCCCTGAATTTTTAGGAATATTTTAGTTTATATATTTCTCGTGGTAACATGAAGTTATCGTAAATGCCGTTTGATTTTTAAATATTTTCATCCAATATTTTTGTGGACTATTTTATCTTTCCATCAAAAAAATGCCTAAAAGGTCAAGATACAAGTCATAACTTTAAAAAGGCAGTGGATGAAATTCTAAAACAATAGATGAGTGCATTAGCCTGATAATATTTTTGCCAGTAATTCTGTGTCCTGTTTTCTGCCCGTACACAGAAAAAAAAATGCTAAACATTCTCTTTCAGTGGATTGATGTCAGTGATTACTGTTTTGCCCATGACCAACGAAAAGTCAATAATATCTTTCCTTTGACTAACACTATTGTGTTAGTCATCAGAGATTTTGAGCTGGGCTTATGAGTTATAATTTTATATTAAATGTTCCTAAATTCATTTCAGCAAAGTTGTAGAGAATTCAAATCCTGCTGCTTGTGAAAAATGTGTCTAGTCTCTTTGTCATAACCATTCTACTAAAGAACCATCCAAATTCCTCTCAGAATGAATTTTCTCTTGAAAGTGGCCTAATGCCATCTAGATTAATCTTTGTGTAATCTAAATTTATAAAAATTTTATCTTAATTATTGAGAAACCTTTTAAAATAAGAGAGATAAAAATGTCATGTGTGTTATTTCCATTAAGATATATTATCTCTCTTGGTTATAGGTTAACATAAATAAAATCGCTTATGTCAAAGAAGTAAAAAAAAGCAAAAGCACATGACCCCCTTTTGGTATTCCTGTCTGTCCAACTGACTTGATATAAAAGATCTTCCTGTGGGAAATTAGGCTTGATTATGGAGTTATTTGTACTAACAGTCATTTTTTTTCCTAAAAGTCATTTTTGAAGAATTATAAGAAATAGTTATGCATAAAAGGAAGTGATGTTTGCATTCAAGTGTATAAAACTACTCCCCGCCATTCTCGTTCCTCCGTGAATCTAATTATGGTATCGACCGGATGATTTAAGTCTTTCCTAATAATCTCATGTGTATATGCTCTATGTTTTCCTCTTAACCCCTATCTCAAGCAATTTCTTTGGTACTCCTTTAATAATGAACTGTACTTTCCAAAGTGTTTCATTTTAAGGAAGGGGTCTAAATTCAAAGAAAGACTGATACAAAAGAAAAAACGCAAGGAAGTAAGCCGTACAAAGCCTGTGAAGAGAGGACGTTTATAGCAGGATTGAGATACCTAGTTCCTGGCATCTGTTTCCCTCAAGAAAAATAATTTCAACAATAGGTTTTAAAGCCCTAAAACTATTCTAGTAGAATATTTACAGAAAAATATATATATATTATTTCCCTTTCCCCAAAATCCTGATGTATCTTTCAGTGACCTTTTTAATTTTATAGGTCAGAAAGTCTTGCTTGACTACAATAAAAATTAACAAAAAGCTGCTAGAGATAATACCTATAAAATACACATCAAATCTGCTTGTACTACTCACCTGCTCCCTCTGCTGGCCTCATAACAGGTAACAGGCAAAATTATCCATGTTGTTATTAAAGTCATTAATACAAATGATAGGCAAGTTAGGACATAAATCAGTAGCAATACTGATAATACACAACCCTGAATGCTTTCATTATAATTTTAGTGCAAAAGAAGACCACACCAGACATTAAACACCTACTGTGCATGCATGCACGCGCGCACGCACACACACACACACACACACATACACACACACGCTCAGTGAAAAATACTTTTAAGCATTTGTTTAGCACACACAGAGCCAGAAGCTGTTTCTCTATCATCTGGCGATCAGGTTGCTACCCAAATGAGTGAAACCATACCATTCCAACAGTAGAAGAAGTAGAGGTCTGTGCTGTCCATCTCTGTAAAGGATGAGGTTAGAGACCTGACCCTGTTCTTAGCAAGTTGATAGAGTCTTAATGAGGTAGATCTACTTCCCAACACGCAGGGGCAGTGCCGTGACACCTCCGTGGTGATCCTGGGTGGTACCGGGCAAGAGTGCCCCATGGGGAAGGCTCCTGGATGGAGTGAACAGCCAGAACTACTTTCAGTGATTGTCTAGACCTAAATGCCTCACTTATTTAAAAAGAGCCTTCTCGTCCCTCCCTCAAAATAAAGAGACTAGAAGTGAAGGAAATTACATTCCAGGCAGTGGAAAGCTAGTGCAGTAAATAGGAGACCATGGAACGGATGGGAAATTCACTCTGTAATTCAGCAGAGAGCCAGGGAAGGCAGGAACCCTGGAGACCCCACTGGAACTAGCTCCAAAGCATCTGCTTAGGCATTTGGACTTTCCCCCGCGGGAGTAGACTAGCCTGCTATTGAGAGGCCCCTGGAGAGCCGTGCAGAGTGAGGTTGGAGGGAGACCTGGGGAGAAACTACGTGGTGACTCAGGTGCCTGAACTAGAACATCAGCCCAGGGCCAAGGGTGTGTGAGAGGGAGAGTCAGCGGCACCAGGTTGACTGGCCATGCAGGTTCCAGTGATGGGGTTGGTCTGGTATTGGGGTTGATTCTTCCACTTAACTAAAAATTCTGGGTAAAATAATTTCAAAATCACTTTAACAGCATCAGTTTAATGATAAGATGATAAAAAGACATCAGGCTTGAATCTAAGTGGAGGGAGGAACCAAGTGCATCAAGTGGGACGGTAAACAGCTGGCAAACCCAGGCCTCAGTGGGTGGGGAGAGGAGCCAGAGGCCAGGGCCCTACATGGTGGAGAGTCGGAGAGACTTCCTTCCATAACCCTGAGACCCCAGAGGGCTCCACCCGCAGCACCCGGGGAAGCAGGAGTAAACCTGTCCACCCCACCTCTGCAAAGGATGCAAGAAAACAGAACAGAGGCGCACCTGATGTTAAGTAGAACGGGGTTGGAGGTGGGGGACCGCCCCTGGGGATTGTAGCCACGAGCTCACCCTTAGTTTTACAGTAAAAATGAGATGGTCGGAAAGAACCTGCAGCCCTGGAGCATTTTTCTAAAGTGGTCCCCAGCTGGTGCTGTTAACTCCTCCCCGTCTCCCAGTTCCATGGCAAACGTGAATCGTTTCTAAAAGAATGCACCTTCACCATAGGTCTCAAATTCTTACAGATAATCTCCCAAGGAAAATGAGCAACTCGTAGACAGACTAAATGAGCATACAGGAAAACGTATCGCTAGCAAGTGTCAGCAGAAAGAATAGCAAAAAGAGACGGGCAAGAGCTTCGTGATTGGAAGCTGTTGACCACATTTTATAAAATAAGGATCCTTACTGTATTTGTCTCTTAGGGCTGCCGTAAATACAGTCATCCCTTGGTATCCACGGGAGAGTGGTCCCAGGACCCGCTGCAGACACCACAATCTGTGTACGCTCCAGTCCCTTGTATAAAACAGCATAGTATTTGAACATAACCTGCATGCATCCTCCCACATACTTTCAGTCATCTCTAGATACTTTCAGTCATCTCTAGGTTCCTTATATTACCGAATACAGTGTCAATGCTACATAAACAGTTCCCAGTACACAACAAATTCAAGTCTTGCTTTTCCGAACTTTCTTGTATTTTTATTGCCTGAATATTTTTAACTGGTTGAATCTGTGGATGTCTGCATCCACCTGTGGGTATGGTGGGCAGACTGTTCCACAAGCTGGGAGGCCTAAAGCAACAGGAATGTATTATCGCACAGTACTGGAAGCTGGAAGTCTGAAATGAGGGCGTTGGCAGGGCCATGCTCCCTCTGGAGCCTGTCAGGGGAGTCCTTCCTTGCCCTTCCTGGCTTCTGGTGGTCTGCTGGCAATCTTCGGCATTCCTTAGCTTTCAGCTGCACCTTTCCATTCTCTGCCTTCATCACCACATGACGTCCTCCTGTGCATGTGTCTGTGTGTCCTTACATGTCCCTCTTCCTGTAAAGACACCAGTCAGGTTGGACTAGGGCCCCACCCTATGCCATTATGACCTCACCTTAACTAGTTACATCTGCATCGGTTCTGTTTCCAAACAAGGTCACATTCTGAGGTGCTGGAAGTTAGGACTTATATCTTTTGGAGGGTCCCAATGCAACTCATAACACCATGCTTAAAGATATAAAATTAAATTTTGTAAATACCTAAAAGAGGCAGAAAACTAAAGTAAAAAAAATCTTGTAGATTTTAAAAGAAACTTAAAGAAAAAAATACAATAATTGTAATTTAAAATTCAAACATCATGGTTTGTTTTTGTTTTTTGCGGTATGCGGGCCTCTCACCGCTGTGGCCTCTCCCGTTGTGGAGCACAGGCTCTGGATGCACAAGCTCAGCAGCCATGGCTCACAGGCCCAGCTGCTCCGTGGCATGCGGGATCCTCCCGGACCGGGGCACGACCCCATGTCCCCCGCATCGGCAGGTGGACTCCCAGCCACCGCACCACCAGGGAAGCCCAAAGATCATGTTTAACAGAACATTAGACACATATGAAGAGAGACTCACTGAGCTAAAAGATAAATCAAAAGAAGTCTCCTGAGAACAGCAGCATCACAAGGAGATGGGGACTAGGAAGGAAGGGGAGGAACCTGAAGGATGGAGTGAGAAGGTCTAACCAAACTCCAGGAGGAGGACAGAGAGAGAACAGGGCAGACGGTATGTGAAGGGACAGTGGCTAAACATTGTCCCTAAATGATGAAAGACACCAAGCTACAGATTCAAAAATTCCAGTGACTGACCAACAGGATAATAACAAGCCTGGATAAAGGAGTAAGAGATGGATGATGCTGGCAGCTGGCTGCCTGGTGACACAGAGCTCAGACAGGGAGGTGACGGATACACCTTTGTACAATCCCAGTTTTAATTGGTGTGTAACACCCAGGTGGAGTTTTGCCGTTGTACACGTAGGTCTGAAGCCCAAGAGAGTGATCTGGGCTGGAAGCAGCAAGACCTGTTTTCATGATCAATATTAGTGCCAGTTTTGTTAAATAATCTTAACTAACATTAAGTAGTATATGAAAATAATGAAAAAGAACAGCTTTGTAAATTGCGTAAATCTTAACAGTCTAGGTTTTTCTAGATAAAATTAAATAGCTAAGTAGCCTCCCTCCACCTTGACCCTTGGAGTTTCAGTGGTGCCAGTTCTGTGGATTCTGGCATATTGTGCTATTCTCTAGATTTCTGCTCTGGAAGAGATAGTAAATAAAGAAAGCAGCCCAGTCTGGTCAGTAAAAAGGTACTTCATAGTGTCATTGAGATGTTGCAAGTGATTGAAATAAAAATCTGCAAGATATAATTAGTAGCATGTAAGTTTTTGTAAATCTGTCACTGCTTTGAGAGTCTTTGTTATGGTTGAATTGTGTCCCCGAAAAATTCATTGACTGAAGTTCTAACTCCCGGTATCTCTGAATCTGGCCTTATTTGGAAATAGGGTCATTGGAAATGTAATTAGATAAAATGAGGTCATACCGGAGCAGGATAGGCCCCGATCTAATACGACTGGTGTCCTTATGAAAAGGGGAAATTTGGAGACAGACATATCCATGGGGAGAACACCGTGTGAAGATGAAAGCAGAAATCAGGGTGATGCTTCTGCCCACCAAGAACCACCAAAGGTTGCCGGCCGCCACCGGAAGCTGGGACAGACACCTTGATCTTGGACTTCCAGGCTCTAGAACTGTTACAGAATAAGTTTTGGTTGTTTAAGCCGCTCAGTTTGTGGTACTTGGTTACACCTGCCCTAGCTCCCAAAAAAATATTACCGGAAAGGGAATTAAAATCTGTTGCTGCCTTGCAGCCTTCACCAAACACTGTTAAGTATTTGGTGGCTTGGCTTTGCTATTTAATCTAACAGGGAGGAAAATCCAGGCAGCCCAGATATTGTAATATGGTGGTAACCATGCAAAGCTTCATTTTGCAACAGTAAAACAATTTCTTAGAAATCCTAAGGCTCTTTAATTGCATCCGCCCTTATGTAAGGCTGTCCTCCTTCCTGGAGGCCCAGTGCCACTTCCTAGAGGAATCCTCCCTCGAGTCTGCAGGAAGAATGTTGGATGCCACCCTTAGGAAGGCCGCTTATCTGTCCACACTGGTGATACAGTGAGGCTCCTTGACAATGGCTCATTACCCGCACTGACCGTGAACTCATTGAAGCCCGAGGCCATGCCTCCTTCAGTTGCTGCTGCTGTTTCAACATGGCATCTGTGCATTCACCCCAGCCACACCTGCCCAAAGACAACAGCCTATAAAGATGAGATCTGAGCCACGCCCCCATCCTGCAGATTCTCTGTCTCAGCTGCCTGTTGTGATAGGCCTCCCTCCCCACCGAGCCAAGGGTCCTGCCAGTGGGTCCCACTCTGGACGAGGTGCAGGATTCTCCCCTCCGTCCCAGCCATCCTGCTGTCCTGTTGCAGGGGAGGCGGCCTGGATGCTGGGAGGTTGGTGCCAGTCCTTGGGCTGAGTCTTTTCTAAGTAGCTGGATGCCTTTCCCTCAGACCATCTGCAGTGCTTGCGCCATGGCCGCCTTATCTGCAGCCTTCTGTTCTTTAAACTGAGGTCCCGCTGGAGTTTTTTCATGGGACCTCTGTCCTATCACCTCATTTCCTCTGGAGCCTGTTGCATATGAATGAAGCCTCTAAAAATGCAGGTAAACACCTCCACATTGAATTAAATTATCACACGCACAGCACCTGATACAGAGTAAATTGGCCCCAATAAGCCCATTCACAGATTCTGCATGCACAGAGCATGACTGAGTGTCTAATAAACGTACTAGAGCTAACATCGAAAAGCAAGTGTTGTCCTTCAGGATGCCTTTTAAGACTATGTGCTTACCTTGCTGCCCCTGTTCAAAACATTTCTGTTGGGCTTCCCTGGTGACACAGTGGTTAAGAATCCGCCTGCCAATGCCGGGGACATGGGTTCGAGCCCCGGTCCAGGAAGATCCCACATGCCGCGGAGCAACTAAGCCCGTGTGCCACAGCTACTGAGCCTGTGCTCTGGAGCCCGCAAGCCACAATTACTGAAGCCCTCAAGCCACAACTACTGAAGCCCACGCGCCTAGAGCCCGTGCTCCGCAACAAGAGAAGCCACCGCAATGAGAAGCCCACGCACCGCAACGAAGGGTAGCCCCCACTCGCTGCACCTAGAGAAAGCCCGCGCGCAGCAACGAAGACCCAAAGCAGCCAAAAGTAAATAAATAAATTTATTTTTTTTTAAAAAAAGCATTTCTATCTTTTTATTTGAATTTATGCAGCAGGTTCTTATTATCTATTTTATACATATTAGTGTATACATGTCAATCCCAATCTCCCAATGCATCCCACCACCACCCCTTTTTTCCCCCTTGGTGTCCATGTGTTTGAAAACATTTCTAGAGCTTCTTTTCAACAGCTGCTATAAAATTGCAGTTTAGTAGGTGACTAAACACAATAATATTATTATAATCCTATCACTTTTCAGTGTTTTTCCTTTTATTCAATTCAACAAATACGAAAGACTGTGCTAGTTGTAAGAAAAAAAAAACACAACACACAAATTAAGGAATTCTCGATTCTCTTAATAGTCTAGAAAGAGCCTAGGTTGACTCTCGTGAATTTTCTTTGCAGGATCTGAGTGATCCAGAGCCTAATTATTCCAGAATCTGTGTCTTCCACCTGCTGTCAAAGTAGCTGTACAAACAAGCCAAACCAGCCCAAGATGGGGTGTCACCAAGGTCTCCTTTGCGTGAGAACCCTCCCATGAGACGCAGACTATCTCCTATTTCTGAATTGGAAATGAGGGTTTTCCTGCCGTGGTGGGGAGACCCTCACTCACCTTCTGGGTACATCAGAAGTGGCCTCTCCTTTCACCAACAGCTAAAGGGTACTACCCTGGCATTGCTTCCCAGACGCTCGACTGTCCTGATATACTTTTGGGCCAGGATCTTGGAGAAGAATAAGTTTGGGCCACTCTGAAGGCTCATGGGAGAGGGAAAAGGGTGGAAATTCTTTCCCAAAGTGGTATTTCTAGGAAAACACTCAGCCAGGACCTGCAGCTGTTCGCTATCCAATATCAGTTCTAAACAACATTTGAGTTGGCAAAAGAAAAGTGAGAAAACAATAAAAGGCTTGAAGCATAAAACTCTGGGAAACCCCTTTCTATAATGTGCTTGTTTAGGGCTTAAAATATTACTGTTTTCAGAACATAAGAGCTACTTTCCAACTTTTCTAGGCCTTTTTTTAGAATATTATTAAGTGCTTTAACGATTAAAAGAGAAAAATACTTCTGGATCATTTTATAAACACAATCTAAAAATCTCACATGTAATTGGAGTTTTTCCCCTTCTTTTCCAGAATAGACTAGTTCATTACTACCAAACTGCCAATATAGGTGGGAGAAAATAGAAAGAATAGAATTAATGTAATTCAGTCAGGAACCAAAACCCTGCATGCAAGATGTATATACTTTGGGCATCTGCAACCCGGGGACGCTAACAATTTCAAAAGCTCTGTCATCCACAGAGAGGGAGAGTTCAGGGTAAACAGACCCATCTGAGAGGTTCTCAGTGTGACAAACTTGGGCTCATTTCAGGGCCTGAGGAGACGTGTGGCTTCTCAGGGGAAGCCGGGAAGATGAACAGAAAAGACAGATGACGCCTCGTATGGTTCAAATTCTAATTCTAGCTCATTTGAGGCGGGTTAGGTGTCAGGAGTAGAGTTTGGCTTCTCTGGCCCATAGACTTGATTATTCCTGGAGCTGCTTCACGGGGCCAAGTCCATGGGTTTTAAGCAGAAATGACCCAGGAATCCTAGCAGAGGGCCAGCCCTCCAAGAACCAGCATGGGAGTTGGGTGATGGGTCTGGGATGTTTCACACCACGACAGAATTCCAAGACTCTAGTGGACCGGGGATGCCTCAGTCACTAGGACCTGCCCCAGATGGAGCTGCCTCCAAGGGTAGAAGGACCTCTTTCGTTTCCTCCAGACCCTTGTCCGCCTCAGTCTTACTCACATGCAGCCCCTGCCCTCTGCCTCTGTTCCATGGGATGAGCGGCAAAGTGATCTGGAGAATTCAGTGCCATTGATAACATGGGGCGCCGTGTCTGGTCCATAGATTAGAGCCCTTCCTCAGCCCATTCCCCATCTAATTATCAGAGAAAGATGGCCTTCATTGATGCGACATCTTGGATCATCCCCTTGACACATGACAGCAGTCAGCCTGCCCATGGGTCTGACTTCAGGTGTTGAAACCCCTCTGTCCTAACGTTGGCAGCAAGTAAAATATTCCTCTTGGGTTTCTTTATGAAAAGAGCTGTGCATATAATTAACAGGTAGATTTTGGACACTTTGTATGTACTTTTGTTGTTACTGTGAGTGTGAAATTCACCTCTTAATTCAGCACTTCTTGCCAAGCGGTTCGCCTATTATCCTGACTGAGAAAATAAGATAATGGGATGGTTTTAGCAAAATAAGCAAAGGGTACCCGCCAGCTCTTTATGTCCCCAAAGCACACGTCACCAGCCGTTGCCGAAAGCGTTCTTCGTTATAAGTGAGGGAAACTGATACTTTCTGCTTTGTGTAAAAATGGGATGTTTTGAAAAAATACTGGGTAGTTCTAAAAATAATAACAATAGTAATGAGGCTGTGTAGCTGAAGCCACAGTCAGCTCCCACGCAGACTGGCCCGGGGAGGTGTCACTTCCCCGCTACCCAAGCAGGAGCCACAGATGTGCGGCCAGCACCAACCAGCAGCACCAACTCCGAGCTGGGTCGTTCTGCCCCCGCCAAGAGCCTCGCCCCGTGCCTGCTTCTCTGGGTCACTGGCATCAGATTCCAGCCCCTAGGTGGCTGGCTGGTTACCTGGACCCTAGCAGCCAAGTGAGCTGGGCAAGTGAGAATCTGGCATCTTCAGACTCCACGGTGGGCGGGCGGCACTACGTCCCACCAAGACTCACGAGATGGGGGCTGTCCCAGCAAACAAGGTGCTCAGATACCAGCCAACCACAGAAAAGGGTCCCCTGTCCTACTGAAATGACGCGATGCCCGCCAATACTTCACTCTGTTAGTCGTGCGATAATTCAAACGTGAACTGGTATCAAGGACTGGCACTTCCGTGTTTCAGCTTATGGCCCCTTATCACATTAAACCGAAAGAATCCCGGAGCTGGAGAGAGACTGAGAAAGAGCCCTCGTTTGCAGATAGAAAACAGGGATGCAGGAAGGCAAAGTGACTTCCCCAGAGGGCGTGACACTACCCACTGTGGCACACCTGCACGTGTGATACCTCTGTACGTTGAGTGTGAATATAGTCATTCCCTCACGGTCCACAGCTGCGTTACTCTCATTCGTGTTTAAGGAGGGGGTACAGTTGCCGACAGTAGTACTTGCTGTCCCGAAATCTAATGACCCGGTACTGTTTGTAACCATGGGACCAAGAAAGGCAATTGAGCAGAACGCATGAATAGAACCCCAAAGAGCACAGTTTAGGGATAAAAGCGATCACTCCCTGTCGTTCCTTTGGTTTTCTCTTTGATCATTAGCATGTAACACACATCAGGATCCCGTGTGAAAACAGAGCAATGGGTTCGAACAGTTCTTACGAGACATTCTTACAGGAAGGGAAGGTTCAGGAAGAAAACACCCTCACTGTGTATGGTTGAATGTTTAGTACTTGGCCGGCATTGGCTCCGATCCGACGCCCACTGGCCTTGGGCAGCCTCCAGCCCTGGGCTCCGTGATTGCCGGGACGGGGTCTGAGCGGGAGGGAGGGGGTCCCGTGCGGACATCTCCACCATCACATCCAGCGTCAGTGTGCCGAGAAGCATACGTGGCAGCTGTGATTTTTTTGAGTATGTAAAGCACTTGGAGTGGTGCCTTGTATGTAACAAAGTGCTCCATAGATGCTGTTACTGGTTGTTTTTCAGCCACTTTACTTCCATGGTCTGTCTCTCAATCCTCATAATAACTCTTCCGGGCCCCGTTTAACAGCTGAGGAAACTGAAGCTTAGCGAAGTTCAGCGACCTTGCAGAGCTAAGTTCAAACCCAAGTCTGACTCCAAAGCAAATAACCAATCTGTGTGTGTATTTACTCACTTACCCGCCGATGCTCAGAGTTGGATTAATCACAGTCCTTGACTTCATTGCTCCGTGCACGGCCTTCCTTTATCTTTGGATTTTAGGATTCTTCGTTTGTTTTTAATAATGCAGTGAATACTGTGAACTCACGCTAGACACAGGAGCCGCAGCTCTGATGCCTGCCTCTGTCCCCATGTCCGTGCTGCCCATGCCCTGCCTTCTCCCCATCCAGGGACCCCGTGGTCGGGGTCCCTGTCATCCGGGCCCTGCCGCCTTCTAATTCTCTACTTCTTTCCCATCACAAACACTGTGTTTCCAGGAAATCATGGCCCACCCGTCTCTCGGCCTTTGCTCCTCTACTGCTCTTTCTTCTAGAACATTTGTCCACATGAGGTCATTCTCTGCTTCCAAAGCCGTCCCACCCCTCAAGGCTCTCCTTTTTTCCCACGAAGTCTTCTCCAGGGTCACAGTCCTTGGGGAGAACTCGCCCTCGCCTCTGAAGGGCTGCGCTCACGGGCACAGCCAGGCGTTTGGGCCCATATGGTCCGGCTGTGTAGTTCAACTAAAGCTCCTCGGGGAAAATGCTACTCTCACCTCTGCACACCCCGCCCTGCCTAGCACAGCGCCGGCTGATGACTGGGCCCCCCCCCCGGGAATCTGGTTGAGCGGGGTTCAAGGAGAAAGGATTGAGGCCAAGGACAACTGACAGAGTGTCCCATGGAAGATCTTCCTTGGGTGTTAACTGGTACACACAAACATGCACGCATGTGTACTGAACGTGGAACATGCACCCACCGGGCCCTGGTTCTAGAGCGATAAACAAAACACACGAAATCCCTGCCGTCCTGGGGCGTTGTGTTAACACTAGAGCAGCGGAACAGATAAATGAATAGAAATACACACACAAAGTAAGCGGCATGGACATACATACACTACCAACTGTAAAATCGATAGCTAGTGGGAAGCAGCTGCATAGCACCTGGAGATCAGCTCGGTGCTTTGTGACCACCTAGAGGGGGGATAGGGAGGGTGGGAGGGAGACGCAAGAGGGAGGGGATATGGGGATATATGTATACGTATAGCTGATTCACTTTGTTATACAGCAGAAACCAATACACCATTGTAAAGCAATTACACTCCAATCAAGATGTTAAAAAAAAAAATACACACACATACATATATGATGTCCAGAATGGTAAATCCTTACAATAAAAAGAAGCTGGTGAGAGGAATAGAAAATGGTGGCGGTAGGTGCCGATTTGTAGCGTGTGATCACCGGTATCTCAGGTGAGACACCTGTGTGAAGGACGGGTGTGAGGCACTTGGTGGGTGCCCGGAAAAGGACCTGCAAGGAGCAGGCAGAGCGGGAAGCCGGCTGGGGGACACTAGGAATGGGTAAGAAAGGAAGAAGTGAGGCCGTCTGGACGCAGTGGTCCTTCCTACGTCGTAGAAATAGAGTCTGCTGAGGCGGGCTCCTCTGTGGAAGAGGCCCCTAGGCCAACCTGACCCCAGAGGCCCATGCGTACAGCATCAGTGTCTCCAGGTCCTGTTTCCTCTAGGTGGCTGTCAGGTTGCTTGGTCTTCTTGTTTTTAGCATCGTCGTCTTTGGCACTTTGTACGTAGCTTCTGTTCTAAATTTTGAGTTTTTACCACCTTGACGCGGGTGCACTTTGTTTTGGTGGCTCTCGAGGTTCATGGTATAAACTTGTTTCTACTTTGAAATTATCACCAGTCTAATGGATATGTTGGTTTTCCTGCAAGACTTGCTGTCCATACACTGCCTCTGATCACCTTCAAACCCTCCTGGGCTTCCTGCCGCGGTCACTTCTCGGAAACTCTTGCCAATTCCCAGGCTTGTCTGTAATTGAAACCCTCAGATCTGCATGTTGGATTTGTCGTTAAAATTACAAACTGAATTCAGAATCAATACACACTTTAAAATAATACTGCGGATTTGGAACCTCTGGTAGGAAGGAGCTCTCAAGTTCATCTGCGATGTGAATTCCTCCTCCTCCTAAATGTTTGTATTCCTATCACAATCCAGGGTTTAGTGAACCATAAAAAGTTGGAAGTTAGTGCAAACAAAGTCACCCACAAAAATATTTCAACTAATTTAAAAGGAGACACAGCAGATGGAGATTGTTGTTAAAAGAACTCTTACCGGCCTAGTGCTTTTTTATTTTAATCTCTACTTATCCCAGGCCTTTTTGTCTGCATGTACTGATACATCCAAATCTACCATAAACGTATTGCTAGGACACAGTTCCTTCTAACCCATTACAACTGGGGGAGGAGATTTTGTTAAAGGTTATCTTACAGAGCATCTCTCAGTGCTGGCTACAGCTTCACGTAGTCTTTTCCAGCATTTGACAATACCCGAAGCAGTTCGTAGTGACTTTACAATAAAATGGTCCTGTCCTGCTGCATTCTCCAAATGCACTCATATTCTGACAAGAAGTGGCTACGTGGGGCAGCCCCTGAAGGCAAACACGTTCTCCCGCTCAGCAGGTTGGGTCAAACGGTGTCCCCCAGTTACACAGTTACCCCACTCTTGATTAACAAATAGGGAGCCGAGGACAATCTCAGAAGTGCCTAAGAGTCTGAAAGCCCAGCTAAAATATAGAAAGGTTCCTGTGGAGTCTAACTGGCAAATTTGACTAATGGGTCCCAAGAATTAGTAGATAGCCCCCCATCACCCCACCCCAGTTCCAGCATTCTTGACAGCACAGGAGAGTGATACGTTATAGACACGAACGACCCTCCAGCGGTTCAGTTTTGAGGACTGGGGGTGAAACTATTTTCTAGCATGTCCGAACTAGTACACAATGTCTCTGTGGCAAATGAATGACTTCTCGGCCACGCACAGAGGGGTCTTCGCCCTGCCTGGGACTCCACGGGGAAGGAGGCCTGGGTTTAACCACACAGACGCCGGGCAACCACAGTGCGCGTGACGTGGTGGGCTGTGCCCACCCCCGGCAGCGTGGCCTGCGGTCGCCCCGCCGGTTTCCTGTTTAAATGAGGCCCTTTGGGTGAGCGCTTCGGGAAGTCGAATCTGACTGTTGTCCCCCCCCAGCCAGAGGCGCGCCCTCACGCGGACACTCTCCCCTCCGGCTTGGGGCCTTACAGGGCCTCCGTCCACCCACGTTTGCACCTCAGGTAAATAAGACATGTAATCACGATATCTTAGCCCTAAAGTCCTGGAAGCTTTCCCTTCCCCTCCACCTCAAGGTTGCCTTTCTCAGTGTTACGATACGAGAGAACACTCTCGTTTTTTCTTCTTTCATTGAAGTTTATCTGTGGCCTTAGGTGTCGCTTTCACCCCCATCATTCTGCGTGGACTCTTCTGCACACTTACGTGTCCCTCTCTGTACTGCCCATAAAAAGAGAGGGAAATTACAGTTCACTGCTGTTTTCTCCTTTTTATAGAATGAAGCCTGGTGGCTGAAAACCTCAGTCTGTATTTTAGTCTTTATGATCGATTATGCCAGGGGAGTTGCAGGGCAAATTAAAAAAAACACAAAGGTACCTCCAGTTTCTGAGCAAAGTTACTGAGCGTCTCTGTGCCAGTCCTAGGGTTTAGAAGTCCGCACACAATTTGTTTTGTGTTCTGGGAGAGAATGCAGAATTAAGGTGAACAGGAAGAGAAGTTCAGGGTAGAGATAGGAAACCATGAGCCCCCCAGCGTGGGCCTAGGGACAGAGATAAATCTGGAGAAGGAAGATGCGGGCCGTTCATGTCTGTGGGGCAGCGGGGCCTTGGAAAAGCCATGAGCACGAAGTAGTGAGCTCGTCTGGCAGTGCTGTTTAGGATGGGCTGAGAGATAAGAGGTTTGGCAACATGCCTTCCGAGCCCCATAACTGGCTTTGCCTACCGTGGCGCACCTCCTTTGTCCCACAGCCTCCCGTGACCCGGGCATCCTGGCTGGAAGCCTCTTGTGGTGACCCGCATCTGAAGGAAATACTCCGAGAGTCAGGGCTCCGGGAGCAGGGAGCCGGGGCCTGCACACCCGGCGCTCTTCATCAGCCAGGAGCCAGGACGCCTGTGCAGGTTCCCAGTGGTTTGGGTTGTCAATGACACACGTGGATGGGGTGTGAGCGGGCCTGAGCATCTCTGGTGGTCCGAGCTGTGGAGACCAGAAGTCTGTACTATGCCCCTTTCTTTTATGAAACAATCTGGGAGGAAAAATGACTCACTGGAGTCTGGCAGATGCAGGGCCCTCTGAACTGACTCCTACCTCGGCCACGTGGGGTTTCAGCTGGACGTCCTCCGACTTCGCTATCACAAGATCTCCTTCTGGTTTAGATTTGGGTGGTGGTTTCCGCTCGTGATTTCTTCTCTCCCAGCTTTATCGGGGTCTGACTTCCACGCAGTGCGATTCACCACTTCCAGGGCCTCGTCGACGACTTCTGGCAGCCGCACGGTTGTGTGATCGCCACTGCACCCAAGATGCAGAGCGTTATTTGTTTCCCATCTAGTGACTGATGGGCTTTTGAGGCGTTTCCAGGTTCTGATTGTGAGGAATCTGATTACAGCTCTTGGCACACATTGTGTGTGGTTGCGTATCACTTGGTGATTTTTCAGGAGGATAGCAGTCTTGGGACTTGGGTGGTTCACTGTGGTCTTAAAAATCCCCCAGTGATAAGCCCTTACAGGGCTCCTCTGATAAGCCCTTACAGAGCTCCTGTAAGGGCTTACAGGAGCCCTTACAGGGCTCCTCTGTAAGAAGGCGTTTTTGCTTGCAAGGGGGCTTTGGTCCATGAGAAAGAAGGCGAGTGCTTGTGGAGCTCCTGTCCGGAGAACCCAGACACAGGCGAGTCAGCGGGCTGCGAGTTAGCCATGCCCAGGAGCATACGGCGGGGCTGCTTCACCTTGTCACCTGAGCCGATGATGTAACTTGTGCCAAGTGCGAGCTCTGAGCAGGTGAGCGTCCTCTGACTGACGTGTGTCTAGCCCACTTGACAAAGGCCTTCCGGGGACAGGTGCACAGAGTTCAGGCTCCCTGCCGTCTGGGTTATCTCTGAACCATTCTGTCTCAAGCTCCCCAAAGTCTGGCCATTTTGGGAAACAGAGGTGAAGGAAGAATTTCCACTTTGCTGAGTGAGGGAGGCTATGGGGGGACAGAGCAAGAGGCATGTCCATGGCAGTGAGGGGGGTGCCGACCAGCTCAGGGCCGGTCCTGAGCAGACTGGCCTCCACCAGGGGAGGCATGTGGGCCCCTCACCTTCACCTCCACGGGGAGACGGCTGTATCGGCAGCTCCCAGGCCAACCGTGTACTTGGGAGCCAGGAGGCGGTTTGGGCCAAGCACGAAGCTGTCAGTCTATAAAGGGCAGCAACCTTTATTGGAGCAAGAACTGAATTCACTTAAACTTTAAAAAAAAAAAAGAAAGAAAGGAAAAGAAAAAACGGTTTAGAAAAGGAGAACTCTGAAAAGAAAGTTGCATTCGTGAGAATGTCCCTGGGAGCACAGGCCTTGTGGTTGGAAGATCAGCTCCCTGCGGGTAGGAGCACACCCGCCCCAAGGGAGGGCTCCGTCGTTTGCGGGGTGGAATGGCTCAGTGTGGGCCGGCACCGGATTGCTTACGACAGTAGGCACACCCTGAGCCCTGCCCTCTCACTGCCCCGGATAGACGCTGAGCACAATCACGCATTGGTCCCCATGCTTGAGACGTTCCTGGTTACTGGCCTTCCCAGGACACTGGTGAGCCTTGGCCGGGCCTTGGGCCCATGGTTACTATTTCTGCCCATCTCCCCCAGCTGTTTTCGGTCCAGAGTCATGCCTTGCACCACCTGCTAGCACCATACTGCGAGGGCAGGAATCCCAGTTCTAGTGGAAGAGACTCCAGTGGGAGACTTCACATAGTTTGTCATCGTCTGTTACTTATAGGACATCAGAAAAAATGATCAAAAGGATAAAGGGACAGAAATGACAACGTTGAAAGAATGAAAGGGCAATCACTGAAACCAGATTTTTGCTTTTCCAGGCAGATTTTTCTTAAATAATCAATATGTAAAAATTGGAGTATAAAAGTCATCAAACTACCTAGATACATTTACAAGAATTTTCCCCAGACATCTGTCTTCCTGCCAGTCTCAGGAGGGCAGGTTCGTTCTATAGCGACCGACATTAGAGAAATGTTAGTGACACAGAGGTATATTTAATGATGTTTTTTCACTTATTAAGGATTTCTTTTCTTTTTTCTTTCTTCTCCTTCTTGAATCACTGACACCTCAGTTTATAGGAATCTTTTTCCACGTAAATTGAGGCTGGGATGGTGAGTGAGGAACACTTACATGCTATACTTCCTCTCTTTCCTCATATTTTATTACTAAGGATATTGACATGAAAACAGGATCTTAGTATCCAGTGAGGTCACCTGCTGCTGGTTTCCCACCAGACATTCCAGGCTTTGTGACATCAGTGTGTATTGCTCTGGGTGTCATTTGAAGAGCAGGCATCTGGAAATGATGAAATCCTGAACAACAAAGTTTTGTTTTCAGGAAGACGAGTTCGTGGGGGAGGGAAAGGAAGGGAAACTTCCTTTGAGTACCTACTATGTGCCATGCGCTTTGCGTGTCTTCTGGTTGCGATGCTCTGCTAAGGTGTCCGATGAGAACACATTAAAAACCCATTTATCCTCAGTGACTTTTCAAATGTTGCTGTCGTGTGTGTTCTAGCTAAATAAATTACATGCAGAGTATCAAGGATTTATTAATTCTTAAGTCAGTGTACAGCACTTGAATGCTTCTATATCTTATTTGTCATAAAACCAAGGTGTGATGATGCAGCAGTATATATTGGATAATTCTCTGTATATATGCTTAATGAAATGAAAATAATTCAAGAGAAGTTTCCATTCATAAATATTTTTACTTTAAAATACCTGAAAGACGTGCATTAAAAAGACACATGTGGTCCCTATGAGTTATCTTGTTCTACTGAATTTCAAATGCTACCCTCATTTTAAAACTTTCTGCATTAGAAAATTCTTTAGAACAGCAAAAAGTCAGGCAGTGAGGAACAAGCGTTCATTACCAGAAGAATGACTGTAAATTATGCAGAGTTTGAAAAATTATTTTTGCAGAGGGTTTTCAATAGCATGCGAGTATGTTACGACAGTAAGTAAAAAGCTTAAGGTCCCGACTGTATCATCATTACACACAGAAATAAGAATGAAACATAGAGCAAAAAGGTCAGTAGTGGAAGGAGCGGAGGGGAATGACATTGTCTTAAATGTTATCAGCTTGCAATCGTTTCAGGCATGGAGAGAGTGAAAAACATTCGGTTTATGTTTTCTGAAAAGTTTTGTAAGCCAGTGCAGCCGAAGACAAAGCAGTGACCACAAAGAACAAGACATCCTGGGTGGGAAGAGGAAGAGGTGGGGTCTTTCTCAAACTCAAGTCCAGTTGGCCCCCAGCCACTGGAGAATCTATCAGCTTCTGGGTTCAGATTGACAAAGAGCTTAATCTGGAATGTGGCTCTAAAACCAGTTTTCCTCATGTGGCTTGTCGGGTGCCAATCTGTGTTGAGGCGTTGTCACAAGCAGTAAGTTATCACAGAAGCATGACAAAGCGAACTAGAGGAGCCTACAGAAAGGATTTGGCGTCAGAGCTGTGAGGTTCCAATGAGCAGGTCGTGATCTCTTAAAGGTACTGATAGAAAAGATCTCTCAAGGCTATCTTCTGTGAAAGACTGCCTGTTCTTTTTTTTTTTTTTTGGCTGGACCACACGGCTTATGGGATCTTAGTTCCCCGACCAGGGATCGAACCTGGGCCCCTGGCAGTTGAAGTGTCGAGTCCTAACCACCGGACGGCCAGGGAAGCCCCCGAAGAGCAGTTGAGAGTTCCCAAAGTTCATCGCCGCCCCGTGTTCGCTGATTCAGCTCCTACAGTAATTCTGTGAGGCGGGTATTAGGATGAACTCCGCCTCGTAGAGGAGGGAGCCCGAGCTGCCTGCGGCCACTCTGACCCTCCTGGGGCAGTGGAGACCGGCCTCAGACCTGAGCCTTCCTGCCCCGCGGCCACCTCACTCGGCGCCGTGACCGACTGTCAACCACTCTGGTCGGCTGCGTGCCTGCAGCTGACAGTAGCTGGGCTCGCTGTGCTGTGGGCTTCGTGGCGGCTGAACGCTGGGCTGTTCGATCACTAGGATCTTGCTCTCCCGCGCTGTTTACACGTTAGCAAACGTCGAGGAACAGACCCTGGTAACAGAGATTCCTCTCTCCTGGCCCCTGAGGTCAGTATATGCACTGATAATGGAAATTTCCCCACTGAAATCAACCCCGGTGTGGGATGAATGGTTAGACCAACAGGTATTTTTCTCTCCCATCCTCTAGGTTTTAAAAATTCCTAAATGTCCTTAAACACAATAGTATTTTAAGAGCCCTTTAGAAACCTCCTTGGGGTCTCTCTTCCAGCGTGCTTTGTCAGCTGGGTAATAAGCTATAGATAAACACTGCGTTCCAGGACATATGGCCCTTAGAGAAGCAAATAATCCTGACACCTCCTGCTTCAGCATCACTGGTGAAGTTTGATGGTTGAATTTCACAGAAATAACACGAAGAGACTCATAGCTTCTGCTTTGGGTTTGAATACAAGGGCATTCAAATTCGACTAGTGGCAACTTTGTCTAAAACCCATAGAATTCTTCATTTTGATCCGTGGCAAACTCTATGTTTATTGAAATGCAAAAGAAGGATAGGAAACTTATTATATGTCTGTATCTAGGTAGTGGGTAAATTGTGTTCACGGTAAAATTCTTTCAACTTCCCTGGATGTTTGAAGTTTTTCAAAATAAAATGCCAGGTGAAGCCTGCGGGACAGAAGGGGGAAATTCTATGAGGCGAACTGAGAACAGAAAACTGTGAACCTCTACCAGAGTCTTGTTAGTAATTTTTTCCTTTATACATACATTTGGTGAAGTATTTCAAGCTTATAGAAATAAAATAGTAGACTATAAATGTCCCCACCACTCAGCTTGATCAAATTTTAATATTCTATTGCCATTGCTTCCATTATTTGTTTGCTTTTCATAAATAAAATATTGCAAATTTTACAAAATATTACAAAGTTAGAGCTCCCTTTATATCCCCCCATTCCATTCTCCTCCCTCCCTCCCTGAAGGCAACAGCGATCCTGAATTTGCCGGTTATCACAGAATTTTTCTGTGATTTTTCAGACAAGGTGGTTACCTGCATCGGGAGGTGGGCACTGGTTTGGAGTCCAATGTAGCCGGGTAGAAAAGCAGATGTTAGTACTTCCTAGAAACAAGTTAAGTTTCCTCAGAGCCTCGGTTTCTCCATCTGTTAAACGGGTATGATAACCCCCAACACACAGGGTTGGTGTGAGGATTAAAGAGACATTTGAAAGCACCTGTGCAGCTCCTGGAGGGTGGTGAGAACCTGGTGAGTGGTGGGACATCAAAGCCTCAGATATTTAAAGTCATTTCAAAAGGAAATAGCCCAGGACTCTGACTCGATGCTCGTAAATCCCAAGAGGACCCTCTCAGTATCAGAGTCCTTGAGCTGCCCTCTCAGCTTGCAGGTAAGGAAACTGAGTCCCAGGAGAGGAAGGGGCTTGGTCTATGCTCAGACCTTGGTTGGTGGCCCAACAGGAGGAGCA
Organism: Globicephala melas; assembly: GCF_963455315.2. Taxonomy (NCBI): domain Eukaryota; kingdom Metazoa; phylum Chordata; class Mammalia; order Artiodactyla; family Delphinidae; genus Globicephala; species Globicephala melas. The sequence goes on along the minus strand of NC_083334.1, from coordinate 6,566,362 downwards.
GTGACCCCTTCTCAGGGCTCTGAACCCCACCACAGAGCCGCCAGCCCAGCAGCCGCGGAAGGGAACATCTGCTGAGAAACCCCCTGCCCACTCTTGCTTCTGGTTTACACTGGGCTCCGTACCGTGGATGTGAAGATTTGCTGTCGTCTCATTTGCTTTTAACTCGAAGATATAACGGTTTCCCTGCAGTAGTCAGTTTCTCTTTCCTCTTTTTAAGTCAAAGTCAATCTATAATGTTTAGGCTGTACTTATTTACTTTTAAAGTGATCTAGACCCTTGTTTTTCTTTTGTCTTGTTTTGTCTTGTGTTTTGGTTTTTTAGGGCTTTATTGTTCTCAAATGGCTGCCTCAAGGCTGCGGTTCAGACGCTATTTTTCACTGAGGATTTCTGTCTTTGCTCAGACTGAGAGGAGGTCTGGGGCACCTTTATAAACCCAGTGTGGGGAATGTTATCAGTATATGTTTACAGAGCCTGTGCGGTGCTGTGGAATTGCCACTGAGGGCTTCTCGAGTGGAGAAGATCGCCTTTCCCCCATGAAGGTTTTTCTCTGCTAACATTGTAGTCATCTGATCAAAGCAGGCTCCGTTTCTTGCTTCTTCTGCGAATGCGGCTCCTGGTCCGGAGCATCCGGGCTGCTCTGCAGTCTGTCTGCGGGCAAACAGGAGCTCTGGAGAGAAGAGAGGTGATGGGCCCCGGCCGGCTTCACAGCACCCTCATCCCGGGGCCCCCGTTTTCTTGAGTCGGTGCTGTGACCAGCAGGAGATGAGGAGAGCCGGGGTGAGGCCACGCGCAGCGGGGCTCAGTGCCGGGCATGTCCCCATGGCCCCCCAGCCATGTGCTCTGCGTGGACCTGGTCGGGCACATTCCCTGTGCAGGATCCTGGGGAGGGGTTCTTGTAAAGGACGGTTTGTCTTAAGAAAATTCACCAAAGCAAATCCGCAGAGCAGTGAGAGCCAGGGGACGACCAGTGTTTTACCCAGAATACCTCCTTACGAGGGGAGTTACAGTTACAGAACGTTATCGCTTTCACTGCGATCCGGCCCTGAGAGAGGGCCCCACTCCCAAAGGATCGTGCAGACCCTTCCTTGTGGCCCTACCGACTCACTCCGAGCCCCTCCAGGCAACTCCTAGGGCATTACCGAGAAACAAGCACCACTGCTTATGTCCAACTGATTTTGAAACAATGGTCAAATGGGAAGGTTTCTTTTCTTTTTCCTCTTTTACAAAGAGAAATAACATTTTTGTGTCCTTCCAGACACAGTTTTTCACATGCTGTTAGCATACGCTCCCCGAGTGCCGCTTCTGCTGTGTTATACTGAAGGGGGTAAGCCGCGAGCGACATATTTTTAACCTAAATGAAGAGGAGGTTGGAAGGTACTTTGATAGTTTTATTGGGCTCAGATCTTAGCTCTGCCTCTAACTGGGCCTGTGCCCTTTCCCAAGTCCTTCATCGCCTTGGGGTTGAGTTTCCTCGCCTGGGAGGTCAGGGGAAGGACGCAGTGAGCTCTCCCGCTGTAGCTCAGGCAGCTCCGGAGAGCCTCACGGGCAGCCCTCTGCACCGCATCCTCATGGGTTACACACGGTAGAGGAGGCGAAGGTACCTGCCCGTTGAGGGAAGCAACTCCACATCCAGGACGGTCGGCCCCACTGCTCATGACAGACAGGGAGGTCCAGGCCTTGGAACAGTAGTGACCCCGTGACTGAGGACGGACGAGGGAGTAGCCGGCGGGAGGGGGCAGGCGCACAGAAGAGCCTGCCTGCGGATGGGGCCGTGGACTGGAGTGTTTGACGCGTATGCCCAGCGACCAGCGCGGAGCCTGGAACACGGCAGATGCCAACAGTCTAGAACTGACACAACCCAGCCAGATCCAGGCCTAACAAGTGCCTCGTGTGCTGGGATTCCTAGTCTCTGGAGGGTGATACAGCGCAGTGGGCGATGATCACTATCAACCGTGAAACGGCCGAGGCCCAGCCCAGGCGATGGAGAAGGGTGGAAAATGAACGAGCGGTAGATCTTCGGTGTTCCCACCGCCCACAGAAAGGTCACTGCTAGGAGGTGGGTGTGTTAAGCAGCTTCCTGCGGTGGTTGTTTCAACGTGTACGTACACAGAGCATCTCGCGTCACACAAGCTCAGTGTATACAGCTGTCGTTTGCCAGTTATTCCTCAACAGAGCTGGAGGGAACAAAAGCAAAGGATGAACACAAAGACCCTCATGTAGATGCTATGGTAAGACATAGCTTTACAGTTGGTCCCATAGGTAAATTAAATCAGCAGGGGACCTGAGAGAATCCTCTAGACCTCCGCGCACACCCCCGCCCCAGAGGACAGGCAGGGAGCGAACCGCCCCCCAGAAGGTGACGGTGGCCGGGAGCACCGGGTTGGGTGCCCCACGGCTGGACACAGTCCTCTCAGTTCCCGGGCGGATCAGCACGTGCCGTCACCTCCCTGCACCTTGGTGAGGCCACGATCACACCTGCTCTGAGAACCAAGTGGACGAGTCACTGTGCTAACTTTGGTCCCGGGCGGCGTGCCGGGTGCCCATAAACGCTCCGCAAAGGTTATCTTTACCATCATCACCATCAATAGGGAGAAAACACTGAGGAAAGGAAACAGAGGCAGGACGCGGCGTTTCCTGCCGTCGTCTTCCTGGGCCTCGTTACACATCTGGAGGGGCCTCCTTCCAGTCCAGTGCGGAATACAGACTCTTAGAGAAGGGATTGGTCACTTTTGTTCACAGGTGGTAAACCTGACACGTAAGGTGGACTTTACGTGCCGGTGGCACGTGCCCCTCAGCACTGAGATACCAGGGATGAAGTACAGGAAACGGCCCCAGGCCAGAGCTCACTCCCTCCCGGCGCTCCCCCGCCGGCCGGGATGCTGCCCTGTTCTCTGCCTGGATTGTCTCTGGGAGCTGGGGCACCTGGAAGGGGGAGGGGGCGAAGCAGAAGGGGCTCGTCTCTCTTCCTGGTTTGTCTGGGTCCGGCAGCGTGTCCTTCAGGATCGTCAGTCCCGCTCGCCTGAGACTCTGACTGCGCTGCGCTACTTCCGAACTCACCGCTTCCCTAAGCGAGCCGTGCTTCGCTTCGTGAACCCGCCTCCCCCCCCCCGCCCCCCCAAGAGGTGGGTGCTCGCCCTGCATTTAGCAGGAAGGAGCGCTTCCGAGGGCAAGTTCTTGCTTTTGGTCTTTCTGCCCCCAGCACCTTCGGAGAGTCTCACACGTAGCAAACGGTGGTCAGCGCGGGCTGAATAATCAACAGTCACGTTGGCAGGGAATGCGGTCCTTTTCCAGCCAACGCGCGCTTAGCACGTCTGCACGTGTGTACAGGCACACCTCGTTTGATTGGACTTCGCAGATACTGAATTTCTTACAAACTGAGGGTTTGTGGCCGCCCTGCGTCGAGCAAGTCTGTTGGCACCATTTTTCCAACATTTGCTCACTTCATGTCTCCGTGCCACATTTTGGTAATTCTCACAGTATTTCAAATTTGTATTATTTATTTATTTTTAAAATTTGTTTATGTTTTGGCTGAGTTGGGTCTTGGCTGCTGCGCGCGGGCTTTCTCAAGTGAGCGGGGGCTGCTCTTCGTTGAGGTGCGCGGGCTTCTCATTGCGGCGTCTTCTCTTGTTGCGGAGCACGGGCTCTAGGCGCGCGGGCTTCAGCAGTTGTGGCTCGCAGGCTCAGTAGTTGTGGCTCACAGGCTCTAGAGCACAGGCTCAGTAGTTGTGGCGCACGGGCTTAGTTGCTCCTCGGCATGTGGGATCTTCCCGGACCAGGGCTCGAACCCGTGTCCCCTGAATTGGCCAGTGCCAACAGGGAAGCCCAAATTTTTCTTATCTTTTTATGGCGATAAGTGATCTTTGGTGTTACAGTTGCAAGGTGTGCTTGTATTTGCCCCTGAGTCCCCCAGCGAGAACGTCCCACACACGGAGTTTACGGAGGGGCAGGAGGAAGGTACATGAAGGCAGCGGGTCACCGGGAGAATTGGCGTGTTCCTGCCCGGGGCCGGGGTTCTGGGTTGGAGAGTCTGTACTCGCCAGGGAAGCAGTGCCGGCTCCAGCCTTTGGGAAGCCACCATCGGGGCAGGGCTCAGAAAGGGAAGAGGGGCCGGGAGAGAGCGAGCAAAGCAGAAACTCTCCACCCCAGAGACAGCCTGGCGCCAGCCCCAAACAGCAGAGGAAAGGCGTCCGGGCCCCTCACCTTGAAAAGCTCGTGGGTCAGCAGTGAGCACTGTCGGCCAGGCCCCTCCCGCGCGCAGCGCTCGGGCAAGCGGCCACGCAAAGGAAGCGGAGGAGTGGAGGGCACGGCCCCCAGAAGGACTCTGCCTGCAGAGGTCCGCGCTCTCGGTGCTTTAGGGCAGGCCAGACCCTGGTTCTGCGGCTCTCCCAGCTGAAGCGCGCAGGTCTGCACCGCGTTTAGCTTTGGGTCTGCAGGCAGAGGCGGAGGGACACCTGTACCTTGTATGTTGCTGCCACGGCACATCCCCCAGGGAAGGAGGGTACAGAGTGGGTGCAGAGTGAGCAGGTGGGCTTTCCCTTGCCTGTTGTAACCCAAGAATAGGAAACTGGAATCTGAAAAGGGTTGGCAACAGATGGGAGTGGAAAAGCCTCGAACTTTCCAGTTTCTTATTGCAATAAGAACTTGATCGTTTCTTATTGCAGTCACACCGGAACTGCAGCTTCCCCTTGGGTGCAGTTCAGATTTTGACTTTCCAAAATACAGTGCTTTTAAATTAAAAGAAAAGGAGCTTTGGCTCTCATTTGCATAAAAGGCATACATGTGTACACAGGTGTTCTCACGCGCGCACACACACACAGACACCCTACTTAACTGGGGAGAAGCAGGAAAGCAGTGAGAAGATCCTAATTGTGACCCAACCATGCATTTTAAAAAGCATTGCACCTATTTAGATGGTACTTCTTAGAGCGAATATCTGGCTTTTAAAAGTTTTGATAAACGTGAACACTTAAAGACTCCTGGGAAATGAGAATATTCCTTTCAACTTGGGCTTGCGTGGTTATAAATAGGAAGGCCTCTTCTAATCTCGGAATCTTAAAAAGAAAACCTTGATGTTGTTACGTGATTACCTAAAGGAATGCCTTCCTCTTCGGCCCGGAAGGATATTTTTAAGAGAATGTTAAGCTTGTGACAGGAATTATTGATACCTTTGGAATTAATTCCATTCTCCAGTGACTCAGGCTTGCTTCAAGTCATTACCTGGGAATTAGCCTGGGACTGCATGACGCCAGTCCCACACTGTTCAAAGTGCAGCATAACTTCGCGAAAGAATGAAAAAACGAGGATGTGCTTTTGTGCATTATTCTTATCGTGATGAATGATGCTTGTTTTCCTCTCCACTTTAATTAGAATGTTTCTACATTTGCCAAAGAAAATGTTGGAATGGAGACAAAAACCTGAAATTATAGGAACAGGGCTTGATGTAATAGCTTATTTATAAAGGAAACACAACTTGTTTGGTATTTTATTGAAACAGGAAGTTCAGAACCTCGGCACATACAAGTACAACAAATTCTCAGGTGCTCGTTGAGTCATCTGTTGTTGGAAATAGTCTCCTGGTAGTTTTCCCCTGGATTTACTTTTTATCTTCATTTTGGTATTTTTTAAGCAGTGGGACTGGATGGGTATAGGAAATTGCATAGAGATTCAATTAGAGATTGTATACTTTAAAAAACATATATCCGCTGTCAAGACTTAAGTAAATAAAGAAGGGGGGAATTCTCTCCTTATACATTTGTATATATGCATTTTTGGTAGCTACCTATGTACAACATAAGGGAAAACAAAGTGAAACAAACATTTACCTCAATGCTACTGCTATTTCAAAAGCAGCCCTTGGTCAGGGGAATGGATTTGAGATGAATAAAGATGAAAAGCATTGTGGATTCATGTTCTATTTGCTATTGTTTAGTAAACATTTAATAGCAGAAGCTAGATAGCAATTTGATTCCTAGTATTAAAACCTTATAGGAGGGCTTCCCTGGTGGCGCAGTGGTTGAGAATCTGCCTGCCAATGCAGGGGACACGGGTTCGAGCCCTGGTCTGGGAAGATCCCACATGCCGCGGAGCAGCTGGGCCCGTGAGCCACAGCTACTGAGCCTGCACATCTGGAACCTGTGCTCCGCAACAAGAGAGGCCGCGACAGTGAGAGGCCCGCGCACCGCGTTGAAGAGTGGCCCCCGCTTGCCACAACTAGAGAAAGCCCTCGCACCGAAACGAAGACCCAACACAGCCAAAAATAAATTAAAAAACAAAGCAAACAAAAAAAAACACCTTATAGGAATGACTTGAGCTGAGTTTGTGTCGACACAGAAATCTTTAGGTTTAATTTCCCACCCTTTTCTGAAAGATCAGGCCGGGATGGTGTTTTAAAACATGCAGAAGCTGCAGCCACCCTGGCAAGAGCTCAGCTTTATGAAAACTCGCTGGTGCACTGACAAGCCAGGTGCTGCTTCCAGGGCAACTTCGCAAGGAGTGCAGGGCGGGTTCCCCAGAGAATGCCTGGGAGTCAGGATTCCTGCCGGTGATCCCCAGTCCTTCTCTAACTTGTGTGGCCTGGGCCTCAGCCCTCTGCTAAATTCGGACAGTTACAGATGCGCTATCCATTCAAAGACACCTCAGAAAGATGCAGAGACACAGTGGGACAGGGGGCTTTGAAAAGGGGCAGGTGCTAACCAAGTGGTACCCCTCCCAGAAGCAGCTGTGCCGCTCCTCTTTTTGTTTTTAACTAAGACTCTTTTTAAGAGTAATTTTAGGTTCAGAGCAAAATTGAGGGGAAGGTACAGAGGTTTCCCATACACCCCCTGTCCCCATACACACACAGACTCCCCCTGTTAACAGCATCCCCACCAGGGTACGTTTGTTACAACTGATGGCCCTCCATTGACACATCTCATCCCCCAGAGCCCATAGTTCACATTAGGGTTTGCTCTTGGTGTTGTACATCCTATGGGTTTGGATACGTGTATCCATCATTATAGTATCGTGCAGAGTAGTTTCACTTCCCTAAAAACCTCTGTGCTCCACCTATTCACTCCCCTACCAACTCCTGGAAACCCCTGATCTTTTCACTCTCTCCATAGTTTTGCATTTCCAAAATATCACAGAGCTGGAATCATACAGTATATAGCCTTTTCACATTGGCTTCCTTCACACAGAAGTATGCATTTAAGGTTCTTCCGTGTCTTCTCATGGCTTGATAGCACATCTATTTTTAGTGCTGGATAATATTCCATTGTGTGGAGGTACCCCAGTTTACTTATCCACTCACCACTGAAGGATATTATGGCTTCCAAATTTTGGCGATTATGAACGCCAAATGCTACAAGCATTCGTGTGCAGGTTTTCGCGTGGACATAAGTTTTCCATTCCTTTGGATCAATACCGAGGCGTGTGATTGCTGGACTGGACAGTAAGAGTGTGTTTAGTTTGATGAGAAACCAGCAAACTGTCTCTCAAAGTGACTGCACCATTTCACGTTCCCACCAGCAGTGAGTGAGAGTTCCTGTTGCCCCGTACCCCTGTCAGCATTTGGTGACAAGGATTTGCCTGGATTTCGGTCATGCGAATGGGCGTGCAGTGCTACCTCACTGTTGTTTTAGTTTGCATTTTTCTGATGACACACCATGCGGAGCATCTTTTCATATGCTCCTTTGCCATCTGAGGACCATCTTTGATGGGGTGTCTGTTAAGGTCTTTGGCTCGCCTTCCAACCCAGGCAGTACCTCCTTTTGAAGTCTGCAAGCCTGCCGCCTTGGGCACGTTTACGAGACCGCAGCATCGTGGACATCACCCTGACGTGCACATCCTGCTTGCACTGAGCGGGACCTCAAATCCTCCGTCCCGCAGGAAGGTCTGGGCTTGCAATGTCTCACCTCCTGCTTTTACACTCGCCTGACACTAAATGTGACAAGGCAGAAACTTTATGGTTCTGCGTGGAAAGACTTCTTTTGGTTAGGTGGGTTTTTTTTCTCTTCATTGACTGAATAACACTGAACAAAACAATATTACTATGAAATGAAAGTAATACACGCCTCTGAGTTTGTATAAATACAGTTTTTTTTTTCTTTTTAACATTGTTTGGATCGATAAACGATGCAAGAGTTACATAAGATAATTCCAAAAATGCTCTGAGGCAATGTGGAAAGGTCTGGAAGCCCACCCCACCCCCAAGATGCTTTTTGGTTGCTTTTACAGCTACAGACCCCCCACCTAAAGGTGGGTGTGTTGCTAAGACTTAATCTCCACCTTGGCTACACTGCTGAACAGAGGCATCACCTGGAAAAAGTGCAGCACGGTGCTTGTTAACACAGTTGGATGAGCAAACCTTGAGGTGAGAGAAAAGCAGGGAGTGTCAGTCCATAAATGCTGAATGCGCCCACGCAGAGAGAGAGAAAATGGCCATTAAGAGGTGACGAGGAAGAGACGTGGACTTGCGTCCCCCGGGAAGGAGGGGCTCCCGGAACTGCATCTGTAGCCCTGCAAGCCACACACACCAGAAACCCGGGAGTCGTCTTTAACCCCCGGGGGCTGCAGGGCACGCCAGCTGTGTCTTCCAGACGCCTTCTCCCTCCACTTCCGCTGTCGCTGCTTTCTGTCCTTATAGATGCGTCTCTGGAAAACACAGATCTCGTCATGTTACATTTCAGGTGACTTACCTTTGCCTGCAAGATCAAGTTCAAACTCTGCAACAAGGCATTCAAGACCTTTCCCAACACTTGTTCTCAGCCCATCTTCCCACCATCCATTGCCTCCCTGCCCCTCAATGCCAGCTGGCTACCCGGGACCCACTACCATGCCTGACACCAAGCTGTGTGTGTCCATCTCTCCCCTGCCAGGCCACACCATCAGCATCCCCCATCACACCACACGCACACACGCACACGCACACACACATCCTTTTCCTAATTATCCTGGGACAAGCCTTTCTGGGAAGCAGTCCCCAGACCTTCCAGGAAAAATTAATTTCACCCTCTGTTATGGTTTTACAGTATTGTTTTCATATAACCGGTATAAATACTATAGTATAAAAAGGATAATTCATATATAATTAATTAATTGATTATAATTAATTGTTTATGTATGTCTCTTACTGCTAGATTATGAGCTTCTTGAAAGCAAGGTCCACATATTTGCTTTCTTTTTTTTAATCCCCTGCATCATATGTTGAAGACACCTATAATATCTTGGGTTAAAACTGAATCCGATTGGAAGGGGGTGACAGGGCAGTGGGTGCTATACGGGTCGAGGTCTGGAAGGCCAGTCTCCTTGAGCAGAGAGATTCAGGACAGGTGCTTGTTGGGAAGGATGGAAGGTCTCCAGGGGCCACATGGTAGAGGCCTGAAGACCAAACCAAGGTCGCTGCCAAGGTCCTTATACTTTTATCTGCAGCGTTTGGAGCCAGAGAGGAACGTGGTCTCCACAGTTCTTGTGAGGATTTCTGGGCAGTGGAGTGAAGGCAGATGAAGTTAGATCTGAGAGCCCTGATGGGAGGTGGCCTGACAGCCACATGCCATGTGAAACCATGATCTAGATGGTGGCCCTGCAAAGGGGATGAAGAGCACCAGGGAGCTGGGGAGAATGGCCGGGAGGGCGGGGGTTGGGGGAGGAGGGCCGGGCTTACGCGCGCCAGTGGGAAGGCTCCCCTGCCTGTCTGCTTCCTTTCCTGAAGGCACAGCGAATTCCTGGGCCGCCTTTGTTGTGAACTCGTTTGTTGTTTACAGCCTCCAGGTATTTGTAGACAGATCTTATCTCCCTCCCTCTTAGTCACCACTTGGCCCAACTCTGCCCCTGGGGCTGACCTCTCACTACCCTCTCGAGGAGACTTGTTTGTGCTGTTGGAATCTATTCCATTTTGATTATTTTAAGACAAGCGGTAAGCTAAATATGGCCCAGCAAGCACGGTCTTGAAGTAAAAAAATAAATCTTATGCATGTATATGTTTGTATATATTTGTGTGTGTCGAGTGTGTATATGTTTATGCGTGTATATGTTTGTATATATTTGTGTGTATCGAGTGTGTACATGTTTATGCGTGTATATGTTTGTATATATTTGTGTGTATCGAGTGTGTATATGTTTATGCGTGTATATGTTTGTATATATTTGTGTGTATCGAGTGTGTATATGTTTATGCGTGTATATGTTTGTATATATTTGTGTATCGAGTGTGTATATGTTTATGCATGTATATGTATATATATTTGTGTGTATATGTTTATGCGTGTATATGTTTATATATATTTGTGTGTATCGAGTGTGTTATGAGCCGAGGCAGCTGTGGCACTTCCCAAGCAATAGCCTGCAGCCTGTGTTCTCCCAGTTTCCCCGGGAATGAATTCACTCTACATTTTTTTTTAAAGGAAGAAAAATCAGAAAGTGATAAGTGCCTACTGCCTCCTGATTCTCCTTTAGGATACGCCTGTTTCTGTGAGGTCTTGGGGTTTATAGGACTGTGCTTATTTTCATGATCCCATTAATATGTTTGCTTATCAAGAGGGCCAGCTCTGTTTTGTCACCAAATTTCTCATCCTTCTTCTTATTTTTTCCCTCCTCTTCCCCGTTCCATGTCTGGTCTCTAGTGAGGTTTCCATACCTTACACTTCCGTCAAAAAATACTGGTTGAAAACACTTCTAGAAAACAATGTAGGAGAAAATCTTCATGACCTTTGGGTTGTGTATTTCTTGGGACACAAACCCAAGCACAAGCACTGACCATAAAAGGAAAATTGATAAGTTGGACTTCATGAAAATGAGAAGTTATGTTCTTTGAAAGACACCATTAAGAAAATGAAAAGGCAAGCTCCAGACAGGGAAGAAACATTCATAGTCCATGTTTTTGAAAAGGAACTTGTATTCAGAATGTATAAAGAATTCTTAAAGCCTATCCAATTTCTTAAAAATGGGCAAGCTGTAAGAACAGAACCTCACAAAAGAAGTTACATCCATGACAAAGAAAGCACATGAAAAGATGCTGAACGTTATCGGTCATCTGGGAAATGCAAATTAAAACCACAGTGAGCTATGGCCACACTCACCCACTACGGACAAATTAACGCCAAAACTAAAATGCCAAGTTACAGCGAAGACGCAGAGCAACTAGAACTCATACTTCGCTGACAGGAGCGTAAAACACTGTAGAGAACTGTTCAGCAGTTTCCTACTAAAGTTCAATGTATACCTAGCAAATGACCCAGGAATTTCACTTCTAGGTATTTACCCAAGAGAAAGGAAAGCATCTGTCAACAAAAAGATTTGTAACTGTTCATAGCAGCCTTATTCATAATATCTAATAGCTGGAAAAACCCAGATGTCCATCAGCTGGTGAATGCATGAAAACTATGGTATGTTCATCCAACAGCACAACAATAAATACGACCGTAAAAAGGAGCAAACAGCAACGTGGTTGAATCTCAAACACTTGTGCCGAGCCAACGAAGGCGGTCACAGCGCGTGGGCCGTGTCCTTCCCTTTCCGTGACCTTCAAGGACAGGCCACACTAGTCCGCTGGCCCGTGGTGGTCCAGGGATGGGGGCAGCAAGGAATGCAAAGGGACACAGGGGACATTGGGGATGACGCGAACACGCCCACCCTGATGGAGCTGTGATTGCATGGGTGTGTACGCCTGTCAAAAGCATCAGACTCTGTGCGTCCAAGCTGGGAACATTTTATCCTTTGTAAATTATACCTCAATAGAGTCCATTTTTAAAAAGCTAATCATAAAAGAATAAATAAAGCACGTACGCATTGCCAGAAAATGAGACCGTTGGTGGTTTACGCGTTCACGTGAATTTAAGGCAGCATGTGCCCTGCGCCAGGGACGTTTGCATTGTGAGATGTAATTGATGGTGAAGACATCGGCGGGGGGGGGGGGGGTTGGGCCGGGGGGGGGGGGTTGGGCATGGAAACATCTCCCACCTTCAGTAAGTTACATAGATATGACTTATTTACAAGGTTGGGCTGGGTTTCCAACAAACAGATGGGAAGTAGGCTGCCGGTAACTCTGAACCCGTCCCGAGTCACTCTCCTTCCTGAACTTGGCGCAGTCCCGAGTCACTCTCCTTCCTGAACTTGGCGCAGTCACTATTCCGTATGCAGGTGATTCTGCTGGACACTAAAAGCAGGGTGATAAGGTATTCGTATTCAATCTCCATTGAAGTCAGTGGGCTTTTTGTAATGATTGGGCTGGAGACCTGGGCGTCCTGGTCCTTGGACCGGCCCCCCAGCTCAGCCGTCCCCACTGCCTGCCGCTGCACCCGCACACGCAGTGGCAGGCGCCACAGGCATCGCATGGCTGCCATACTGTGCTTCCCAGTGACAGCTCTTCCCAAGGCCAGCGGATGTGTGCGCCCACTAGCCCGCAGTGTTTTAGCCAAAAGCAAAGCCTTTGAAAGAGCAGCAGAAACAAGACCGTTCAAATCTGGTCTGTGTAGGGACTCCAGTACCCAAGTGATGAATTTAAGGGAAAAAAAATAATTCTGTAATAAACCTCCAGGACTATTAGCTTGAGTGGGTTACAGTACGATGGAACGTTCCAGTGAACACCTGAATTCCCCAGCACATTTTTGTAATCCGGACAGAACTTCTGAGAATTATAAACTTAAGTGCAGTAGAAGCTTTTGGAATTAGCTGGGGGATGAAATGAGTCGCTATAAGTACAAAGGAGTAACAGCAAAGAAGTCGATCAGAAGGAACCATCGAATCCAAAACAGCCACACGAGAGAGAATTAGGAACTTATCCGGCACCATCGCCCCACGTTATACGTGAGAACTAAGCCTGGAGAAGTCGTTCCACCAGCTGCAGCCCCTTGTGCTGTTTCCTGGAAAGCCGATCACTCCTTGTCATGCTTACGCCCCCCTCCCCCGTAAGGAATGCAGGGTCAGGTGAAGCGTCGGGATTATGACCCTGCGGCCGGCTGTGAGCAGAGAACCAGAAGGAAGCCCGGCCTCCCGGCACCCAGCCCCCCGTTCTTCCTGGGCTCCTAAAATCTAGAACCATCATCATGTTTGGGACATTTGTTATCCCTTTTTCCAACTGTTGACATCCTGAAGGGATCTCTCCTTCCTGTGAGTTTCTCAGTTGCCCTTCTTCTCCTCCCTCCCTAGGCCCCTACGCCACTGGGGGCTTCACATCCATTGAAGAAGAACTTGTTTAGCCCAGGGATAATTGTTTTGAAACTTAAGAGCAGGGGGCCCCTGGCCTTTTGCTGTGACTTGTTCCCAGAAACCACACAACAAGGCAGATCATCAGAAAGATGTTACGGCCCGGGTTGCATTTCTGACCAGAGACTCAGCAGCAAATAAATCACAGATGTGAACAATGCTTAAACCCCCGGCGTAACGCAGCAAACCCCTAGTATCTTCTGAAACAATCCTCTTATGCTTTGAGCAGCTGGACCGCGCCTGCTGGCCTCTGAAGGGAGACGTTTGCCTTCCACGTTGTGTCTTGGAAGGGAAGGGGTCTGTGGACACTGGCCTGTGCCGTCATTCGAAGGATATAGAGAAGTCGTGTTTCATTTTTAAGCATTGGGAATTAAATTGTTTCCATAAAATAAAAAATGTTAATTTGCTTTGTAAAAAAATAAATCTAGATTGGTAAGTTTTATTTTAATAGGAAAAAATGTGTAAGCAAGGTTTTAAATATTTGGTAAGTTCACTGGTGCCTGTCGGCAGCCCACAAATTGCTAAATCCAATAGCACTCCAAGATTCTGGAAGCTGCTATATTCTCTCATACTCTGAAGAATATGCCTGATGGTAAGCATAAGGAAAGATAGGTTTTTGAAGCCTGCAAATGACAAAGTTCTTTCATTTATCTGTATGTGGAATAAAATACCTAAACCATCTAGCAACCCTCAAAGAAGAGGGGAAGGGACCTTTTGAGAAAACAAATCCATCTCCACTCAAACCTGCAAACTCACAATAGTGGATTTTAAAGTGAACTAAGAATGAATGGTGGATATAAGTTGACCTAAAAATAAAATTCACAGTAGGTCATTTCATAAATCTCAATCCAAAATATGGCTTTGAATAAAAGCTTCATTAAAACACCTGACCTGCGTCAGGTGCCACGGTCACTTTCTATGAAAACGCCATGGTGCTCTAGTTAGAGGACTTCCCTAGTCAGACGGCCAGTGATGGTCAACCCCAGGGAGGGGACAGAAGCAAACACCTCTTCTGTCCCCACAGGGAGCGGCAGCATGGCACGCAGCTACCTCGGGGGGGGAGAAAACGTGGAGACCAAAACAAACCCCAAAAAAGGACTGACAGCCATGGGAAACCAGGAGGCCCATGTCACAAAGCTGGGTCCCGTCCAGGATGCGCTTGGCAGGGAAGCAACCAAGTATGCCCGCAAGAAGCTGGGCTTCGGCCGGGCTCTGGACGAGGAGGGCCAGCCAGGTGGATACCAGCCCTGGTCGGGCAGTCCCGGGAGGTGAGGGCTGGCCGGAGCTGCAGGGAGGGCGGGCCTACCTGCCAGGCTGGGGCAGCAGCTCAGAGCCCTGGACCCCTGACCGACCAGCCCCAGACCGTGCCTGCTGCCGGCAGAGAGCCTGGCTCCCGGGCCTGAGGACGCCTGGGCAGGAGAGGAAGGACGACCCAGAGAGAACAGCCCAGCGAGAGCGGAGGACAGAGCTCTGCAGAAGGAAGCTCATCTCTGGGCGGGTGCTGATTTGCCTTGGAATGGACATCGCACTGGCTGAACTGCTTTAATGTCAGGATTTCTCCCGCCTCCTCCTTCAAGCTTTTTGAGTCGTGGACCGTATTTTATTCCTCTTTGAGCGATGGGTCAACGCAGGGCGACTAGTGCCCACTTGCTATGCATTTAGTACAGATGTTTCTCGGCCTGTGGCCGCTGGAACTGCACACGGGCCCGTCCAGGGTGAAGCCGCCCACTCTGCAGAGCCTCTGGGATTATAATACGGTGCTTCTCACCCATTAGGATCACCTGGGGGGGGGTGTGTGTGTTTTTTTCAACTCCTGCTACCCAGGCCACAGCTCTTTAGTGAAATCAGAATGTCTGGATTGGGACCCGGGCACTGGTATTTTTTAAACTCCCCAGGTGGTCTGTAGGATGCAGGCCAGTTTAAGAACCAGGGTTATGATCCTGTCTCAGCCCAGCAGCCCACCAGAGTC
Source organism: Globicephala melas (assembly GCF_963455315.2). Lineage (NCBI taxonomy): Eukaryota > Metazoa > Chordata > Mammalia > Artiodactyla > Delphinidae > Globicephala > Globicephala melas. The sequence continues at coordinate 6,551,214 of NC_083334.1, read as the reverse complement.
ACCCAGGGGGCTTTAAAACTTCCTGAGGCCAAGGCCTCCACCCGCCAGGTGCTCTGACCTGATTGCCATGGGGTGAAGCCCTTGCAGTAGTATTTTAAAGCTCCCCAAGTGATGCTACCACGCAGCCCGAGTTAGACTGCCCCGTACAATTTTTTTTCTTTTAAATGAGCGTTAGAGCAATGAAAAGCAATTCAGAACCAAGTACAGCTTGAAAGCCGATGTGGTCGCCACTAAAGCGTGTGGAGCAGGCCCGGGGCAGCCAGCCCTCAGACACGGGAGGGAAGGAACCCACCGTGTTCCAAGCTTTGACCTATTTCTTGCAGTTGTTGAAAACTATGAGGCATGAAATCCAGATTTATGACTTTTTAAAAAGTTAGTTGTGGATTCCCTAGACGATTATGTTCCCATCACTTATGTAGCTTTGAAAACTCAAATGACGCTTTGAAAAAATCCAAGTTTGGCATGCGCCGAGCTCCAGTGTCGGTCGTCTTAATTCAGTAAAAGTGAGGGGGAAATGCCTCTGCCTTTGCTTAAACCACGGTCTGTTGTGAGGGGCAGACAGGAAGGCTCATTCGTGTGTAACTCTGGGGAAAGCTAAGCCGGGGTGATTCTCCTTGGGCACTTTATTTCTCGGTCTGCACAAAATGAGAATTTGCGGAAAATGTCTTCGGAAAGTGGAGCCTTCACGCTGGGTGTGCCTTTCCTTTCATCTTTTCGGATTTTATGTTTACTGGGAGTTTCACAACCGAGAGATGTCACCCGTCTCTGCCAGGGCCAGGTGCGCCAACACCAAGGGTTTCTGTATATGCCTCTCCTCTACCCTCGTCTCTCTTTTGTTTGTTTGTTTGTTTGTTTTGGTTTTTTTGTTTAAATTCTTCGGAATTTCTCTCAACTGTTTTTCTAAAACATTGTAGTGTGAAAACCTCTGCTGATTGCGTATCAGCTGTATCTCAATAAAGCTGGAAAAGGATAGAAAATAATGCTAAAATTTCAAAAACCAACGGAGATTTATAGAAACCATACTGCATGCCTGGCAACACACGCTTCTGCCCGAGGCTTTTTCTGCCAAGAACCCTAAGGATTCCTGAAGGCATTCGCGCCGTTTTTACTGGTCTTCAGTCTCCTTGCTTGGTGGTGCTCTGATCTCCCCGTTGCCAGACTGTTACAGCTGCCTGCTTCCACTTCTCCCAAATCGACGCAGACGTGAGGGTGACTAGCCACCAGGTCGTCTCACCCCACCGATAGGAACTGCACCCGTCCCCAGTCAGACGTGGGGAATCGCGTGCACAGGGCGTGGCAGCCGTCTCACGTGCAGACTGCGTTCTCCGCCATGCGCTCAGCACGTTGGGCAACGCGAGGTTCCTTAAGGACATGGATCTTGTTCTAACCCCCCGGGGGTGGTGTGATTTTCTTGGAGCGCAGGCTCCGAGCCCCAGTTGCCTCCGTCTCCCTCACGGCACCCCGGGCAGCTCCCTGCCCCGCCCTTGCGCTGTGCGGGCCCGTCGGGTACCAGGCACTCTCTTAGGCTCCTGTGTGACGGTGAGAAGGGCAAGGACAGAGACGTCACCTGGCCTCGGGATGAGAAGCTGGGACTCCGCGTGCGATCTTCGTAAATCCCAATCCCACGTTAGCAAGGAAATCAAGCTCCAGGTTGGACTAGGGAAATTTCATGATTTCCGACTTATCTGAAGGACAAAGATGGCTCTAGAATAGAAGACCTGAGCATCCTCAGATAATTCCTATCACAAGGACTGATGGGTGTGAAACGACGGCCCTACTCTGGGCTTCCGAGGTTGCTGGTCCTCCCTGGGTGGTGCAGGGGTGTCATTTAAAGCAGTACATGGTGTGGCGAAGGGCATTCATGCAGTGAAGAACTCTGTCTGTTACGACGCGTCTGGTTTGGATGTCCGTCCCTCCACCTGCCGGCGCGGCACCTTGGCCACGTTCCTCAGAACCCCAGTTTTCCGACTGTGGAATGTGGCTCATGATGGTCTCTGCCTCCCAGGATTTTTGTAGCAATTAAAATGGGATGCTTTGCGGGACACAGCTGGAATAGTTTAACAAATGTCCTGTATGTAAATGCTCAGCAAACGTGGATTACCATTTAATATCTCAGTTGTCCGTTTGAACAACCGCTGCCTCCCTAATCTCCACGAACGGGACCACTAGCCGGCCAGTTATGCCCACCGAACTCCTAGGCGTCCTGCTCCCGGGGACACACCATCCAGAGAGGAAGCAGGGCCTGAACTAAGGTGGTAGAGCGACAGCTGGCGTTTGTTAGCAGCTCCTTGGGAGCCAGGCGTTGTGCTGGCTCGACTTTCTCCCTGCCTTCCAGCGTTTCTGCTAGGTAGACAGGATGACCGTTCACACTTGCAGAAGCTGACTTCAGAGATTTCAGGTCTCACGCGAGGCCGCTCGAGAGCCTCACTGGCAGCCGGTTCTTCCTGGAGCCCGGCCTGCTCTGGCCTCCCCGTGTCCCTTGGCCTCCGGGGACAGGCACTGCACGGAGGTGACACAGGAGTTGTTGCAGGTAGAGAGAGAAATCAGAGGTGTTCCCGAAGTCTTAAGACTGAGTGACTGAGTAAGAGAAACAGGAACGGAAGGAAGATGACATATATGGGAGAGGCGTTACGTTAGACGTCCGCAGACTTGTGCAGCAGAGCCTGGGGACGTGTCCCATAGAAGTGAGTTCGTAGCAAAGCTGTCGCCTCGTGGCTAGTTTTATAGCTTCAGCTTCCAAGTGGCATCTCACACAAAAACAACAAAATGTGCCCCTGCAGCATTATAAATACATACACATGTACCTATACACACGTACACACACACACACACGCATGGCCACCAGTAAGCTACAAGGTACCTGGGCTGTGTCATCTGAAAGTAAGAGCTGACGCCCATTCATTCATGCAGCTGTTCATTGAGAGCCTCCCCTGGGCCAGGCACCTCGCCTGGAGTGACAGGTACGCGCATCCTGGGGGAGCTCGAGGGGGAGCAGTGTGGCCCCGAGGGCCGGTGGATGGTCCAGCAGCTCCATACCTGTTAGCTTTGTGACCCCAGGCAACTTACTTTCTCTCCACGTCTTCGGTTTCTCGTATAGAAAATGAGGAATAATAATAATATCTACCTCATCACATTTTTATGAGGATCGAAAGTATTTTTTTTATTGGAGTATAGTTGATTTACAATGTTGTATTAGTTTCAGGTGCACAGCAAAGTGATTCAGTTATATATTCTTTTTTAGATTCTTTTCTTATTATAGGTTATTACAAGATACTGAGTAGAGTTCCCTGTGCTGTACAGTAGGTCCTTGTTGTTTACTTGTTTTATATATAGTAGTGTGTATCTGTTAATCCCAACCTCCTGATTTATCCTCCCCCTTTCCCCTTTGGTAACCGTAAGTTTGTTTTCTACGGCTGTGAGTCTGTTTCTGTTTTGTAAATAAGTTCATTTGTATCATTTTTTTAGATTCCACATATAAGTGATATCATATGATATTTGTCTTTCTCTGTCTGACTTCACTTAGTATGATAATCTCTAGGTCCATCCATGTTGCTGCAAATGGCATTATTTCATTCTTTTTTATGGCTACTATTCCATTGTATATATGTACCACATCTTCTTTATCCATTCATCTGTCGATGGACACTTAGCTTGTTTCCATGGCTATTTACATGGCTATTGTAAATAGTGATGCAGTGAACACTGGGGCGCATGTATCTTTTCAAACTAGAGTCTTCTCCAGATATAAGCCCAGGAGTGGGATTTCTGGGTCATATGGTAGCTCTATTTTTAGTTTTTTAAGGAACCCCCATACTGTTCTCCATAGTGGCTGTATCAATTTACATTCCCACCAGCAGTGTAGGAGAGTTCCCTTTTCTCCACAGCCTCTCCAGCATTTATGATTTGTAGCCTTTTTAATGATGGCCATTCTGATCAGTGTGAGGTGATACCTCACTGTAGTTTTGATTTGCATTTCTCTAATAATTAGCGACATTGAGCATCTTTTCATGTGCCTGTTGGCTGTCTGTATGTGTTCTAAAAGTTAGTATTTATAAGACATTTAGGACAGAGCAGCGTGTTTAAAGGCCCCGTGGCCAGAAGGAGGCTGGCAGGAGACTGGTGTGACGGAACAGAGGCGGGGCGGAGGGTGGAGATTCAGCTGCAGGTAGAAGTAGGGGCTGGTCCATGGAAGGCATTTAGGAGTTTTGGGTTTTGCTCCAAGTAATGGGAAGCTGTTGGAGGGTTTGAGAGAGAGAGAGAGAGAGAGAGAGAGAAGGAGGGAGTGTGTGTGTGTGTGTGTGTGTGTGTGTGTGTGTACACAGCGTGTTGAGCAAAAGAAGCCAGAAACAAGAGTGTGCGCCACATGCGTCCACTGTTGTGGTCACGTCGCAGACGGGAAGCATCCATGATGACAGGGCTCAGAACAGAGGTTATGCCCGTGGAGGCAGCAGGGGCAGAGTTCTCTGCGGTGGGCACGGGGCAGCCCCCTGAGGCCTGGAGACCACCACCTTGGTGGCCGTGGTTAAACAGGTAGATGCGCACGTAAAAACTTAGGCTGTGACTTAAGATTAGTGTACTTTGTGGACTTAACTGTATGCATTGAATACCTCAGTTTTAAAAAAGAAAAATGGTGAGTGACAAGGATGCAGGGGTGCATGCCTGACCCAGCTCGTGGGCTATTTCAGTCACCTGGAACAGAAATTATTGAAGCTCTACTAGGATGCTCATGGTGGTGGTGAAGATGAATGATTGGACTTGGAATGCTACAACCCACAAGGCTTGTGATGAGCTGGATACAGAAAGTGAGGGGATGAGAGAGGTCCAGGATGGCTCCTGGTTCCGTCCCCTGAGATTCTGAAAGCCGTGGGATGTAACTGTCACAAACGCTGCTTGCCTGGGTTAGACTCCAAGGCTCCTTCACTTGCTAATTGTGTGACCCTGTACCCTCTGCACCTTATTTTCATCTGTGAACTGGAAACAGTGACAAGGCTTCAGTGAGCTCATTCACATCAAGCGCTTGGAGGGGCTGCGCACAGTAGGCTCTGAGTCACTGTTCGCTGTTATCTGATGGGACCGGGCTGGGGAATGAAGACCTGAGTTAAGTTAGGTTTGACGTGTGCAGTGTATAGCGCCTGTAAGTCATTCAGAGAGAGAGTTGGGTGGGGGCGCTGCTCTGGTCCCAGAGCTCAGGGAAGGTCAGCAGCGAGGACAGAAGTGAATCGCTGGCCATCTGTTGCCAGGAGAGCTCTAACTGCCTGGGCTGTGAGCCGTCCTCGGGACCTAATGGCCCGGTGGGGAGGACAAGCCCAGACGGGACGAGCCCAGGGAGAAAACCAGGGGTGACGGGTCCCAGGGCCAAGGGGACATGACAGGAGGTTCAGAGCAGGGCGGGGACATCTTGAAAGCTGCTGAGAATCCAGCCAGGGTGAAGGCATCTTCTGCCAGACACTCTTCTGAGCACCTTAACTCCATGGCCGTGGGCTCCTGTTCCCACCCCCGGGCAGCCCTGGAGTCGCCCAGGCTGCACAGACTGAAGCTCAGGGTCGAGGCTTCGGTGGCAGAGAAGGATCTGACGGGGGTGGGGGTGGGGGTGTCCTTGTTTTATCCCCGTCGTCTTCCTCCCCCGCAGCCCGGGCGCCACCCCAGTGGGGACCTGGGAATCAGGGTCCTGGGCCCGTCGTTCCACACCCATTTAGTTTACTCAAATGCAGTCCCGTGCACCTACCTTGCTCTGCTTACCAGTCAGATGAAAAGGTGGACTCGAATAATCCTTTTCGTGTTGGAGTCTTTCGTCGTAAACGTGAGCAGCTTTGAGAACTATACCACTTGTAGGTGTTACTGCAACTGTGCTCTTTACACGGAGCCCTGTGCCCCGTCTTTCTCGTGTTTGTTATGTTTACTCACTGAGAAGTAATTTAAAACATGTTAATAGTAAAACAAGCAGATATATTACAGGGCAGAACAACTACATACGAGACCCTACAGGAAAATTACTCTAACGAGGGCTGCTCTGTGCTCTGCTGTCACGGGGTTTGGGGAACGCTAGCCCTGGTGAAATGAAACTAAGAAATTGTTCATTACAATTAGGTGTGTTTATTCACGGGTTTTGACCTTTTTCTTAACCCTTTCAAACCGTCTTCTCGGTTACTGGTTCGAACACACTATCCTCACATACCCTAAATCTTCTGTGTCCCAGCGCTCCCAGAGTTTAAGGTCAAGGCTCATGGTACGCAGTTAGCTGGTCTCTACAGCCTTACTAGTTCAACATTTGGCCAAAGCCATAATCTTCCTTAAATCAGATTCCTCTCAGTGATGACAAAACTAACCAGAGAGGGGAAAGCTCCTACCTTCCATCTTTCCAGCTCCCTGGTTTAAGACTTTCTTCTTTCTTCATGATAAAAAACAAAAAACTAACATCATCTGCTTAGAAAATACAGCCCTCTAAGACCATTTCCAGCCGAAGGAAGGATTTTTATCAGCTTCCGCGTGGGTCTCGCCGGCCTGGAATCAACAGAACCCATTTCTTACGTTCCTGAGGTCATTTAAGGTATCTCTTAGCCCAGTTCCCCAAATCTGAGAACATGAGACATGGGTTTTCCTTACAAAAACCCTTTCTAGTCCTCCTTAAAAGTGTTTCACTAACAGTGTTACAAATTACAACATCCAAACCTCAAACTTCTGAACTTCCAGCTAAAGCAGGAAACGATCCCATCCCCTCGCGGCTCTGCTGTCCCCGCCGTTCAGGTGGCTGCTGGACCAGCTCTCCAGTTGTGAGCTACCTTCCAGAACCGTCCTCCCAGCCCCCGACGTGGTGACGCGCCACCCCGTCCGATTCCGCGTACCTAGAACCGAGCCCTCACCCTCCCGCCGGCTCCCCGGTGCCGCCCAGTTCTCCCAGTGGAATCACTGCCCTTAGGATCGCCCGACTAGAGAATTAATCAGGAGCTCCCCTTTCCTCTGCGATCCTCTGCACGCTGCGATCGATAGTTCTTGTCTCCTGAGATCTACCTTAGAGTCACTGACTTCTCTGCTCTGTGACGCTTCATCCAGACCCTCACCCACTCTGCACCTTCCACACCAGAACCTGCCCTTTTTTTTTTTAACATCTTTATTGGAGTATAATTGCTTTACAATGTTGCGTTAGTTTCTGGTGTATAACAAAGTATAACACTTTGTATAACAAAATGAATCAGCTATACATATACATATATCCCCATATCCCCTCTCTCTTGCATCTCCCTCCCACCCTCCCTATCCCTCCCCTCTAGGTGGTCACAAAGCACCGAGCTGATCTCCCTGTGCTATGTGGCTGCTTCCCACTAGCTATCTATTTTACGTTTGGTAGTGTATATATGTCCATGCCACTCTCTCACTTCGTCCCAGCTTACCCTTCCCCCTCCCCGTGTCCTCAAGTCCATTCTCTACGTCTGCGTCTTTATTCCTCTCCTGCCCCTAGGTTCGTCAGAACCACTTTTTTTTTTTAGATTCCATATATATGTGTTAGCATATGGTATTTGTCTTTCTCTTTCTGACTTACTTCACTCTGTATGACAGTTTCTAGACCTCACTACAAATAACTCAGTTTCATTCCTTTTTATGGCTGAGTAATAGTCCATTGTACATATGTGCCACATCCTCTTTATCCATTCATCTGTCGATGGACACTTAGGTTGCTTCCATGTCCTGGCTGTTGTAAATAGAGCTGCAGTGAACATTGTGGTACATGACTCTGTTTGAATGATGGTTTTCTCAGGGTGTATGCCCAGTAGTGGGATTGCTGGGTCATATGGTAGCTGTTTTTAGAAGAACCTGCCCTTTCTGACGCATCCTCTGCAGATTCTATTCCGGACTCCTAGACCCCCGTCTCCCTCAGCTGAGGATCTGCTCTAGCAGCCCCTGCCCGTCCTCTGCCGGCCTGTCCTCTGCTCCGCTGCCCCACCCCCCTGCCCACCATGTCTCCCTCTTTCCCACCCCTGGGATGCTCGGTCTCCTCTCGGTGCTTCTCCATTTCCTGCTCCTTCAGGCTGGCTGAAGGCCCTGCCACCCGCTGGGACTCTCTCCGGGCTCCCGCCCACCCTGAGCGCTGCCCTTGTTTGGAATCCTTTTTGTCTGGTCACTGCTGCCCTGATCCCCCCAGAGGGGTAAGTTTGGCTTCCCTAACTGGCGTGGAAAGCGAGTCTGACTTAGAAGCACGCGGCGTTGGTCCAGGTAAGAGGTGACGTTGGCCGGGCTTGGAGCAGAGAGCACAGCACCGAGAATGTCCTCGTCCGCGTGTATTTGAAGGCGTCCCGATCGCGTGATGGGAGGTGGCAGGCGTCAAGGCGACCTCACGCTTCCGGCCGGGGTGCCTGGAAGGGTGGACCGGCCAAAGCTGAGCTGGAGAAGGCGCAGGTGGAGGCCCGAGCGAGGAGGAGGGGCCGGGACGGGGTCTGCGGCGTCCAGGGGCCCCGAAGAGAAGGCAGCTGGGCCTGGGGTCTGCAGGGGAGCGGGGGCGCCCTCGGCGCGGCGGCTGCTCGAGTCACCGAGGGTGGGGTGAGTGCGGGGGGAGAAGGACCGAGCCCTGAGCCCGGCCCTTGCTGTGGAGCGTCGGGAAGGAGGCAGACACCCAGCGGCAGCAGCCGCCGGGGAAGCGGACAGAAACCCAGGGCGTGTAGTGTCCCGATGGCGCCCGCGAGGTGCGGCGGAGAGCTGCCGGGGGCACCAGCGGCACGAGGGCCTGCGGAGGAGACAGATTCACGGCTGGCAGTGTGGGCCACGCGCTGCGGGGGGGGCGCAGAGACACGGGCTGAGGACGTGGAGGACCACAGTGAGCGGGGCCTCGGCCTGGGAGGGCCGCGGGATCCGCTCAGGACCACGTGCTGCAGGGAAGCCACGGATGTCCGGCATGACGTCCCCATCCCGGGCTGCAGGGCCGAGGTGTGCACGCAGCCGGCCAGGAGAGGGACGGGGCGGGGGTGGGGGGTGGGGAGGGACAGCAGCATCCGGCTGCATTTAGGGGCGGGCGTGGACTCCGCCGGGGTGGCTGTCCTCCAGCTACGCTGCTGCAGGGCAGGGTCAGCTGGCAGCTGGGTTTAACCAGGGCTGTGCTTTGACCGCGTTTGGGGGTGAAGGCTGGCGTCATAGGGGATAATTACAGCCACTGACCACGGACGTTAAGCCTTGGGTCGGGGGGCAGAGGGCACCACGGGGGTGACCGTGAGAAGGCAGTGGCTGCCGGAAGGACAGGGGCATGCGCCTGGGAGGGAGGAGAGTCTGCAGCTCCTGGGGCTGAGGCTCGGGTGAGGGGCTGTGGACAAGGTCACCAGGAAAGAGGGGTCCTAGGAACTGAGAGGACAGGAGAGGTCATGGAGGTAACAGGGAGCCCGGAAACAAAAGGTCAGAAGTGAGAGGTTCCGAGCTGGGGAGGGGGGGTCTGGAAGCTGCAGAGAGAAGGACAGGTTTACATGGAAAATTGTGGGAACTTAAGCCTTTTAGGGATCATCATGTTTCCTCATTTGAAGACCTTGTCTTTATCTTTATGGGATTTAGGCAAATATCAGAATTGTTAAAGGTGTGTTCCGTTTGCTTCTTTGGCTTTGTAAAAATTTCCCAGGACCACAGACAGACATCATTTGTTCTTTCTCAGGCACAGGCAGCTCACTTTCCCTGTGATCTAGTCAGTCCCCCTAATGTGGTCAAGTGTAGGCATTGACATTTTTATTTTTTTTAATTTTTATTTTTGTCTGCATTGGGTCTTCGTTGCGGTGCACAGGCTTCTCACTGCGATGGCTTCTCTTGTTGCGGAGCACGGGCTCTAGACATGTGGGCTTCAGTAGTTGTGGCGCATGGGCTTAGTTGCTCCGCAGCATGTGGGAACTTCCCAGACCAGGGCTCGAACCTGTGTCCCCTGCATTGGCAGGCAGGTTCTCAACCACTGCACCACCAGGGAAGCCTGGCAGTGACATTTTTAGGAGGTGAAACTTCTAACTATATTTTGTGTTTCCAAACGGTTGCCTTTGGGTCTACCTTTTTCTACTTTGAAACAGCACTAGGATCTGTTTTCTGAGATGTATCCTCCAGAGCTAGCGGTTTCACTGGGGCCAGCTGCCTGGGGGAGTTACAGTGAGAGCCACTCAAGTCACTGTTTCAGAGATTTGCCTTCTGGGTGGGTGTCAGAGAGGAGCCCTATGTGTTCCCATGGTCTCTTGTCGCCTCCCCTTCTCTGCCGCCCCCCACCCCCAGGAGAGGAAGACCAGCTTCTCACACTGCAGGGTTTGCAGAGAGGAGCGGGGCACGCTGACAGCCCCTGCAGTTGGTCCAGTGCCAGCTGCGGCCCTGTGGGTACCTCCTTCTGGGCAGGGCCAGCAAACTCACCGCACCGCAGGTCTAAGGCCCAGGTGTCCAGCCGGCTTTATGAATGATGAAAATGGGTTTGATCTCTGTTAGACACCTGTGTCTGTCTCCCGGCTGGTATTGAACCTGGGGTGGGGAGAAAGAGAGGCATTATTTATTGGAACCTTTAGAACCTCAACAGCTGAGCACCCCTACAAACGCGTGCATGGGTCTGTTAACCCCACATAGTAATAGGAAGCTTGAAACAGGTTCATTGCATCTAGAATCCATGCCCTTCCCACTCCCCGTGCCCTACCTGACTTCATTTCTTGCTGAAATCACTGCCGTCCTTTCCTTGGTGTCGTCTGTCTCTGATCTCAGCCCCTCTGTACCGTCTGCAGCATGCTCTTCCTAACATCTGGATTTCGTGCCCTGATGTGCCCACGGTTCTCATGGCTCCCCGTGACCCATACGTCATGCAGTAGAATCACGATCCGTCTGGTGCCTGCTTACTCAGCCTCCTCACCTTGGTACAGACTTACAGGCTTTTAACATGAGCTTTGGTCACGGTGGTTCCCCCACCAGGCCCTTGGTCCCGTGCGCTTCACCCCCCAGTGATCTGGAGCTGTTCGTGCCAGCGTGTGCGATCCCAGACACCGCCGCCCCACACGCCCCTCCCTGAGCAAATATCCTCCTGTCCCATCTCCAAATCACATGCCGCCTCCGGGAAGCCTGCCCGGCTCTCGTTTCCCATCCCATGAGGTGACGTGTCCTGTCCTGCTGTGATTTCTAGGACGTCCTGGGGAAGCAGACACTGTGTCCTTACGTTGCTGTATCCTGGTAACGTAGCCTGACCGTCAGACAAACGAATAAACAGGTTACGTCATGGACCCAGCCCTGACTGTAGGGTAGCGGGCAGCGGTTCCAGGGATTTGTACCTTAGGCAGTGCAGGCAAGCTCTGCTGTGATGTCAGATAAGGAACTTCGTCTCCTGGGCCTCGGGTTCCTCATCTGTGAAGGCGAGCTGAGCCGTGGCTGAGGCCATCTCCAGGATCCTTCCCGGCACTCACGGTCCCTGCTGTCTTCTGTGACAGCCCCCCAGCCAGAAGGTACCCAGCTAAGCTAAAGCATCCACCGTGGCTCGTGGTCTGGCTCTGCCCCCTCTCTCCTCCCAGGCCCTCTCATGTGCATCTCTGGGCTCAGCAATGAAGTGCAAGGCCACGTGGGACACGGGTGCAGCTGTCCTCACACCGAGGGGACACTTCACCAGCTCAGCCTCCTACCTGGACCCTGCGACAGGGCCAGGCACTGCGTGTGCTCCGTGGGAGCGGGTGAGCCACGTCTTCTGGGGTGGGCATCTTCAGCTCTCTTAACTACGTGGTCACCTTTTTATTATTGAAAAGTATGAAGGAAAAGATCCCAGAATCACCCTCCCATGTGACGCGTCTCCTCCGGCAGGCATCCTTCTGCCTGGCCCGCCCCACTCCTCCTTGACTCAGCTGTGTTCACAAGGGTTCTCGAGAGACAGATACACACACGGAGACATGCAGGAGGAGATGGATTATAGGAGTGGGCTCGCATGATTCCGGGGGCTGAGAACTCGCAGGACCTGCTGTCTGCAGCCCGGAGAACCAGGAAGGTTCAGCCCAGGTCCAAAGGCCCAATGCCAGGAGCTCCGATGGCCCAGCTCAAGCAGAGAAAACAAATTCACCCTTCCCTTGCCTTTTTGTTCTATTTAGACCCTTAAAGCCTTGGAAGTTTCAGAGACATCCTCACATACACACCCAGAAATCATGTTTCACCAGCCCTCTGGGCATCCCTGAGCCCCCGCCCCCCCCCCCCCCCCCCCGCCAAGCTGACACGTTAACCATCACATCAGTCACGCATTTTCTCTCCCTCGAAACCTCCGCAGCCACAGCAGCTACAGATGCCCTATTGACTGTCGTCACTGCGAGCCTGGCCTCTCTGCACCACTGGATTATGGCCACTGGTACGTGCTGAGTTCCAGTTCAGTGGACCAGTCTGCACTTGATAGGATTTTAGAGCAGTGCCCTTCAGAAAAGCCTCCACAGACGAAGCACTTAAATTGTCCTTGAAAGAAAAATGAGATGTAGACAAACATAATGCTAAAAAAGCGTACTTCTTAACTGTTATTCTGTCTTTTAAGTTAACCGTAAAAATTGAGGCTTTTTGGTGTACAGATAAGTTTTAACATACATAGATTTGTATAACCACCCTAAGCACAGGGAATTGAAAAACACCAAGGCACAAATTAGAGAGTTCTGTGGTACATTTGGCCAATCGGAACCACACCCCATGGTGCGGTGTCAGCCCCGTCCTTAGGTTATGGTTGCTAAAATGTGGGAGAGTGCGTCTTAGCTCTGAAGAGGTGTGGCATCATTTCACAGCTGGGTATTCCTGTCCCTCTGTTGCCACAAGGAGCAGAGATCATGTGAAGTTCTGGGAAGGGCCAGGGCTTTGGGGCCTGGCCCCTCAAATCTGTGGTGTGTGATCTCAGGCAAAACAGAAGAAGCCAGCCTCCCTGAGCTGCGGGTCCCAAACACGGGAAATAGTTTGCCATGAGAATTCCACAGTGAAGGATGTGTACCTCCTTTTCCCCATATGGCTCAAAACTACCTGCGGAAACTAACACTCAAGGTGCACTCTCCCCAGGGGGAAAAGCAGAATCGCTAGTGAACTCTAACACCCACGTCCGGAGTAAATGAACCGTCAGCACCCTCCCCTGTTTGGGGTTCAGGGTGGGGAGACGTCTGGGTCGGGGACGAATACCCGGGGGTCACTGAAGCTAGAAGCACAGGGTTGGCAGGGGGCGGTTCCCCTCAGCTTTGCTCTGTAAACAGTGTGGTCCCCCTTGACTGACTTCTGTGTGAAGAGGCTGGAAGGTTCTGAGCTAACCTGTTAAGTCAGTATAGCTTTTTTAATGAAGGCACAAACGCAAAGGCCACGTTCTATAAAGCAGAGCCAGTGGCTCTTTGGCCTTAACTGAGACCCTTCAGTAGTACTGATCCTCTGCAACCAAGGGTTCAAACGAAGATCTCATGACAGAGAGAGATTTCTGCCTCCTTCCGGCTGCCTCCCTGTCATGTATGTACACCTGCATCCACATACACATCTGCGTGATGATCATCTTATGCCGCCACTCACAGAGAAAAGTGGGAGCTGCACCCCAGATTCACCCAGACTCCTGGCCTGGCCTGTTACTTTGGAGGCTCCTTTAGTCCAGAGCTGTCAGTAAATTCCACTTGATCCTCCTTCCTTCCACGATCTCCTTTGGTAAACAAGCGTCCTGGGCTCTGTGGGGAAAAAGTTGAGCCTCACTGGAAAACTACACTTCATAGCCCACGCACCCCACACCATCCCCAGGTTGTCTGCTTCCAGCTTTCATTGCCTTTGAGCTGTTTCACAACCCTAGGCCGTAAAGACCTACTGTCAGTGCACACGATTCTTGTCTGTGGGCTAGAAGTGAAATCTGTCTGGTGAAGGGAATATCCCCCTACCCCACGGAAAAGCCAATATTTTGGCCCATGTGCAACTTCATTTCAGTATTTCTAATCTATAAATGTGTTATCTGTTTCTCCTTTGAACCAGTATAGCGTCTGTCAGAGTTAAATAAAATGAACACATCTTAAATGTTCCTTTTACAGTGATATGAGTTATGATTTTTTTAACTTGTCTTTTAATCATTTTTAGCCAGAACCTTCTAAGTCCACATGGATAAACCTGGTTTCTGAGGTCACCTTAGAGGGAAACAATAACACACCACCCTCCATCACCCTGTAATAATGCCCACATGCCCCGCCCAGACTCCTTTTCCTGGCAGTTGGTGGCAGGTGTATGTGTGTCGAAAAGCTTGAAATGAAATTAGGGGTTAGAGCAAATGGCCATGCATTGTTGTACCAAAAGGCTTGCAGTGAAAGCAGGCCTGTCGGGGGGAAGCTGGATGGAGGTACGTGTCAGAGGGCGTGTAGAGCTCCCTCGGCCGCTCTGTTAACCTGGGCTGCTCGCAGCCTCACAATTCTCATTGTTTACAACGTACCCGTGGGGACAGAATGATGCTTTGCTAGACAGGAAAGTTGACTGCCGCAGTCAGAACCCTTAAGGCAAGGTCAAGGGCAGTAGCAAAGCAATTTTATGATCTGTGCCTTCAGAGCAGAGCCTGGGCTCCAGGGTAAGGCTGCACTGGTACATCTGAGGCCCATCAGTCACGAGGACCCAGGAAGCAAAAGCACGGGGACTGAGGACAGTAAAGGGAGTATTGGGGGAGTATCCCATATTTAACTCATTTCAGTAAGCGGAAGGTTTTAACTAAAACTCAGCAGTAAGAAGAATCAGGTGTCCTATTATATTTATAAAAAACCTGCCAATCATCGCTGTTTCTGTGGCAATGAACTCCTCTACACACATGTCCTTACATACATCGGGGAGTGTATTTGGAGGATAAATTCCTAAATTTAATTTTAAGTAAACTAAATCTTGATTAAACTTCCCCAGAAATTATTTTACTTAGGATCAGAAAGTCAGCACGCACCTAGTCTCAATTATTTTGAGTGAAGAATCAGATCCTTGTAATTCTTTACTTCCTCTGATTGCAAGCTGAATAAATAAATAAAGGGAAGCGTTTTCATTTATTGACTTTCGCAGTATGTGCTTTAAACTGAAGTCAAGGACTGCATCTCAATCAGCTTTGCTTCCTGGCACTTTGCACGTGCCTGGTAGAGAGTAAGTGTTCAATAAATGTGGGCGGGAGAAGAAGGAAGCATCCGATTAGCTTCCGAAGGCTCATTCTAAACATGAGAAAGGCTCACTTACGTCCTTTCTGCTGGATTAAAACAGGTTTGAGTTACTGCTCTTCTGTGTACCAAGATACATCCTTGATCAAGAAAAACTGTATCCCAAGTATATGTGTGTTGTACAGAATTTAGAAAAATATACAGCAAACTCTCACCTCTGGTAAGGGGCAGGGTCATGAGAACTGCAGCATTCGGTTGCTTGGGCTTCTGCAAACAAAAACCTCAACAAAGAGTAGCTTAAAAATGAAGATTTTTTTTTTTCCCCTGACATTAAAAGGACAAGAGGAGGCCAATTCCCAGTTTGGTCAGGCCAGTGGCTTAGAAGCATTTGTTATCTGGGATCCAGGGCTTCCCCTCTTCCCACTTGCTTGTTCTCAGGGTGTCCAGGGTCCTCGGGTGGCTTCAGGAATTCTGGGTGTCCTTTGTCGACAAGACAAAGTTGCTTATGTTAGTAGGTGAGGAAAAACTGCCCCCAGCAGGCTCACTCTCAGGTCCCACTGGCCGGGATCGGGTCCAGCCCACGCTTGACCCTGTCCTTCGAAAGGGAAAGGGGATCCCTGTGGTTGGCCTGGACCCAGCCTGAGTCTTCCCCTTGGGCTGGGAAGGGACCCCTATCTTGAACACATGGCCCTGCAGAGGTCAGCACCCAAAAAACCACCACGCCTTGCCGTTAAGGAGGAAAAGACAGGAGTGGATTTGAGTAACAGAAAGCCCAGGGACACTCAGCTTACTGTATTCCTTTCGGTATTGTTTCAGTTATCAACCTCTGCAACTACTTTTTAGGACGTGTGACTATATCCAACTTTAGTAAGATTCTTGATCCCCAGCTTCAGGGCAGGGTGGCCCAGTGATTCACTGAGTTTACAGATGGTGGGTTTTTCCTTGCAGCTCGAGTCACGTTGAACCAAAGCAAATCTCTTCTGCCTCAGTGTCTTCATCTGCAAAAATTAAAGGAATGACCCTTTCCACTCCCTGCATCTCAGGGATGTTGAGAGTAAGTGACAGCGTGAACGAAGGTACCCCACGGGGAGAATGGTCATTTGTCCTGTTAGGTACCCAAGTCGAAGGGAAGCTGTGCAATGTATCAAAGCTTATGGCAAAATTCAAGGCTGGGGTGAGAAAAGAGAATGAATCCACGGCCTTGTTTATCAAATCAGTTCCACTGATGTTGCAGTGGGGTCTTGGGGGGTTTTTTGTTGTTGCTGATGTCGCTGTTACAGTAGGATCGTCTTCTTCAAAAGGAAAGGAGCATGAAAACCTAGTAGGGGGACAATTTCTTCTTTCTCAGACTTTGTCGGAGTGGAGGACTGAGGAACACCTTCTTCGCTGCCTGCCCACCCCGGGGTCAGCCCCTCTCCCGTACTAGCCACCCACTGTCCTCTGGGTAACGGGCGCTCCCTCACCCGCCCACCCGGGCCCCTCCTCTGAGAGGCACCCCTTCACCTCTTTTCCCACAGACCTCCCGTCAGAGTCCTTAATTTCTCTGAGCTGCTGATCTCAGATGTTCAGTTCTGTCCTCAGGGAAACATGCGGGTTAAAGCACTCAGATGTGGATGGCAGATAACCGTCAACATATCCCAGAGGGCATTTGCACATAGAGAAGTCTTCATGAACCTGGAGTTAGTGACATGAGCGTGTAGCACAGCGGGGCCTCCCCACTGTGCCTCTGGCCAGCCGGCCGACGTGACTTTATCAGCAGAGAAGGGCGGGCAGTTCAAGGCCTCCGTCTCGGAACCGCGTCCCATCATCTCCCCCCTCCATCAGGACGCATCCCTCCCCGACCTGGCCTAGCAGGGCACAGCTAGGACTTCTGCTCTGTGCTTTGCCATTTACACCCTTGACCCCATGAGGCTGGATTTACAGCCATTCGGAGCTGTGGCGTCACTTGCTCCGGGAACCCTGAGCCCGGGACGAAGGATGCTGTCCCAGTGCCAAGGGCACTTGTATCCCGCAAGGCTCCTGCCTCCACATTCCTCTGGGTTACTCAGAATGCAGAGGCCGTTCTCCTCCCTCCGTTGAACAGTTGATTACTTTTCAATAATTTGGTTTAGAATTTGTAGTAATTCAAAGGCCTCAACATTTTTTTTTTTTTTTTTGCCTATAAATTTGTTTGCTTGGAGTTTTGCCTGTAGGCTGCTCCAGGAAACGTCACTGCTTATTATCCGTCGTTATCATTAAATGGCATCATCTCCCCTGGATCCTCAGAATTCACTGAGTGTGTGCAACCTCACCTTCAGTTTGTTCTTTTTCTGAAAAAGGACGTGAGCCTTGCAGTTGGCCTGTTGTGAACAATGAATTGGTTTGGAGGAACCCTCCCCCCGCCTTTGCCCACAGTTCTGCCGCCAGGAGCGCCTCTCGTCCACCAGGCGGTACCTGGGAGCCCTATTTGCCGATCAGCCGACCGTGTTCATTACCCCGGCCAGTGGCCTGCTCAGAGCCAAGCTGGGGGAGCTGGTCGTGCTGTGCGGGGTTTGGGTCACGCACTTCCCTCGCCAGGCCAGCATCTGCATCGGACCCGTCCCAAGAAAGAAGGCGGCAACAGTCACGTACCTGTCGGAAAGGTGGATCTTAGGTAGGAACCCATGCACAAGACGACGCTGTGTCCTGGGGGGGCTCGGGGGTAACAGGGAGGTGCCTCGTGATTGCAGTAGCCATTGGGGGTCCCCTTCAGAGCCTGGCCACTGGACCAGGTTTCAGAGGGGAGCCTCAGGCCCATGCCCCCTTGCGCGCAGCCTGGGGGCCTCTGCCGGATATCTCAGTGTCCACGTGTCTGCCTTAACAGAGTCCTGTAAAAAGAGAAAAACCCTCCTGTGACTTTCATCTGTTACAAGCCCACCTAGACATTCCTGCTTTTTACTGTCAGCCCAGGTGCAGTTCGCGGGGACAAAGGAAATCCTATTAGAATTGTGCCACTTGATCTCCCGGCTCGTGTGAAAGACCCAGTAGACCCCGAGCTGCCCCAGCCGTGAGGCCACGGCACCAGCCTGGCCGCCCCCAGCTCCTGGGCCCTCCCACTGCGTGACTGCCTCGCTCTGCGTCTGGGGTCTCGGCCAGCGCCGGCTGCCAGGACCCGCCACTGTCCCTCCCTTTCAGGCACTTGTCCTGATGCTCGTTTGTCCGCGTGCTCCAAGTGGTACGTTTTAGCACAAAAGGACTGGGGCTTTTATTTCTAAAAGCAGGTGTTGTGTGAATGTGACGTGTGTGTCTGGCGTCAATTCTGCTACGTTGGGCAAAACACCCCCCTCGAGCCTGCAGGGGAGGAGGTAGTGCCAGATGAGCTCCGATTCCTGGGAGGCTGGAGGCTGACACCAGCAACAAGGGGCTTCGTCTGTTACCCCAGCTCTGGGGGCTGCAGGGGCCCAGGGGAGGCGGACTCGGGCAGCGTATGTGATGTAGTCGAGCATGGTGGGGTGAACTTGGGGCTCCACTGGGTTTGGATGAACGTACTAGTCGGCCTGGCTGCGGTACGGTACTACAGACCACGGGGCTGAGACAGCAGGGAGGTATTCTCAGCCCTGGGGACCAGGCGTCTGAGATCAAAGTGTCCTCGGGGCTGCTTTCTCCGAGGCGTCGCTCCTGCTTGCAGGGGGCCGTCTCTCCCTGTGTCTTCACGTGGCCTTCCCTGCGCGTCCCCATCTCCTCTTATAAGGACACCAGTCACTGGATTAGGGCCCACCCTCATGACCTCAATTTAAGTAGCTCTTTAAAGGCCCTTTTCCCGAACACAGCCCCATTCTGAGGTCCTGGGGGTTCGGGCTTCAACCTGTGGGCTTTGGGGGACATAGTTCAAGCCATGACATTGAACGAGCCCTGTTTCAGCACTTTTGGCCAAGATCCTTACGTCTTAAGTGTGCTCGCTCTCTCTCTCTGCCTAGGTTTCTTTTTCAATCTTCCTTTTGCTTTCCTTGTCTCTAAATCCCAAACTTCTGGCTTTTCTCACCGCTTCCTAGACATTATCCTTTGACACATTAGCAGAGACCATGTTTGTCCAGGTTGCATTCGTTTATAATAACCACATTTTATGAATATCTTTTAAGTGACTGTTGGTCAGCCTTTGATATATTTTTAAAGTATGACAATCAAAAGTCATTTTTTACTTTCTGGTGCAGAGTAATTTATTCTTTGCCTGGAAACTAATTTCAAAATACCTATGGTTTTAGCTACAGTCCAGAAGCCAAGAGAGGCTGTTTACTCTTTTCTAAATGCCAAGAATAGAGCCCTCAAAACATCCAGTGTTCTGAAACAGAAGTTCTGGTTTTGGTTTTTAGAAAAGTGCATGTATCAAAATGACACCGACTAGAGACCAGAATTGTGCTTTAAAAAAGGAGCCTCAGGCTTCCCTGGCGGCTCAGTGGTTGAGAGTCCGCCTGCCGATGCTGGGGACACAAGTTCGTGCCCCGGTCCGGGAAGATCCCACATGCCGCGGAGCGGCTGAGCCTGCGCGTCCGGAGCCTGTGCTCTGCAACGGGAGAGGCCACAACAGTGAGAGGCCCGTGTACCGCAAAAAAAAAAAAAAAAAAAAAAGAGCCTCATTCAGCTAACAGAACGGTGCACAGGATTGATATCAACAGCCCACATCAACAACTAGTCTTTCCAAAGTCTGCAATCGTGCGCCGTGCAGAGGGCCGAAGCCTCGGTCTGCACTCCTCTTATTTCCAGGTTGGGGACCTCAGCCGGCCCCTTCCTGGCCCTGGTGCACTTCTGTGCATGGATTGTGCACAAGACAGCTGTCTGCCTGGTTCCTCCTGGGGTTTGGCCGCTTGACCCCCCGATGGTGGGTTTTCAGGAGGCGAATGTCTACCTGCTTGAAGCCCAGGGTGTAATTTCCACAGGGCCCTTTGGAGTTCTTTGAGTCTCAGAGCTGGAACTGCGGACCTAGGTTTTTGTTTCTTTCCCCTCCCATAATTCATGTCCTGTTTCTGATTTCTCATTGATCGCACCATCTACCTGTGCCCTTGGCAACTCCCAGGTACCGTGTGTCCTGGAATCCTCGGCTCTCGGCATGGTGAAGTCCTCACCTGTAACATCAGTCCCGAGGCCCCGTCTGCACTGGGTCCTCCCCAGCCTTGTCGCGTGAGTGTTAAATACTTGAAAAATACATGTTTTGTTAGTTTATATGCATCTCTTTCTGAACGGAAGTACGATACAATAGCTCCAGCTTTGTGCAGATGATTTCATTGTGCAGGAGATTTCATTTTTCTGTCTCTACACATATGCACAGACCTACAAAACACACAATCTAGGGCATCACCTTTTCTGCCACTAGCTTATTCTCTGACCAGACGCAAGTCACCTGGGTCTCTCTGGACCTAATTTTACTTACCTCGTGTACGAGACAGAGTAGTAAACACGATGATCGGAGGAGACAACACGGGGGTGCAAAATCTCTCCCATCTGCAGGGGGCAGTGTCCAGGACCGCCGGGCAATGGGACCCACTGACACGTAAAAAATCGTTCCTGACCTTTTGCCAAAGCAGCATTGTCTCTCCTGGAGACTTTTATCCTTCCCATTAGCTTTCAGTACAGACACTTCCAGAGAATATTTTGTCAAAATGTGAAATTAAAATTAGCAATAAAACCACTTTTAAATTAAAATTAAAACCATGTTAAAGCACCAGTTTAAAAGTCATTTTGTGATAACTTATGAAAAGCAGTACTCAGAATTTATCAACTAGACTTGTTCCAACTAGAATATCAGGTGCCGTGTGAGGTCGAATCCCTGAGAGCTCATTATTTTATTCAAACTGTTTTTAAAATCTTGAACGTAGCTTGGTGTGCCCACTTTCAGATTTGTAATTTACCTTCCAAAATAAAGGTTCTAGGATTTTTTTTTTTTTTTTTTTTTTGCGGTACGCGGGCCTCTCACTGTTGTGGCTTCTCCCGTTGCGGAGCACAGGCTCCGGACGCGCAGGCTCAGCGGCCGTGGCTCACGGGCCCAGCCGCTCCGCGGCATGTGGGATCTTCCCGGACCGGGGCACGAACCCGTGTCCCCTGCATCGGCAGGCAGACTCTCAACCACTGCGCCACCAGGGAAGCCCAGGTTCTAGGATTTTTTAGTACCTTTACACTTATTCCTATATTTTATGGGGTCTTTGTTTTTGCAGACCTAATAGAGTCACAGGGGATAGGCAAGGAGGAGACTTTTTTGGCCATTAGAAACTCCCCCTTGGCGGGGGCAGATGTGGACACTTTCCCCAGGACCTTTGACGTCCTAGTGCTGTAATCTGTCCGATAAAACTTTTATCCCTTCACTGTATCTTAAAAACAATGACCCAATGTTTCTGAATATTTTTTAAAAAACTGTTAAATGATCATCCTACCGCCTGGTGTTGCTGGCCTAGAACGGTGTGAACTTAAGAAGTCTCCCACTAGGGCTCCACATGTGAAACTTAAGCCACGTCTTACTCACTGGCTCCGAGCAGAAGCTCACACACACCGAGCTGCCTTCTAACAAAGCCACTGGACCCGTCCTGATTGTGTTCCCAAGTCATTCCCCAGAGTCTGTTTTCCCTGAAACAGCAGCATACTTAGGCCAAGATTCTTGATGAATCATTCACCCAGGAGGAGGAATGGAGATTTTTAAGAAAGACCACACTTGCGGCACTTGAATATGTATGAAAATACACGGGAAAACAAAAGTCAGATTTCCGGCAGCAGGAAGAAAAGTGTCACCTTTACCTGATGTTGGTAAAGACGTATTATGTTTTGAAGCACTTTCCAGTACTCTGGTTTCCTCCGCACGCCCACAGAGTATAGTTCCCATCTTACACATTAAGAGACGAAGACCCTGGGGTCTGAGGTACCCGCTGGCGTGGCGGGGCCCATGGGCATCCATCACAGGTCAGCGGCCTGAGCTGTAACCATTTTTCACTCTTTTTATCCCCACTGGTCTTATCACTGCAGGTTGGTTTGGCCTTTCTCATAGGCACGTTTCCAGTCTCGGGCGCCCTTTTATTGTCTGGGCTACATTCAAGTGATAAAACATACATTTTATACTGTTGTGGGAACATAATGTAATAGTCTCAACAGCCTTGCCAAAAAAAAAAAAAGAAGTCTTGCCTCGGCATGACTTTTTTATAACTTATAAAAAAGCATTTGATTTGAATGTCTCCCCATGTCAGTGGTCTCAGGGAAAAATCGCTGATAGCGCATGGGCCTTGTGCACACTGGCAGGATGGCCGTCTCCACTGAGGGCTGACACGAGACTGGCTCAGACCCACGTGCTCTGAACAGGGTGTTTGTTACAGCCCCAGGCCCTAGGGTTTCCTGATCACGGAGACACCGTCAGGGATCCTAGGAGCATCTCGTCTGTGTTCCAGGTTTGCGCTGTTGTTGCATGTTAGGTTTACGGTGTTCATCGCTAACTGCCTAAGTGATGGAGCTCATGCTGTGGACTGAGCTGGTCCCCACAGAGTCCTGTGCTGAAGTCCTAAATCCCACACCTTAGGCTGCGACTGTGTGTGGAGACAAGGCCCCTAAAGAGGTGACTAAAGTGGAATGAGGTCCTAAGTGTGGCCCTGATCTATGTGGACCGATGACCTTATAAGGGGAAGAGACACTAGGGATGTGCGCACAGAGGAAAGACCTCGTGAGGACAGAGAAGGAGCGAGGCCTCGGGAGGAACCCACCCGGCTGACGACCGTGAGAAAATAATGTCTGTTGTTCAAGCCACACGATGGGCAGTGTCTGGTGATGGCAGCCCTATCAGAGTGACGCTGCTCGAAATGAATTCTGAGATGATCGACAGGAAACGACTCCTTTTGGAGATGAGGAAAGTGAGGAATCTGAATTCCTGGGCCAGAGCCACGTGGTGAATTGCAGACCCAGAGTTCCTGGTTGCCCACCTCCCAGCCGAGAGTCTGCGTTTGTAAAGAGTCAGATCTCATGCAGCTCAGTCACCGCACCTTCTCCTCACTCGTGCACCCACCACCGCGGTGGTTCTCAAACTGCGTGGGACGGACCCCGACACCCCACAAGCTGGGCTGAGCTCAGCGTGTCCACGTCAAAGCACAGGCACAAGAAGCTTTCCCCGATTTGCAGGAAGAGGGAAAGTCATCGGATTAAATTAAATCATTTTACTTTTTGACTCAATTTTTCTTAAACTGTGGCGCTTGAAGATGAATATGTAGCAAGAAGTTAATACAGAGGGATGTAGGAGAAAGAAAGAATAAAGAGAACATCAAACATTAACAAAATTGAAGCAAAGAGAAAAATCTGTTCTTTGGGTGGGGGGGAGAGAAAAACAAAATCAAAATTCTAGAAACAGTGAAAAAGAAGAGAGTCCAATGAACAAAACTAAGAATGAAATTGGGGCTACAACCACAGATACAGTAAGGATAGCTAAAAATCGTGAGCTCATGATGAATAACTTTATGCCAGTAAATTTAAAAATAGGCAAGATGGATAATTTCTAGAAAAATGTTACCAAAATCGATTCAAGAAATAGAAAATCTAAACAGTTTCAACCATTAAAAAAAAAAAATGAATTGTAATCTGAAGGACGCCTCTCACCACCCGACACGAAAGTCGCCTGCAGAGTGATGGCAGCAAGATGGCACACTGGGAAGCTCCAGGCCCTTGTCTCCCCACAGAAACGTGGAAGAAACGAGCAGAAGCCGTCAGAACCAACTTTTCAGGAGCTCTGGGAAAAAAGTCAAAGCTTTACGGCCACCAGGCAAACGCCCAACCAAGCAAAGCCATGGTTACAGCAGTAGGAAACTCCTGTGCCATTTACTCACCCCGACAGTCTTGGTTTCCCAGTTCCCCTCCCTGAACAGAGACCTTATTTGCTCTCATCTGCCTGGGAGACCTGAAGGACTGACTCGCCCGTCTCTGTCTCAAGTGACTTGGACACATGCAAGAAAAAAGGTGACCACCGCTCTTAAAAGCTACTTGGAAATAATAGTGGTTAATATCCGAAAGCTATAAAGAACTTTTACAACTCAACAACAAAAAAACCTGAGTACAAAACGGGCAAAGGAGTTGATTAGACCTTTCTCCAGTGACGACATCAGCACATGAAAAGATGTTCAGCATCACTAATCATTAGAGAAATGCATATCAAAACCACAGCTATTATCAAAACAAACCGTGGAGAGAGTGGAATCTCCTGTACTGTTGGCAGGAATGTAAAACGGCAGTTCCTCAAAAAATTTAAAAAAAAACAAACTACCCTATGACCTAGTAATTCCAATTCTAGATACATATCCAAAAGATTTGAAAGCAGGGACTCAAATATTTACACGCCCGTGTTTACAGCAGTATCGTTCACAACAGCTAAGAGGCAGAAGCAACCAAGTGTCCATTAACAGATGAATGGATAACAAAATGTGATACATACATACAATAGAATACTATCCAGCCCTACAAAGAAAAGCTGTTCTTAAACCTGCAACATTAACGAACCTTGAAAACATTATGTTAAAGTGAAGCCAGTCACAAAAGGACAGGTACTGTATGATTCCACTTCTATGAGTTACCTAGAACAGGCAGATTCATAGAGAAATTATAACAGAGGGTAATCGCGTCTAAGGTGGGGGGAGGGGAATGGGGAGTTATTGCTTAATGGGCACAGAGATCGTGTTTGGGATTATGAGAAAGTTCTGGAAATGAGGAGCGGTCATGGTTGCACAGCATTGTGAATGTACTTAATGCCACTGAACTGTACACTTAAAAAGGCTTAAATGGTAAATTTTAGGTTATGACTGTTTTACCACAAGAAAATTGTTTTTAAGACGCCTCCCCCTAGATAGTTTTAACAGTAAATTTTACCAAACGTTACACATTACTGCATAGAAAAGCTGTTCACCTCATTTTACGAGGCTAGCCCAAACTCGTTTGTGAATATGGATATAAAAATCCCAAATAGGGCTTCCCTGATGGCGCAGTGGTTGAGAGTCCGCCTGCCAATGCAGGGGACGCGGGTTCGTGCCCCGGTCCGGGAGGATCCCACATGCCGCGGAGCGGCTGGGCCCGTGAGCCACGGCCGCTGGGCCTGCGCGTCCGGAGCCTGTGCTCCGTGATGGGAGGGGCCCCAACGTTGAGAGAACCGCGTACCTCAGAAAAAAAAAAAAAAATCCCAAATAAAATATTTACAGATTAAATTTAGCAGTGTGTTAAGAAACATATAGTCAGGTAGGGTTTAACCAAAGAATGTAGAAATAAATATCATTCAATCTTTTTTCCTAATCCATTGATTTTTCTCAGTAGATGTTAAAAAGCATTAGAGAAAATGCAGTACCGACTCATGATAAAAACAAAAAACACTTCATCAGCTAGGAATAAGAGCACTTTCTCCACACAGTGAAGGGTATCTATAAAAAACCTACAACATATATTTAACAGTGAAAATCTTAGTTTAAGGTTTAAGTCAGGTACAAAATACATATGGCTATTAACCCTTGTGTCTCAGCAGCGTTCTAGAGTTTCTAGTCAAGGGGATAAAATAAGAAACACAAACGAAGGATCAGAATTAGAAAGGAAGGGAAAAATCATTTTATTTGCCTACGATATAGTTGTGTATCTAGAAAAATCTAAGAGAATCATTGTAACCAATTCAGCAAGATTGGTCTTTATTTATGATCCACTTACTAAAATCATTAGTATTCCGATGCCCAGTAGTAAATGTAACAGAAATATAGTGAACTCAAAGCTAGCCCTGTTGTATCATTTCACTCATGTTTCTTGGATGGAAAGAAAAAGTTGGCATGCTAGGAATAAACTAGATTGTCTTGTCTAAGACACGGTGCAAATTTGCGCTATACCCTTGGAAAAGCATCAGATGTGTGAAAGTCTCCAGCCCAATATCAGAGCAGAAAAAAAATGCTGAGAACTGCTCTTTCCTTCAGATATTCCGCATAGCATCAGGTCATTCATTCATTTACGCAGTATTTCTTGAGCATCTCTCAAAAGGGTACAGCCCTTTTCCCGTGGGACTTACATTCTAAAGATGGGCATTTCTTTTTAATCCCGACGGTGATAAATGCTATGAAGAAAACAGGGTATGAGTATGGAGAGAGACATTGAGGTGGGCTCCTTACCGAGGAGCTGTGTTTGAGCTGAGCTCTGAATGTGGTCCAGAGGGATGAGCTCATGTGGAGCTAAGGGAACAGTTAGGGTCACGGATGAGAGGTGGGCAGAGGCAGTGGGTCTAGAGCACAGAGCGATGGGGGGGGAAGCAGCAGAGCCTGGACCACACAAGGCCCGGTAGACAGTAGTTAGAGGTGTGGTTTTTGTTCTAAGAATAAATAGAAGTCAAAGGATTTTAAGAAGGGGAAATGGGCTCTAAGACATATTTTTAAATAGAAGCAGAGAGAGTGATCTTAGGCTCTTGCAGTGACTCAGGTGATAATTGATGGTGGTTAGGACCAGGGTACTATCGATGGAGGTGGTGTGAAGCTGTTTAATATGTTAAATAAAAACTCTGGAGCCAATTGCACTTGCTGGCAGATTGGACACTGTGCTGTGTTAGGAAAGAGAATAGAAGTTGAGTCCTAGACTTGGGTTCTGAGCCCCCGGGAGAATGGTAAGGATCCGTGAAGAAGCAGAGAAGGGACTGGTTTATTCAGAAGAGGAATCAACGTGCAGAGGAAGACAGACTTGCTCGGTGTGGGTCCAGAGAGAAGTACGGGCCGGGCTCAGCATCAGAAAGGACTTCAGGAATATTTGGCGTCTGCTGGGGGACCCTCGCTCTGCAGAGTAGTAGAGGTGACCCCTTATGCGTGGATATCTGGCTACACAGATACTGAGGTTTCCCAGCCCTAAAATTCATAGCTCATTTGGGTAAGTCAAGATAAAGCTCCCAGCAGCACCCTGAGGGTCCCCAAACTCTGCACAAGGACCGTTAGCCACGTCCGGCTGTTGGCAATTGGAGTCTTAGTTCAATAAAGTGACTTGCCTGTCCCACTATTAAAAAAAAGAAAAAAAAAAGCATTGGTGGCATGTTGATTCCACATCCCAAGCACACAGAATCATGGCCAGTGAACTTTAACGTGTGCAGATACGTGTGCCAAGACCCGCTGAATAACTCTGTTCAAAAAACAAACAAACAAAACCTGGGTTTTTTCCTTTCCAATTTAAATTTCATGGGAGCTGCTTGTGTACTATTTGTCTCCCTTTCCGCTGGCTGGGACGGGCATTGCTCTAACATCTGTCTTGTGGTCATGTTTTATGGGGTGTTTGAGGATCGTGCACCTGACGTGACACTGGAATCTGGGGACGTGGCTGTCTTCAGATGCCAAATGAACTTGGATAGAAACCACTCTCCGTGCGTGTGTTTACAGCAGGGAACTTGGAGCCGAGAGGGGCTCCCTGGACACAGCTGTCCTGGCTCTCAGCTATTACTCAGTCCTCAAGTGTTCTCCTGGTCCCACTCTGCACAGCACCGTGCGCAGGGGGTTAATTCCTCAGGCAGCACCATCGAAGAGGTGGGAGGGGCCAGCCACAGGCTTTGTTGTCGCTTCTGTTTTATCTGAATTTAAAATTGGACCCTTCTCCAGTCAGTCTTTTTTCCCCACCACGATGGATGGATGGATGGATGGATGGATGGTGTACAGTGACGCTTGATTTCATGGTCAAAGAATTCAAACAATAGAGAAATACATAAAGACCCAAAATCTTACTACCCTTCCCTAAAGTAACGACACTAAAGATTGAACTGTGTGTTTCAGATTTAACACGTATTTACATAGAAATAAATGTATATAAACATATGCATTGAGGGTTTGTTTTCTATAAAAGAAGGATCACATGTCGTTTGTGAGTTTTTACCCCAACTCTGTGTTTAGAAGATCCTTCCATTTTAACACAAACAGTAACCTCGTTCTTTTTAGCCATTGGAGGTGCTGTGATTAATTTACACACTCCTTACAATTAGACATTTGGGGTTATTTCCACTGCTTCTGCTTCTATAAATTCTGTGTGTGTGTGTGTGTGTGTGTGTGTGTGTGTGTTCTAATTGGAATGATTTGAATTCAATTTTAAGAGACTGTCTTGAGCTATAATTAGTGTGGCCCAGTCCCAGGCGGGAGTATTTCTGTAAAAGGGATTCGTAGAAGAGGAATTACTGAGCCCTAGGGTTGTGTGTACCTTAAACCTTGATCCACACAGCTGTACCAGCTTACAGTCTTACTAACAGTACCTGGATATTCCCGTTCCCCAGACCCTCACCAGTACCAGACTCTACCCATATTTTCAATATTTGGTGATCTCATTACTTACTGTATATGCCGTAATTACTCAGTTACTCATGAGCATGAGTACCTAGAGGGGGGATTCATAGGTCATGAACGGCCAGTTCTCATCTCTTGCCTGTTTTTACATTGGGCTGTTTCTCTTTTCCACATTGTTTTATAGCATATTTGTATAGTATGAACTGTAACCTTTTGTGATAAATATAAGATCCTCTCTGTCTCTTATGTTTGTTTATGGTGTTTTCTATGGGTTTTAATTTTTTTTTTTTTTTTTTTTTGGTGGTACGCGGGCCTCTCACTGCTGTGGCCTCTCCCATTGCGGAGCACAGGCTCCGGACGCGCAGGCTCAGCGGCCATGGCTCACGGGCCCAGCCGCTCTGCGGCATGTGGGATTCTTCCCGGACCGGGGCACGAACCCGTATCCCCTGCATCAGCAGGCGGACTCCCAACCACTGCGCCACCAGGGAAGCCCTAATTTTTAATTATTATTCTGGATGGAATCAAATACCTCCGTTTCTCCACAGCACCTACACTGAGGTTTCACTTAGGAAGGTTTCCCTACCCTGAATTTTAAACTCATCTCCTGTCTCTATTAATAACTTTCACAGTTTTTTAATGTTTAGAGCATTAATCCATCTGTAATGCAGTCATTGTGGGATATAAGGGATCATCCCATCTCTTTAATAACTTAGCTATTCTCCACTGATTTTTAATGCCCCCTTGAATCAGCTCTTAAACTCCCACATATGCACGGGTGGGTTTCTGGAGTTTATTCTCTTCCACTGATCTATTTATCTATTCTGTGCTAATTACCTGTTTTACTACCGTAATTTTATAGTATGTTTCACTATCTAGTATGTCAAATTCTCTCGCATTCTTCTTTTTCAAAGTTGTCTTCCCGTGCATTTTTCCCCCATATAAACTTTAGAAGAAGCATGTCAAGTTTTTTTTAAACAAACATTTGGAATTTGGGGATTATATTGGATTTCTAGATTAATTAAGAAAAAGCATCATCCTTTTGGCAGTCTTCTCTGGCTTTCGAAAATGACATCCTGTCAGAAATCTAAATGTAAAAATTGAATCAACAGGTTTTTTAAAACCTGGAAGAAAATATGGCTGAATTATTTTATAACCAGGTATAGGGAAGCCTTTCTACCTGTGATTTAAAATCCAAATGCAATAAAAGATTGATGTAATTTGAATATATAAATAAACGTTTGCATAAGAAAAGTCGAAAGGCAAGCAACAAACAGAAAATATATGCAACACAAATTGTGAATAAAGGACTAATAACATTAAAATGTAAATCATAATAATACTTCAGTGTTGTAGAGAGTTAAGTGGTATGCTGGGTATCAATAATAACTGTTAAGGTTCTATTGTATGTATTATTAATTATAATTATATAATGTATATAATATATATAGCAAACATTAATGATCCTCTGAGACTCAGCTACCAGGTCAGACCGCCTTGTGGAAGTGCATTTGTAGTGGGAGGGCTGTGATTAAATTCTCGGGCACTGGCTTGAGCTATAACTAAGATAAGCTATTTTTTAAATTTTATTCATAAAAGAAACCCATTTTTTCTGCTTTGTATCTCACAACCACCAAAGCTTTCCATGTCCTATTGCTCATCACCCTGACTTCTTAAGGTCCTTCAAATATACAGTCATTGTTCACCCTCTGGATAATAATACTAATCAATAAGTTAACTTCAATTTGTCAGTCAGCACTGACGGTCCATTGCACACCTCTCTCATTCTAACAGCAGCAGAAGGGTCGGAAGCAGTCAGCCGTCCGGTATTAAGGGTAAAAGGCCTGCCTGGAGGCGGCTGCAGGCACAGCTGTGTTGGCCTCTTCCCCTGCACCTGTGGCTCACCCTGGGCCAGGGCCCTTCATGGGATTTTCATTATTTATACTCTGCCTTGTACCAAGGAGTACTTGCTGTAGCTGAGATTAGAATTTGGATCTCCCACATCGTGGACTGGGCAGACTTTCCTGTCTACTAGAACGTTCCGCCACGAAGGGCATGCCCTGTGTGTGCTACATCTAATAGGATACGTGACGACTGAGCATTTGAGATGTGGCTGGTGTGACTGAGGAACTGAATCATTGATGTGACTTTGCTTCACTGTAAATAGCCACATGTGCCATATGGACCTGTGGACATATGGACCGTGCTGCCCAGGACCACTGACGATTTTATATATGATTTGTGTATCTGTGATGAGTTTGTCGTCTTACCACATGCTGGCCATTGTCAGTGCTAACCTGCTTCTCTTCCTCTAGATTCAGTCACTCAGCACAAGGTCTTTGCCTCAGAGAACCACCCGCTGCTGCCGTGAAGGAGACACCGCTCAACCCGTGGCTGCTGCTAACAGCCCGCCCCGGCGTCCTCGGACGCTCAAGCGAGGGGAGGGGTGGACGCAGGAAGGATACCTTTCTCCACCGTCACGTCTGCCGCCTGTGTGTGTTGTGGTTTTCACATGAAGAAAGCTCCTTTGTGTGTCTTTCTGATACCTGAGTGTGTGTCTCAGAGGAGCACTGACCCGCCCTGTTGGGCCTTTTCTATTAAAGCCAGTCTGTGTGTCCTAGTTATGATCATAATTGAGAGGTCCCAGAATGGAAATTACATTGTTCTATTACCGAGAACAAAGAGCCCCCTGAGCTTCTACGTTTCTTTATTAATGTATCATCTACCAGGTGTGAAGGATGTTGGTCCGTTATCACCTTATGTACCTGAGATTCTTCTCAAAATAATAATGAGGACAGGTGTGAGGAGCCGCAGTTAATGATAATTAGCAGCATCAAAGTAGCCCCGCTTCTGCAAGCTTGGTTTCTGGTGAGGAGAGCCTCACCCACAGGAGACCAGGGCCTCTGCAGGCCACCAGGATGCTCGCCATCCCCTGCAGGAAACGGGCATTCGGGCCAAATCGTACACACGCTGGCCGGTCACCTTGTGTAGGAGAGAGATGCTAAATCCCAGCAGGGCCGAAGGTGCCAGTTAGACTCCCTCGTGGTACTGTTCCCTCCGTGTTGTTTATCTGTCACTCATCTCAGCTGCTATTTCTACCTCAAATAAATGTCAAGTTCCTCAGCAAATACGAGGGATCAACTTCTAGAATAACCCTCCTAGAAGGGCAGTAACGATGCACGTGGAAATAATGAAGGGTTTTCTCTTGTTAATATAACGTATACCCCAAGTCCCCTCATAATACTCCTGCCTCAACAACGTTGAGCCTCAGTGCCGCTCAGCAGGCCGGAGGCCTTCCTCCACCTTGTAAATCCCGTGTCACTACACCCACTGCCTCCTGGGCTTGGCGACTTTGAGGCTCAGGTATCAATACTATGGCAGAGCTCCCATCGCACCAAAAGTTCCCGAGGCAGCTGACAAAACTGTGCTGACTCCCGGTGGAGACAAGCCACAAAGAACTCCATCCCACGGCCACATCAGCCAGAGTGCCACCCAGGTCACAGGTCCACCCAGGCCTGCATCCTCACAGCTAAGATTCCTGATGCCAGCCTGCCAGGAGCCACTGAAGATTCTCTCTCTAAAAGCTAATCTCTTACGAGCACACTGATTTGTGCCTGGCTTTAAGCATTTTCTATGTGGTACCTCATTTAATCCTGCCAACAAGCCTAAAAGTTCGTTACTAGAGATTTGCAACCCCTTACCCAAAACACATACGGCTAAAAGTGTCTCAGAATTCTGAACTTTTTTTTTTTTTTAAATTTTGAAAGGTATGTGGCTCTCACCACTTCTGTTCAACATTATATCAGAGATTCTACTGAGAGAAGAAGGCCAGGAAAGGAATTAAGGGCATACAGACTGGAAATGAAGAAGTAAAACTATTCTCAGATCACATGATACTATATGTAGAAAATTATAAGGAATTAAAGAAAAAAGTAGATTAAGCATGTTTAGCAGGATTACAGAATACAAAATCTATATACAAAGCTAACTGAATTGTGTTTCTATATACTATCAATAAACAATTCAAAAATAGAATTAAGAATACAATTCCAGTTACAATATCATGTAAAAATAAACTAAATAGGAATAAATTTAACAAAAGAATTATAAGATCTGTATACTTAACAAAACATTTCTGAGAGAAATTAAAGTTCTAAATAAATGGAGAAATAACCAAGTTTATGGATTAGAAGACTCAATATCAATAAGATGGCTGTTTTCCTCAAATTGATCTACAAATTCAATGTAATCATCAAAATACCAGGTAGATGTTTTTATAGACCTTGAAAAGCTGATGCTAAAATGTATACGAAAATGCAAAGAACCCTTAGTAGAAAAAAGTAATTTCTTTAGAAAAAGAAAGTTGGGGGATTTATACTACCTGATTTCAAAACTTATTGGCATAGAGGTAGACTACAGATCAAGGGAAGAGAATAGAGACTCTAGGTATAAATCATATTTATGGTCAAGTTGATTTCAAAACAGGTGCCAAGTCAATTCAACGCAGTAGGATAAAACAAAACAAAAAAACAGAAAGCAGCACACTTACATCCTTATCACACTTACGTCCTTACCTCACACACAAAAAGAAAATGTACACGGATCCCTACCTCACACCATACACAAAAGTTAACTCAAATGGACCAGAAACCTAACTTAGGGTTTCTCAACCTCAGCACTATTGGCATTTTTGGACCAGATAATTCTGTGCTGCAGGGGCTGTCCTGGGCATCATATTATGTTTGGCACCATCGCTGGCCTCTATCTATTAGATGCCACTAGCACACCTCACCCAGTTGCGACAGTCCAGACTGTCTTCAGATACCCCCAAATTTCCCCTGGAGGGCAGAACCGTTCCCAGCTGAGAACCACTGACCTAAAATTATAAAATGTCTAGAAGAAAACATAGCAAGAAATCTTCTGAAAGGTCAAAGATTTTTTTAGGTAGGACACTAAAGGCACAATTCATAAAAACATACATTGGACCTCAAAGTTTTTAAAAGTTTTGCTGTTCAAAAGAAACCATTAAGAAACTAAAAGACAAGTCAGAGACTAGGAAAAATATTTGGGAAGCATATAACTGATGAACTGTATCCAGACTATGTAAAGAACTTTTATTCATTAACAAGAAGATAAAGAATGGGCAAAAGACATTTCACACAAAAACATATAGAAATGATTAATAAGCACATGAAAAGATGCTCAACATCATTAGTCATTAGAGAAACGCAAAGTAAGAGCACAAGGAGATGCCACTACGCACCCTCGGGCATGGCTGCAGCCGACAGTTCTGACAACACAAGAGTTGACCAGCACGTGGAGAATCTAGGACTCCCATGCACTGCTCGTGTGGCTGCATCATTTTGCAGTTTGGTTTAAAAACGAAACAGACGCTTGGCATATGACGCAGCAACTTCACTCCTAGGTATGTACCCAAGAGAAATGAAAATGTGCCTGCACGAGGACTTGGACGCACATGTTCACAGCAACGTTATTCACACCAGCCAAAAGCGAGAAGCGATCCATCAGCTGATAAATGGATACCCAAAACGTGCTGCATCCATACCCTGGATTGCTCCTCAGCCATAAAAAGGAGCAAACAACTGATACAGGCAACAACCTGGACCAACCCCAAGAACACGGTAGTTGAAAGAAGCCAGACACAAAAGACTACATATCGTACGGTTCCATGTAGACAAAATTTCTAGAGGAGATAAAATTATAGAGACAAACAGATCACTGGTTTCCTGCTGCTGGGGGTAGAAGAGGGAATAGACAGCAGACATTTTGGAGTGTTGGAGATAGTCTAAAACTCGATTGTGATTTTAGTTGTAAAACTGTATACATTTACTAAAATAGTTGAACAGTACACTTGCCATGGGTAAATTTTTATGGTGCATGCATGAATTATACACCAATAAATTAAAAAAAAAAAACTATGTGGCAACCTTGGAGCTGTGCTTCTCGGATCCCACTTTAAGAAAGAATCTTCTAGGACTTCCCTGGCGGCGCAGTGGTTAAGAATCCGCCTGCCAATGCAGGGGACACGGGTTCGAGCCCTGGTCTGGGAAGATCCCACATGCCGTGGAGCAACTAAGCCCGTGCACCACAACTACTGAGCCTGCGCTCTAGAGCCCACAAGCCACAACTACTGAGCCCATGAGCCTAGAGCCTGTGCTCCGCAACAAGAGAAGCCACCGCAGTGAGAAGCCCGTGCACCGCAATGAAGAGTAGTAGCCCCCGTTGGCCACAACTAGAGAAAAGCCCACGTGCAGCAACAAAGACTCAGTGCAGCCAAAAATAAATAATTTTTTATAAAAAAAGAAAGAATCTTCTGCTCAGCTGGAATGAATACAGTTAGCTGACGGCTGTTAGTGCCTTAAAGATCCACCTCAGGGCTTCCCTGGTGGCGCAATGGTTGAGAGTCCGCCTGCCGATGCAGGGGACACGGGTTCGTGCCCCGGTCCGGGAAGATCCCACATGCCGCGGAGCGGCTGGGCCCGTGGCCACTGGGCCTGCGCGTCCGGAGCCTGTGCTCCGCAACGAGAGAGGCCACAGCAGTGAGAGGCCCAAGTACCTCAAAAAAAAAAAGAAAAAAATCCACCTCAGTTTTCAAGCCGAGGCCACTCTCCTCCTGGGCGGTCATCCCCGGGCAAGAATCGGGCCCAGCGGGCATCAGGGGCCTGGCCAATTCTGCTAATATAAGACCCTGACAGGCACCCGGGCTCCAGAACCTCCGTCCCCACCTGCAGTGTCTGAGGCCTCTCCTCCATCGTCTCTTCCTTCCTCCTGTCCTGTCACAGCTGCGTCCGCAAGCGCTGCTTGAGAATCCTGCTTCCTCCCATTTTTATTTTTCTCGGGAGTTACCCCCAACAAACCTCTTGCTCTCTTAACTCCCATGAGTGTCAGCTACCCGAGGCCCCCCCACCCCCAGCAGCAAGGACTGTGATGCATGTGACCCCCCCCCAGGCACTCAGGGGCGGCAACCTGCAACCTCACATTTCCTCCGTGACACACACCACAGGAGTGGAACACAGAAAACTATTGAGCATCTCGTGTGTTCAGGTCAGATTTTGTTTGCCTCTAATTCAAAAAAACCCTCCATTTTAGTGCCTTTGGATTTGGGAATTGTGGATTAGGGACTGTGGGACTTGTATTCTTATCTGTGGATACTGCTTTTTGGCGATATTACACCAGTGGATGGAAGGACTGGGGTTTGAACACGGAGTCCCTACATGGGACTGCAAGCTCGTCCGGCTTAACTGCAGCTCTGAGAATGTCCAATGGACTGGTAATGATGGATTTTTAAAACGTTTACTAATGCCTACCACGTGCAGGTAACTACCCTCATGAAACACAGGTCCTTAAACTCAATCAACGTGTTTCCAAGAAGCTGTAATTAGCGGTTGTTTTCAGCCTTTGTTAAATGGCAAAACCCTTTAAGTGAGGCTGCATGGAAGTTGAAATAGATACATCAAGTGGCAACAGAACCACTCCAGTTAAAGAGTGGGGAGGGAAGAGGGGGTTCCAGATCCTTGCCCAAAGAGCCATCCTTCGTCCCCATGGGATCACCTCCGCAGTGCCTCTGTGGGTACTTATGGGCTCATCTCAAAGCCACTACATCTGGTCCAATCCTCCCCTTCACTTGCAGAGAAGCTGACACCTTCAACATCATTCAACTAATGAGCAGTGATCCTACAAAAACCATCTAAAATCAGAACTCCCCACTCAAAACAGCACAAACTGAAATTGTCTATGAGTAAGGGACAGCCTTGATCAAACTCAGAAAACTGCTTTGAAAGGCAAACAGCACTGAAAAGTAGAGTCACAAGTGAGACTTCATTTGATGTCAGTGAAAGCTGCTTTGTGTCATGCCGGCCACTCCCATTATCTTGTACACCCAGTGCCACATTTTTTAATAAAACATTTTTCACCGTGCGTTACATTAAATACTATTATCCTCTCATGTGTTTAGAAATGCCATTTAGGGCATTAAAAGATTTAATTTCTAGATAGTTACTTACAATCATGCCGCCTTGTAATTGTGTTTGAAAAGCGTATGAGAAAATCCTGAGCTGGCTTCTCAACCTTTAACGCGAATTTGAATCATCTGGGGATATTGTTAAAGGTAGATTCTGATTCAGTAGATCTGGGTGGGGCCCGAAACGCTGCATTTGTGACAAGCTGCCAGATGATGTCATGGAAGCTGCTTGAATTGCAAGGATTTGGAATACTCAGAGGGATAACTTTACATACCATTTAGTTCTGTACAGGAATTAATGATTTGGAGATTTTAATGTCTTTTTTAAACCAAATTGCTGCTTCTAGCCGTGTGTTGCAAATACGTTATAAAATTCGACCAAGGTATTTCTTTGAAAATGCTTAGGGCAGTGACTCTCAACCCTGACAGAACACCAGAATCACCTGAGGGGGTTTAAAAATACACAAACACCAAGGATTCTGATTTAACTTGTCTGGGTATCCATATATTTGGGTTGCAGGGGCGGTATTTGTCTGTTTAGTTCTGTGCAGTTTTTTGTTTTGTTTAATTTTTGAATTTTATTTTTTTTATACAGCAGGTTCTTATTAGTCATCAGTTTTATACACATCAGTGTATACATGTCAATCCCAATCGCCCAATTCATCACACCACCATCCCCACCCCCACCCCCGCGGTTTTCTCCCCTTGGTGTCCATACGTTTGTTCTCTACATCTGTGTCCCAACTTCTGCCCTGCACACCGGTTTTATCACGTGTGGGGTTCATGTATCAACCACCACAGTGAAGACAGAGACCACCTCCATCACAATGATCCCTCGTGACCACATTCCCCTTTGTAACCACACCTACTTACCCTGCTTCCTTACCTCCTGGCAACCAGTAATCTGTTTTCCATTTCTATAACTTTGTCCTTTCAAGAATGTGATGTAAATGGAATGGAATGTTATGTAAATGGAATCATACAATATGTATCCTTTAGCATTGGCTTTTATCCCTCAGCATCAATCTCTGATAACTCATCTACCTGTGTGTATCAATAGTTGGTAACTTTTTATTGTTGAGCAGTACCCCATGGCATGTTTACTTAACTATTAAACTATCCCAAGTTTACTTAACTATTCACCCCTTGAAGAGGGTGAAGACATGCCCCAGGCCAGTGTGATGTTCATTTATCAACTTGACTGGATCATGTGATGCCCAGATATTTGGTCAAACATCATTCTAGGTGTGTCCATGAGGATGTACCTGGGTGAAATTAACATTTGCATCGGTAGACTGAGTAAAGCAGGTTGCCCTCCCCACTGTGGGTGGGCCTCATCCAATCAGTTGAAGGCCTGGCTAGAACAAAAAGACTGAACCTCCTTACTAAGGCGGATCTCCTCCTGCCTGACTGCCTTGAACTGAGACATCCATCTCTTCCTGCCTTTGGACTCAAACTGAAACATGGTCTCTGCTTGGGTCTCGAGCCTGCAGGCATTCAGACTGGAGCTCACACCACCAGCTCCCCTGGGTCTACAGCCTGCCAAATGTGGATCTTGAAACTCTCCAGCCTCCATCAGCACACAAGCCAATTCCTTACAATAAATGTCTCCTATTGGTTCTGTGTCTCTGGAGGACCTTGACTAATACACTCAGCGTGTGACACAAAGTAGGTATTTGAATGTCTGCCGAACCTGGATTTGAATCCATGGGGAGTTGACAAGCCCTTCAAGGCTTTGAAGGAAGTATGGTGGCATGTTGTGATGGATGACTTAGGAGTCTAAGCAGCTTAGCAGCGTGGGATGGAGGGCCCAGTATTGATGGGGTGGGTGGGGGAGCAGAGCCCAGTCAGCCATCTCCCTCCACCAAGGATGGTTCCTGGAGGCAGGATGAACACTGGGACCTACATTTTAACCCGGGTGAAGCCATCAGGCACACAGTTCACCAGCCCAGAGAGAATCCATGGAGTTTCATGGAACCTCTTGGTAAAATTGGGTTCTAGTCTTTACCTACCACTTGGTAGAACCAGGGCAGGTTGACTTAAGAGTCCTGGGAGTCAGGGAAGTTATGTGTAAAGTGGTGATGATTCTGCACGTACTGCACCTGTCATAATAATGCAGCGTCTTTGTAAGGATCAGAAGAAGGTGTGAAAGGCCTTTATAAGCCACTAGGCCCTATAAAAATGTAACTATGACTATTCTTGTTCTAACAGAAACACAGGAGCTGGTCTGCATTAATCATGAAAAAACAAAAATCAGAACAAATTGATGAGGTGTCTGAGAATAAACCACTGGCAGAGTTTCT
The DNA here is from genome assembly GCF_963455315.2 of Globicephala melas. Lineage (NCBI taxonomy): Eukaryota > Metazoa > Chordata > Mammalia > Artiodactyla > Delphinidae > Globicephala > Globicephala melas. The sequence continues at coordinate 6,512,642 of NC_083334.1, read as the reverse complement.
CAGAGCACTGAGAGGGACCTTCTGGCCCAGGGTCACCAGCAGTGCTGACTCCTGAGCCACTTCAGAGGACCAAAGCAGGACCCCTGGGAGGAGTGACGAGTTAACCCTGAAGTTTGGCATCTCTCAGCTCTGCCCTTTCAAGGGAATGCAGTGCTCCTGGATGTGCCAGTGAGGGTGAAACCGGTATTCTACGCTGATCTTTGGGAAGGAAAGGAAAACAAGGGTATTTACTGTGAAGCATTAAAAAATTAGATCCAAAGCATGAAACTAAAGCAAAATGTGTAAACAGCCACCTCTGCATGAAATAGCTCTATTTTACAGAACGTATCATTCTGTATTGTGTAGAGGATCAATGTAGGTTGATAACTAAAATAAATACCAAGCTTCTCTCTCCTGTGTTTATATTTAAAGCCACTATTTTATTTCATGTAACAAGTGGTGACTTAATTGCAGATACAGTGAAAAAAATGATCATAAACATTTTTGTGTTCTCGTCATTACTTCCTTACACATAACCTTTCCCTTGGTTAGAGAGAATCAATATTGAGGAGAATAGGCTTTATTTAGGAAGAATGCAAGGAAAAGAGATAATGGCCAAGTTTTTGACTTCCAAAATATTGGGGAAGAAATAGAATAGGCTTAATAACCTAAAAACACTTCTGCTGCAACATATCTAGAAAACTAAAGAAAAATATTACAAACTTCTTTATAAATGTATTGCAGAACCCCTAAAAAAGAAAGGAAATTCCCAGTGGGTGGGGATCAGGAAGGAGCCATAACCTGAGAACTACCTGAGTCTGAGGGCTGAAGGCTGCTGCCCGGGAATGGGGGGGGAGTGGGCTCTGGGAAGCAGGGGCTTGTGTATAACGGAAAACAGGGTCAGCAGAGGAGGTTATAGGCCTGTGTTAGTGGGTGGTATTGGAGTGGAGACCCTCCAGGTAAAACTGAAATTCTGTCCAGTACACACTCAGTGAAGGAGACTAGGAAAAAATTCTATACTAGTTGACAAGCTAGACTATCTGGCTTGGTGTTCCAATCAAGGAGAAAAAAAATCATTCCTTTCATACCATGTTTTATGACCTAAAATTAGAAAAGCAATGACACGAGTACAAAAACTGTACTTATAAGTTTGAAAACATACAAATAATTGATACATAAAAGAAAGCATAATGGAAATAAATAAGATAATATTTAGACCTGAAGAAAAAACTCCTTGCTTCAGCTAAAGCAAGATTTAGAGGGAAATATATAGCTCTAATTGCTTACATTAGTAAAGAAAAAAATCACTACAAACTAATTAGCTAAATATTCAACAAAAGAGGTTGGGAAAAGAACTATATGGTAAATTAAAGAAGGACAGGAAGGAAACAATAAAGCTAATAGAAATTAGCAAAGTAAAAATAAATGAAAGAATTCATCCAACAAAAGGTGATTCTTTGGAAACACTGATAAAATAGGTAAATTTCTGAAAGCCTAATCAAGCTAATTAACATCATAAAAACATAAGAAGGCAGTGTGGAATCCACCAGTAATGTTATATAGTCAGAGATTCTGTAATATGATAATGGTGGTGTGTAATTCACTTAAAACTCCACTTTAGGTTTAAAATATGTAGCAAAAATAACCATAACTACAATAATCTGTTATTAGTTATACAGTATAAAAGTACATAAATTGAATCATCAATAACCTAAAATATGAGGTGGGGAAAAGTAAAATTGTAAAGCATAAGAACCCTATTTAGGTTAAGCTGTTATTAGTTTAAAATAGGGTGTTATAATTTTAAGATATTTTATGTAAGCCTCATGGTCACCATAAGGGAAAAAACCTGTAGTAATTACAGAAAAGCATAATAAAGACAAAGTATAGCGATACCACGAGACATCAAAACACACACAAAAAGACAGCAGGATAGGATTCAAGGAAGAGTGGGTCTACAAAACAACCAGAAAAGAAGACCAAAATGGCAACAGTAAGTCTTTAGGTATCAGTAGTAACTTTAAATATACACAGATTATATTTTCCAACCAAAGATATAAAATAGCTGGAAGGATAAAAAGAACAAGATCCAACAATACACTGCCTACAAGAAATTCACTTTAGTGTTAAGACATACATAAACTGAGAATGAAGGACTGGGAAAAGATATTGCAAGCACATGGTGACCAAAAAAAGGCAGAGGTAACTACTTATGCCAGAAAAAATAGACTTTAAATTTAAAATGGTAAAAAAGCCAAAGGAAGTCAGTATATAATGATAAAGGAGCCAATATATCAGGAAGATATAACAATTTTAAGTATTAATGCATCCAACATCAGAGCACCTAAATACATAGAGCAAAAAGTAACAGAGCCAAAAGGAGAAATAAACAGCAATATAATAATGGTTGGGGACTTTAATATCCCATTCTTGACAATGGATAGAGTATCCAGACAGAGAATCAGTAAGAAAACAGCAGACTTAAGCAACACCTTATGAAGGTAATAGACATATACTGAACGTTCTATCTGACAACAGCAGAATACATGTTCTTCTGACATGCACATGAAACATTTTCTAGAACAGGCCATGTAGTAGGTCACAAAACAAGTCTTAGCAAATTCAAGAAGATTGAAATTAGTCAAGTATCTTGTCTGACCAAAATGGTATAAAACTAGAAATCAATAAGAGGAAAAGTGAACATTTTACAAATACATGGAGAGTAAACAATACTCTTCTGAACAATCAATGAATCAGAGAAGAAATTAAAGGAGAAATAAAGTATCTTGAGACACACAAAAATGGAAACATAACATACCAAAACTTCTGGGATGCAGCAAAATCTGTTCTAAGAAGGAAGTTTATAGCAATAAATGCCCACATTAAGAAGAAATATCCCAAACAAACAATGTAGCTCTGTGCCTTAAGCAACAAGAAAAAGAACAACAAACTGAGACCATAGTTGGCAGAAGGAAAGAAATAATAAAAATTAGAGCAGACATAAATGAAACAGAGAACAGGAAAACAATAGAAAAGATAAACCAAAATAAGAATTGGTTCTTTGAAAAGATAAACAAAATTGACAAATCTTTAGCTAGACTAACCAAAGGAAAAAGAGAGAAGGGCCAAATCAATAACTTATAAATGAAAAACAGACATTACAAATGATACCACAAAATTACAAAGATCATAACAGGCTACTATTAACAACTATACACCAACAAACTGGAAAACTTAGGAAGAAATGGAAAAATTCTTAGAAACATACAAACCACCAAGACTGAAGTGGGAAGAAATAGTCTGAATAGACCAATTATTAGTAAGGAGATTGAAACAGTAATCAAAAATGTCCCAACAGGGCTTCCCTGGTGGCACAGTGGTTGAGAGTCCACCTGCCGATGCAGGGGACGCGGGTTTGTGCCCCGGTCCAGGAAGATCCCACATGCCGCGGAGCGGCTGGGCCCGTGAGCCGTGGCCGCTGAGCCTGCGCGTCTGGAGACTGTGCTCCACAACGGGAGAGGCCACAACAGTGAGAGGCCCACGTACTGCAAAAAAAAAAAAAAAAAAACGTCCCAACAAAGAAAAGTCCAGGACCAGATGGCTTCACTGGTGAATTTTACAAACATTTGAAGAATTAACATCAATCTTTCTCAAACTCTTTCAAAATATCAAAGAGGAGGAAATCCTTTAAACTCATTTTATGAAGCCAGCACTAGCCTGATACTAAAACCAGGTAAGGACACTACCAGAAAGGAAAACCATAGGCTAATATCCCTCATGAATATAGATGCAAAGGTTCTGCAAACTGAATTCAGTAGCACATTAAAAGGATCATTTACCATGACCAAGTGGGCTTTATCCCTCATGGGTAAGGATGTTTCAACATAAACAAATCAGTGTGATATATCATGTTGATAGAATGAAAGAAAAAATCATATGATTATTGCAGTTGACACAGAAAAAGCATTTGACAAAATTCAACATCTCTTTATGATTTAAAAAAAACTCCAACAAATTAGGAACAGAAGGAACATACTTCAACATAATAAACAACAGATATAACAAGCTCACAGCTAATACTGCTCAATGGTGAAATGTTGAAAGCTTTTCTTCTAAGATCAGGAACAAGACAAGGGTGCCCTGTTTAACATAATACTGGAAGTTCTTGCCAGATTAATCAGGCAAGAAAAGAAATAAAAGGCATTAGAATTGGAAAGGAAGAATAAAATAGTCTCTATTTGCAGATGGTATAATTTTATATGTAGAAAATCCTGAAGACTCCACCCAAAACCTGTTACATCTAAACAACAAATTCAATAAAATTGGAGGATACAAAATTAACATACAAAAACCAGTAGTGTTTCTGTACACTAACAACAAATTATCTGAAAAAGAAATCAAGAGGGCTTCCCTGGTGGCGCAGTGGTTAAGAATCCGCCTGCCAATACAGGGGACAGGGGTTCAGGCCCTGGTCTGGGAAGATCCCACATGCCACAGAGCAACTAAGCCCGTGCGCCACAACTACTGAGGCTGCGTGCCACAACTACAGAAGCCTACGCACCTAGAGCCCGTGCTCCACAACGAGAGAGCCACCACAATGATAAGCCCACGCACCGCAACAAAGAGCAGTGCCCACTGGCCGCAACTAGAAAAAGCCCACCCCCAGCAATGAAGACTCAACGCAGCCAAAAATTAATTAATTAATTAATTTAAAAGAAATCAAGAAAACGATCCTATTTACAATAGCATCAAAACAATAGAAGTCTTAGGAATAAACTTAACCAAAAAGTTGAAAGATCTCTACTCTGAAAACTACAAGGCATTGATGTTTAAAAATTAAAGACAAATAAATGGACAGGTGTCCCGTGTTCCTGGATTGGAAGAATTAGTAATATTAAAATGTCAATCTTACCAAAAGCCATCTATATATTCAGTGCAATCCCAATCAAGATTTCAATGGCATTTTATTGTTTTTACATAGGTAGGAAAACAGTCCTGAAGGCTGTATGAAACCACCAAGATGCCAAATAGCCAAAGCAGTCTCTTGTGAAAGAACAACAAAGCAGGAGGCATCACACTTCCCAATTTCAAGCTATACTACAGAACAGTATGGTACTGGTACAAAAACAAATAGATCAATGAAACAGTCAGGAGCCCTGAAATAAATCCAAGCATATATGGTCAACTGATATTTGACAAAGGAACCAAGAATACTCAATGGAGAAAAGACAGTCTCCAATAAATGGTCCTGGGATAACTGGATATTCACATGTAAAACAATGAAATTTGACCTCTGTCCTACACCACTCAAAACTTAACTCTAAATGGATTAAAGACTTGAAACCACGAAACTCCTGGAAGAAAACCTAGGAAAAATAAAAGCTCCTTGACACAAGTCTTGGCAATGATTTCTTGGATATGACCCCTAAAGCACAAGCAACGAAATAAAAAATGAACAAGTGGGACTACATGAAACTAAAAAGCTTCTGCACAGGAAAACAATCGACAAAGTGAAAAGACAATCTATGGAATGGGAAAAATTGCTTACAAACCATATATTTAAGATAATATCAAAAATATATAACGAATTCATATGACGCAAAGCAAAAAGATGAATAATCCAATTTAAAAATGGGCTGATGATCTGAATACACATTTTTACAAAGACAACATATAAATGACCAAGAGGTACAATGAAAAGGTGCTCAACATCACTAGTCATAGGGAAATGAAAATCAAAACCACAATGAGATATCGCCTCACACCTGTTAGAATGGGTGTCATCAAAAGATAAGAGATAATAGATGTACTGATAGATGAGGGTGTGGAGAAAAGGGAACCCTTGTGCATTGTTGGTGGGATTGTAAACTGGTACAACCACTATGCATAACTGCATAGAGGATCCTCAAAAAATTAAAAATAAAATTGCCATATGACCCAGTAATCCCATTTCTGTGTATATATCCAAAGAAAATGAAATCATTATCTCAAAGAGGTATCTCACCCCATGTTCACTGCAGCCAAGATATAGAAACAACCTAAGTGTCCACTGATGAATGAATACAGAACATGTGATACATATATATACAATGGAATGTTATTCAACTGTGAAAAACTAGGATATCCTTCCATTGGTGACAGTTTGGATGGAACTTGAGCATTATGCTTTGTGAAATAAGTCAGACAGAGGAAGATGGATACTGTATGATCTCACTTATATGTGGAATCAGAAAAAAAAAAAAACTCAAAGCAAAAGACCTAGTTTGTGGTTTCTAGAGGTTGGGGGTGGGCGCATGGGAAGATTGGAGGAAGGTGGTCAAAAGGTAGGAACTCCCAGTTATAAGACAAATAGGACTACAAATGTAACGTACGGCATGCTGACTACAGCTCACACTGCTGTATGATACATATGAAAGCTAAGAGTAAATCACAAGGAATTTTTCTTTTCTGCTTTCTCTCTTTATTGTATCTATACGTGATGATGGATGCTACCTAAACTTACTGCAGAAATCATTTCACACTATATGTAAGTAAACCATTATGCTGTAAATCTTAAATTTACACAGTGAGGTATGTCAATTATATCTCAAAAAAAACTGGAAAAGATTAAAATAAATGAAATCATCTATTCGTCAAAAGATGATCACTGAGAATGCTGTTAAAATAAGTAACTCTCGGAGATTTGAGAAGATGGCGGAAGAGTAAGACACGGAGATCACCTTCCTCCACACAGATACACCAGAAATACATCTACACGTGGAACTGCTCCTACAGAACACCTACTGAACGCTGGCAGAAGACCTCAGACCTCTCATAAGGCAAAAAACTCCCCACGTACCTGGGTAGGGCAAAAGAAAAAAGAAAAAACAGAGACAAAGAAGAGGGACGGTACCTGCACCAGTGGGAGGGAGCTGTGAAGGAGGAAAGGTTTCCACACACTAGAAGCCCCTTCGCGGGCGGAGACTGCGGGTGGCGGAGGGGAGCGCTTCACAGCCGTGGAGGAGAGCGCAGCCACAGGGGTGTGGAGGGCAAAGCGGGGAGATTCCCGCACAGAGGGTCGGTGCCGACCGGCACTCACCAGCCCGAGAGGCTTGTCTGCTCGCCCGCCGGGGCGGGCGGGGCTGGGAGCTGAGGCTCGGGCTTCGGTCGGAGCGCAGGGAGAGGACTGGGGTTGGCGGCGTGAACACAGCCTGCAGGGGTTAGTGCACCACGGCTGGCCGGGAGGGAGTCCGGGGAAAAGTCTGGAGCTGCCGAAGAGGCAAGAGACTTTTTCTTCCCTCTTTGTTTCCTGGTGCGCGAGGGGAGGGGATTAAGAGGGCTGCTTAAAGGAGCTCCAGAGACGGGCGCGAGCCGCGGCTATCAGCGCGGACCCCAGAGACGGGCATGAGACGCTAAGGCTGCTGCTGCCGCCACCAAGAAGCCTGTGTGCGAGCACAGGTCACTCTCCACACCCCCCTTCCGGGAGCCTGTGCAGCCCGCCACTGCCAGAGTCCCGGGATCCAGGGACAACTTTCCTGGGAGAACACACAGCATGCCTCAGGCTGTTGCAATGTCACTCTGGCTTCTGCCGCCGCAGGCTCGCCCCGCATCCATACCCCTCCCTCCCCCAGGCCTAAGTGAGCCAGAGTCCCCGAAGCAGCTGCTCCTTTAACTGCGTCCTGTATGAGCCAAGAACAGACGCCCTCAGGCGACCTACACGCAGAGGCGGGGCCATATCCAAAGCTGACCCCTGGGAGCTGTGAGAACAAAGAAGAGAAAGGGAAATCTCTCCCAGCAGCCTCAGGAGCAGTGGATTAAATCAACTTGATGTACCCTGCATCTGTGGAATACATGAATATACAACAAATCATCCCAAATTGAGGAGGTGGACTTTGGGAGCAATGATATATATATATATATTTCACTTTTTCTCTTTTTGTGTGTATGTGTATGCTTCTGTGTGAGATTTTGTCCGTATAGCTTTGCTTCCACCATTTGTCCTAGGGTTCTGTGTGGCTTTTTTTTTTTTTTTTTTTTTTTTTACTTTTTAATTCTTTCTTCCTTCCTTTCTTTCTTTCTCTTTCTTATTTCTTCTCTCTTTTATTCTGAGCCATGTGGAGGACAGGGTCTTAGTGCTCCAGCCAGGCGTCAGGGCTGTGCCTCTGAGGTGGGAGAGCCAACTTCAGGACACTGGTCCACAAGAGACCTCCCAGCTCCACATAATATCAAACGGCAAAAATCTCCCAGAAATCTCCATCTCAACACCAGCACCCAGCTTAACTCAACGACCAGCAAGCTACAGTGCTGGACACCCTATGCCAAACAACTAGCAAGACAGGAACACAGCCCCATCCATTAGCAGAGAAGCTGCCTAAAATCATAATAAGGCCACAGACACCCCAAAACACACCACCGGACGTAGACCTGCCCACCAGAAAGACAAGATCCAGCCTCATCCACCAGAACACAGGCACTAATACCCTCCACCAGGAAACCTACACAACCCACTGAACCAACCTTAGCCACTGGGGACAGACACCAAAAACAACGGGAACTATGAACCTGTAGCCCATGAAAAGGAGACCCCAAACACAGTAAGATAAGCAAAAAGAAAAGACAGAAAAACACACAGCAGATGAAGGAGCAAGGTAAAATCCCACCAGACCTAACAAATGAAGAGGAAATAGGCAGTCTACCTGAAAAAGAATTCAGAATAATGATAGTAAAGATGATCCAAAATTTTGGAAATACAATAGAGAAAATGCAAGAAACATTTAACAGGGACCTAGAAGAACTAAAGAGGAAACAAGCAATGATGAACAACACAATAAATGAAATTTAAAATACTCTAGAAGTAATCAACAGCAGAATAACTGAGGCAGAAGAACGGATAAGTGACCTGGAAGATAAAATAGTGGAAATAACTACTGCAGAGCAGAATAAAGAAAAAGGAATGAAAAGAACTGAGGACAGTCTCAGAGACTGTCAACATTAAACGCACCAACATTCGAATTACAGGGGTCCCAGAAGAAGAAGAGAAGAAGAAAGGGACTGAGAAAATATTTGAAGAGATTATAGTTGAAAATGTCCCTAATATGGGAAAGGAAATAGTTAATCAAATCCAGGAAGCACAGAGTCCCATACAGGATAAATCCAAGGAGAAACAAACCAAGACACATATTAATCAAACTATCAAAAATTAAATACAAAGAAAACATATTAAAAGCAGCAAGGGAAAAACAACAAATAATACACAAGAAATCCCCATAAGGTTAACAGCTGATCTTTCAGCAGAAACTCTGCAAGTCACAGGGAGTGGCAGGACATATTTAAAGTGATGAAGGAGAAAAACCTACAACCAAGATTACTCTACCCAGCAAGGATCTCATTCAGATTTGATGGAGAAATTAAAACCTTTACAGACAAGCAAAAGCTGAGAGAGTTCAGCACCACCAAACCAGCTTTACAACAAATGCTAAAGGAAGTTCTCTAGGCAAGAAACACAAGAGCAGTAAAAGACCAACAGTAACAAACCCAAAACAATTAAGAAAATGGGAATAGGAACATACATATCAATAATTACCATAAATGTAAATGAATTAAATGCTCCCACCAAAAGACACAGACTGACTAAATGGATACAAAAACAAGACCCGTATATATGCTGTCTACAAGAGACCCACTTCAGACCTAGGGACACGTACAGACTGAAAGTGAGGGGATGAAAAGCATATTCCATGCAAATGGAAATCAGAAGAAAGCTGGAGTAGCAATTCTCATATCAGACAAAATAGACTTTAAAATAAAGACTATTACAAGAGACAAAGAAGGACACTATATAATGATCAAGGGATCGATCCAAGAAGAAGATATAACAATTGTAAATATTTATGCACCCAACATAGGAGCACCTCAATACATAAGGCAAATACTAACAGCCATTAAAGGGGAAATCAACAGTAACACAATCATAGTAGGGGACTTTAACACCCCACTTTCACCAATGGACAGATCATCCAAAATGAAAGTAAGTAAGGAAACACAAGCTTTAAATGATACATTAAACAAGGTGGACTTAATTGATATTTATAGGACACTCTATCCAAAAACAACAGAATGCACATTTTTCTCAAGTGCTCATGGAACATTCTCCAGGATAGATGATATCCTGGGTCAGAAATCTAGCCTTGGTAAATTTAAGAAAACGGAAATTGTATCAAGTATCTTTTCCAACAACAACACTGTGAGACTAGATATCAATTACAGGAAAAGATCTGTAAAAGATACAAACACATGGAGGCTGAACAATATACTACTTAATGACGAAGTGATCACTGAAGAAGTCAAAGAGGAAATCAAAAAATACCTAGAAACAAATGACAATGGAGACACGATGACCCAAAACCTATGGGATGCAGCAAAAGCAGTTCTAAGAGGGAAGTTTATAGCAATACAATCCTACCTTAAGAAACAGGAAACACCTCAAATAAACAACCTAACCTTGCACCTAAAGCAATTAGACAAAGAAGAACAAAAAAACCCCAAAGTTAGCAGAAAGAAAGAAATCATAATGATCAGATCAGAAATAAATGAACAAGAAATGAAGGAAATGATAGCAAAGATCAATAAAACTAAAAGCTGGTTCTTTGAGAAGATAAACAAAATTGATAAACCATTACCAGACTCATCAAGAAAAAAATGGAGACGACTCAAATCAATAGAATTAGAAATGAAAAAGGAGACGTAACAACGGACACTGCAGAAATACAAAGGATCATGAGAGATTACTACACGCAACTCTATGCCAATAAAATGGACAACCTGTAAGAAATGGACAAATTCTTAGAAATGCACAACGTGCCGAGACTGAACCAGGAATAGAAAATATGAACAGACCAATCACAAGCACTGAAATTGAAACTATGATTTAAAATCTTCCAACAAACAAAATCCCAGGACCAGATGGCTTCACAGGTGAATTCTATCAAAAATTTAGAGAAGAGCTAACACCTATCCTTCTCAAACTCTTCCAAAATATAGCAGAGGGAGGAACACTCCCAAACTCATTCTTTGAGGCCACCATCACCCTGATACCAAAACCAGACAAAGATGTCAAAAAGAAAGAAAACTACGGGACAATATCACTGATGAACATAGATGCAAAAATCCTCAACAAAATACTAGCAAACAGAATCCAACAGCACATTAAACGGATCATACACCATAATCAAGTGGGGTTTATTCCAGGAATGCAAGGATTCTTCAATATACACAAATCAATCAACGTAATACACCATATTAAGAGATTGAAGGAGAAAAACCAAATGATCATCTCAATAGATGCAAAGAAAGCTTTTGACAAAATTCAACACCCATTTATGATAAAAACCCTCCAGAAAGTAGGCACAGAGGGAACTTTCCTCAACATAATAAAAGCCATATATGACAAACCCACAGCCAACATTGTCCTCAATGGCGAAAAACTGAAACCACTTCCACTAAGATCAGGAACAAGACAAGGTTGCCCACCCTCACCACTCTTATTCAACATAGTTTTGGAAGTTTTAGCCACAGCAATCAGAGAAGAAAAAGAAATAAAAGGAATCCTAATAGGAAAAGAAGAAGTAAAGATGTCACTGTTTGCAGATGACATGATGAAATACATAGAGAATCCTAAAGATGCTACCAGAAAACTACTAGAGCTAATCAATCAATTTGGTAAAGTAGCAGAATACAAAATTAATGCACAGAAATCTCTGGCATTCTTATACACTAATGATGAAAAATCTGAAAGTAAAATTAAGAAAACACTCCCATTTACCACTGCAACACAAAGAATAAAATATCTAGGAATAAACCTACCTAAGGAGACAAAAGACCTGTATGCAGAATATTATAAGACACTGATGAAAGAAATTAAAGATGATACAAATAGATGGAGAGATATACCATGTTCTTGGATTGGAAGAATCAATATTGTGAAAATGACTATACTACCCAAAGCAATCTACAGATTCAATGCAATCCCTATCAAACTACCACTGGCATTTTTCACAGAACTAGAACAAAAAAGTTCACAATTCATATGGAAACACAAAAGATCCCGAACAGCCAAAGCAATCTTGAGATCGAAAAATGGAGATGGAGGAATCAGGCTCCCTGACTTCAGACTACACTACAAAGCTACAGTAATCAAGACAGTATGGTACTGGCACAAAAACAGAAATATAGATCGATGGAACAGGATCGAAAGGCCAGAGATAAACCCATGCACATATGGTCACCTTATCTTTGATAAAGGAGGCAAGAATATACAGTGGAGAAAAGACAGCCTCTTCAATAAGTGGTGCTGGGAAAATAGGTACATGTAGAAGTATGAAATTAGAACACTCCCTAACTCCATAGAAAAATAAACTCAAAATGGATTAAAGACCTAAATGTAAGGCCAGACACTATCAAACTCTTAGAGGAAAACATAGGCAGAACGCTCTATGACATAAATCACAGCAAGATCGTTTTTGACCCACCTCCTAGAGAAATGGGAATAAAAACAAAAATAAACAAATGGGACCTAATGAAACTTCAAAGCTTTTGCACAGCAAAGGAAACCATAAACAAGACCAAAAGACAATCCTCAGAATGGGAGAAAACATTTGCAAATGCCAAAGGACTAATCTCCAAAATTTACAAGCAGCTCATGCAGCTCAATAACAAAAAAACAACCCAATCCAAAAATGGGCAGAAGACCTAAATAGACATTTCTACAAAGAAGATATACAAATTGCCAACAAACACATGAAAGAATGCTCAACATCACTAATCATTAGAGAAATGCAAATCAAAACTACAATGAGATATCATCTCACACTGGTCAGAATGGCCATCATCAAAAAATCTAGAAAAAAGAAACGTTGGAGAGGGTGTGGAGAAAAGGAACACTCTTGCACTGTTGGTGGGTATGTAAATTGATACAGCCACTATGGAGAACAGTATGGAGGTTCCTTAAAAAACTACAAATAGAACTACCATACGACCCAGCAATCCCACTGCTGGGCAAATACCCTGAGAAAACCAGAATTCAAGAAGAGCCATGTACCACAATGTTTATTGCAGCTCTATTTACAATAGCCTGGAGATGGAAGCAACCTAAGTGTCCATCAACAGATGAATGGATAAAGATGTGGCACATATATACAATGGAATATTACTCAGCCATAAAAAGAAACAAAATTGAGTTATTTGTAGTGAGGTGGATCGACCTAGAGTCTGTCATACAGAGTGAAGTAAGTCAGAAGGAGAAAAACAAATACCATATGCTAACACATATATATGGAATCCAAGAAAAAAAAAAAGTCATGAAGAACCTAGGGGTAAGACAGGAATAAAGACACAGACCTACTAGAGCATGGACTTGAGGATATGGGGAGGGGGAAGGGTAAGCTGTGACAAAGCGAGAGAGTGGCATGGACATATATACACTACCAAATGTAAAATAGATAGCTAGTGGGAAGTAACCACATAGCACAGGGAGATCAGCTAGGTGGTTTGTGACCACCTAGAGGGGTGGGATAGGAAGGATGGGAGGGAGGGAGACGCAAGAGGGAAGAGTTATGGGAACATATGTATATGTATAACTGATTCACTTTGTTATAAAGCAGAAACTACCACACAATTGTAAAGCAATTATACTCCAATAAAGATGTTAAAAAAAAAAAGTAACTCTGAAAGCTTAAGGAGGAAAAAAGAGAAAAATAATACTAGACTTGAAAAGGGAAACACTCACACACACATATACACAACTCTAATTTTTCAAATTTGAAGTATTTTGAAAACTTTTATGAAATTGATAATAAACAACTGATAGAAAACCAGAGAAAGTTGATGTAATATTATATTAGAAATGAGTAGACGTAATTCAGCAAAAATAGGCTGACACCAAAAATCAAAAGTATAATAACAGTAGAGAATAGAATATTAGCAGGTGCCACGCAAACCTCTATCTGTAAGAAAAAATAAAAGCCACTGGAGAAGGTGTGGAGAAAAGGGAACCCTCCTCCACTGTTGGTGGGAATGTAAGGTGGTGCAGCCACTGTGGAAATCAGTGTGGAGGTTCCTCAGAAAACTAAAAATAGAATTACCATATGATATAGCAATCCCATTCCTGGGCATATACCTGGACAAAACTATAATTCAGAAAGATGCATGCAACCCTATATTCATAGCAGCACTATTTACAATAGCCAAGACATGGAAGCAGCCTAAATGTCCATTGACAGATGAATGGATAAAGAAGATGTGGTACATATATACAGTGGAAGAGTACTTAGCCATAAAAATAATGAAATAATGCCATTTACAGCAATGTGGATGCAAGTAGAGATTATCGTAGTAAGGGAAGTACATCAGAAAGAGAAAGACAAGTACCGTATATCACTTATATGTGGAATCTAGAATATGGCACAAATGAACCTATCTACGAAACAGAAACAGAATCACAGACATAGAGAACAGACTTGTGGTTGCCAAGGAGGAGGGGAGGAGAGGGAGGGATGGAGTGGGAGTTTGGAATTAGCAGATGCAACTAGTATATATAGGATGGATAAACAACAAGATCCTACTGTAAAGCACAGGGAACTACATCCAATCTCCTGGGATAAACCATAACAGAAAAGAATATTTTTAAAAAAAGAATGTATATATGTGTAAAACTGGGTCACTTTGCTGTACAGTAGAGATTGGCACAATACTGTAAATATACTTCAATTAAAAAGAAAAGATAGGGGAGCTTCCCTGGTGGCGCAGTGGTTGAGAGTCCGCCTGCCGATGCAGGGGACGCGGGTTTGTGCCCCTGTCTGGGAAGATCCCTCATGCCGCGGAGCGGCTGGGCCCGTGAGCCACGGCCACTGAGCCTGCACGTCTGGAGCCTGTGCTCCGCAACGGGAGAGGCCACAACAGTGAGAGGCCCGCGTACCGCAAAAAAAATAAATAAATAAATAAAATAAATTTTAAAAGATAGCCAATATAGATTAATCTCAGACATATATTTTATTTGCCTACAATTTGGGGGGGGTACTTTTCAGCAGGGAAAGACTGCACAGGTAAGGAGCAAAATAGGACAGTCTCAGTCATCAAACATTTCTTACTAATTGCTGGTGGGAATGCAAACCGGTACAGCCACTTTGAAAGACAATTTGGTCATTTCTTATAAAACTGAATATACTCTTAGGACATAAACCAGCAATTACGCTCCTCAGTGTTGACCCAAAGGAACTGAAAATTATGTCCACACAAAAACCTGCATGCAGATGTTTATAGCAGCTTTATTCATATTTGCCAAAATATGGAAACAACCAAAATGTTCTTCAGTAGGTGAATGACTAAACTACACGTAAATGCAGACAATGGAATATTATTCAGCACTAAAAAGAAATGAGATATCAAGCCATAAAAAGACAGGGAGGAACATTAAATACTAATTTCTATGTGAAAGAAGGCTACATTCTGTATGATTCCAATAGCGTGGACCCTTGCATAACATGGGTTTGAACTCTGAGGATCCACTTATACACGGAAATTTTTTTTTTTTCACTAAATATGGATGATAGTACTATACAATCTGTAGTTGCTTGAATCTGCAGATGTGGAACGGCAGACATGGGGAGCTGACTGTAATGTTATACATGAATTTTTGACTGCATGGTTGGTCATTGCCCCCAAGCCCCACATCGTCCAAGGGTCAGCTGTGTATCACCTTCTAGAAAAGGCAAAACTATGGACATAGTGAAAAGATTAGTGGTTGCCAAAATATAAAAAAATTTTTTAAAGATTAGTGGTTGCCAGGAGTTGGGGAGAGGAAGGGTGAATAAGTGGGGTACAGAGAATTGTTAGTGCAGAGAAAATACTCTGTGACACCGTGTTGATGAATACATTTCACTATACATTTGTTTAAACCCACAGAATGTATTGAGTTGGCCAAAAAGTTCGTTCGGGTTTTTCCATAACATCTTACAGAAAAACCCGAACAAACTTTTTGGACAACCCAATACAACACCAAGAGTGAACCCTAACGTAAACGATGGACTCGTGTGATTATGACGTGTCCATATACGTTCATCGGTTGTAACCAATGTACCGTCTGATGCAGGATGTTGATAATGGGAAGGCTGTGTACTTCAGGGGACACATGGGAAACCTCCACACCTTTCAGTCTTATGGTGAACCTTAAAGTCCTCTAGAAAGAAAACAAAAACAGTAAATGTTTTACTTCAAGGTAGCAATGTAGAAGGACCCCGAACGCATTTCCTGCCACCAGGCACATCAAATCTACAGCTACCTACGGGACAATTTCATGTGAAAGAAACCGCGAAACTACATAAGTGACTCCTACCCACCAGGCGAATGAGAGGGGAAAAACACATCCAATCGGTAGGACAGGCTGAGACACAGTCTCACCATAAACCCCACTCTCTGTGCAGCGACCCACAGTTGGGAGGAAACTCACAACCCTTCTCCCTGACGAGTGAAACGTTTGCACCCCACGTCCGGAACCGCAGCTTTTAACACCTGCCCCTGAGAGAGAAAACCGCCAAACATCAAGCTTTAAAAGCCAGTGGGGCTTGTGTCCCCAAGACCCACAAGGCTACAGAGGTCTGAGAAACACTTCTTGAAAGGCTTATACACAAAGACTCAGACCCCGGTGAGCAGAGCGGAGCAGAGGCAGCCGACTGAAAAGCACCCAGTCTTCCTGTGAAAGAGGCCTATTTGCTTACAGGACACTTTGGCCTGCAGGGCAGACCTCCAGTTTAACTCACATCCAAGAGTCTGACTGAAATACTCACCGAAGAGTATTGGGGGCTGGGGGGCACCAACTTCCTGACCCCCCTGACCTCCCTCTGCCTCACTCCAGGTTGCTGGTACCTTCCAGAATGGAGTGTGTGCACTGCACACTTCCGGTGCCCCAGCCCAGGGGTTGCCCCCTGATCGCCTGCTTCTGGTGGCCAGCAGGGCAACATTCACAGGTCCCCCAGGGCTGTAACAATGGAGAAACCACTCTTAACCGGCTACACCCAGGGTACAACAGAGTGGCAGCTGACTGAAAAATGGAGTCTTTCTGCAAAAGAGGCCTGTTAGCTTATCTTCAAAGCTGGGGCTGGATGGGTAGGCCTCTAATTAAAATCACATTTTAGAGCAGGCTGTAATCCTCTCTTCAGAGGCCCTGGATGGCAGGCACTACATCTGCGCTCTCCTTCTGCTCTCCTTCTGCTTGATTCAAGGTCATTGGTACCTCCCAAAAGAGAGTTCTTGCATTTATCTAGCACCCTGGGTTTTATGTCTGGTGCCTCGGTTTTTGTGGCCACCCAGTGAGCTGCCCCTTGATCACCTGGCTCTGGTAGCCAGTGGGGTTGTATTTTCTGGCACCATAGGACTGTAACAAATGGGGAAATGGTTCTAAACCAACCATCATCCCCAGGGCACAGTGCAGAGATAAGTAGACAGAAACATACTAGGCATTCTGTGGAAGAGGCCTGTTAGCTTATCTTTACAGCTGTGGCTTGAGGGCCAGGATCCTAATTAAACACACATCCAGGGCCCTTCCGTAATTCTCTCCAGACACCCAGAAAGGCAACGGCTGATTTCTCCTGGAATGGAACTTGTGTGTACATCTGGTGGCCCATTAGTTGTGGCTGCTGCCCAGAGGATGCATCCCTTGATGGCCTAGGTCTGGCTGCCAGTGGGGCTGGCATTCACAAGTTCAACAAGACAATAGGAAAGAAAGAGATCGTAACTATTACCCCAGGGTTCAGTGCAAAGGGAGCAGATAGAGATGCCCGTATCCCAGTCTTCCCTTTGAAAGAGGTATATATACACATACTTAAAAGCTGCTTCCTTAGGGTCTGACTTCCAATCACCAAGAATCTTGGTGCTGACTGAAATCCTCTCCTTTGGGATATTGACAGGTCTTAACACATCCTCAACTCCTGCGAGCCACTAATAATAAGGTAGGCTGCTTGAGCAATCACAAAGGTTTGAGTTACAACCAAGAGCTAAGGCAGGGTTGAATGATAAGACAGATTCGTCTCCTACAAAAGGATGCTCCTTCAAGAATGAGGGAGGTGGCTGAAAACTTCTCTGAACTGGGGAAGGAAACAGACATCCAGATGCAGGAAGCCTACAGAGCTCCAAATAAGATGAACCTAAAGAGATGCCCCCCAAGACACATTTTAATTAAATAGTCAAAAGTTAAAGACAAAGAAAGAATCTTAAAAACAACTAAGAGAAAAACAACTTGTTACATACAAGGGAACCCCCATAAGACTATGAGCAGGTTTCTCAGCAGAAACGTTGAAGACCAGAAGGAACAGGCATGGTATTCAAAGTGCTAAAAGAAAAAACTGCCAACCCAAAATACTCTACCTAGCAAAGTCATTCTTTGGAAACGAAGGAGGGATAAAGAGTTTTCTAGACAAGCAAAAGTGAACGACTTCATCACCACTAGACAGGGCTTACAAGAAAAGTTAAAGGGGCTTCTTTAAGCTGAAATGAGAGGTGCTAATTACTAACAGGAAAACGCATGAAAATATAAATCTCACTGGTAAAGGTAAAAATGTAGTAAAATTCAAAAGATCTAATGTTGTAAAAGTGGTGGGTTAATCACCTATAAAGCTAGTATGAAGATTAAAGGACAAAAGTAGTAGCTCTATTATAACTACAATTTGTCAAGGAATACACAATATAAAAAGATGCAAATTGTGATATCAAAACCAAAAAGTGGTGGGGAGGAGTAAAAATATAGAGCATTAGAATGCTTTCAAACTAAACTTGATACCAGCTTAAAATATATTGTTATAAACGTAAGTTATTTTATGTAAGCCTCATGGTAACCAAAAAGAAAAACATACAGTAGATATATACATACATACATCCTCAAATCACAAAAGGAGAGAGCAAGAGAAGAAAGGATCTACAAAAGACCCAGGTGACAATTAACAAGATGGCAGTAAGTACA
This sequence comes from Globicephala melas, assembly GCF_963455315.2. Taxonomy (NCBI): domain Eukaryota; kingdom Metazoa; phylum Chordata; class Mammalia; order Artiodactyla; family Delphinidae; genus Globicephala; species Globicephala melas. The sequence goes on along the minus strand of NC_083334.1, from coordinate 6,493,678 downwards.
TACCTATCTATAATTATTTTAAATGTAAACAGACTAAATTCTCCAATCAAAAAATGTAGAGTGGCTGAATGAATAAAAAACCAAGACCCATCTTTATACTGCCTACAAGAGACTCATTTTAATTGTAAGGATGGACACACACGCACACACAAACACAGAAAGTGAAGGGATGGAAAATGATATTCCATGCAAATGGAAACCAAAGAAACCTGGGGTAGCTGTACTTGTATCAGACAAAATAGGTTTGATTTTAAATTTTTATTTATTTATTTATTTTTGGCTGCGTTGGGTCTTCGTTGCTGCACACGGGCTTCCTCTAGTTGTAGAGAGCGGGGGCTACTCTTTGTGGCAAAGTGCAGGCTTCTCATTCGGTGGCTTCTCTTGTTGCAGAGCACGGGCTCTAGGCTCATGGGCTTCAGTAGTTGTGGCATGTGGGCTCTAGAGCACAGGCTCAGTAGTTGTGGCACACGGGCTTAGCTGCTCCACAGCACATGGGACCTTCCTGGACCAGGGATAGAACCCATGTTCCCTGCACTGGCAGGCAGATTCCTAACCACTGTGCCACCAGGAAAGTCCCCAAAATAGACTTTATAACAAAGACTATCTGTTGTAAAAAGAGTATTTATTATATAATGATAAAGTAGCCAATGCAACAAGAGGATATAACACTGAAAATATTCATGCATCTAATATAGGAGCACCTAAATATACAGAGAAAATATTAACAGACATAAAGGTAAAACTGACAGCAATACAATGATAGTGGTGAACTTTAATACCCCACTTTCATCAATAGATAGATCATCCAGACAGAAAATCATTACAAAAACTCTGGCCTTAAACATATTAGACCAGATGGACTTAACACACATATATAGAAAAATCCATCCAAAAGCAACAGAAACATATTTTTCTTAAGTGTACACAGAAAATTCTCCAGAGTGGATCACATGTTATGGTAAAAAAGAAGTCTTAAGAAAACTGAAATCATGTCAAGCATCTTTTCCGACCTCTACGGCAGAAACAAGAAATCAATTACAAGAAGAAAACTGGAAAATTCACAAATATATGGAGATTAAAAAACTGCTAGTGAGTAACCAATGGATTAAACAAGAAATCAGAGAGAAATCAAAAAATAATTCGAGACAAATGAAAATGGAAAAACAACATATCAACACTCATTGTATGCAGCAACAGCAGTTCTAAAAGTTCATAGTAATAAATGCCTACATTAAGAAACAAGAAAGATGTCAAATAAAACAGTTTTTTACCACAAGAAACTAGAAAAAGGAGGACAAACAGCCCAATGTTAGAAGGAAGAAAATAGTATCGATCTGAGCAGAAATAAATGAAATAGAGATGTAAAAGACAATAGAAAGGATCAATGCAACTAAGAGCTGGTTTTCTGGAAAGATTTTAAAAAATAGACATTTAGCTATACTAAGAAAAAAAAACTCAAATAAATAAAAGCTTAAATGAAAGAGGAGACATCACAACTGACACCACAAAATACAAAGGATAAGAGACTACTCTGAACAATTATATGCTAACAGATTAGACAACCTAAAAGAAAAGATAAATTCCTAGAAACATACAATCTACCAAGACTGAATTAGGAATAAAGAGATAACAGTCTGATTACTAGTAAAGGAGACAATCAATAATTTAAAACCTCCCAACAAACAAAAGTTCAGAACCAGAAGGCTTCACTGGGGGATTCTATCAAATATTTTAAGAATTAATAGCAATCCTTCTCAAAACTCTTTCAAAAATGACAAGAGGAAGGAACAATTCCAAATTCATTTTACAGGCCGGCATTATTCTGATAACAAAACAAGGACAATACAAGAAAATTACAGACCAGTATCCCTGATGAACACAGATGCAAAAATCCTCAAGAAAATAATAGCAAACTGAATTCAACAATACATTTAAAAGATCATATACCATGATCAAGTGGTATTTATTCCAGGGATGCAAGAATTGTTCAACAATCCATAAAATCAATGCGATGCACAACATTAACAAAATAAAGGATAAAAACCATGTGATTATATCAATAGATGTAGAAAAAGCATTTGAAAAATTCTTCATTCATCTTAGAAATTCTTAACAAAATGGGTATAGAGACAGTTACTTCAACAAAATAAATGCCATATATGACAAGCCTACAGCTAACATTATATTCAATGGTGAAAAATTGAAAGCATTTTCTCTACAATCAGGAACAACACAATGATGTCCACTCTCACCACTTCAACATGGTATTAGAAATCTTTTCCAGAGCAATTAGGCAAGAAAAGGATATAAAAGGCATCTAAATGGGACAGGAAGCAGTAAAATTGTCACTATTTGCAGATGACATATTATATGGAGAAAACCTTAAAGGCTTCATCAAGTAACCATTAGAACAAATAAACAAATTTCAGTAAAGTTGCAGGATATAAAATCAATGTACAAAAATCATTTGCATTTCTATACACTAATAGTGAACTGTCAGAAGGGAATTTAGGACAACAATCCCGTTTACAATTGCATCAAAAAGAATAAAATATCTAGAAATAAATTTAACCAAGACACAAATAAATGGAAAGATATTCCATGCTCATGTGTTAGAAGAATATTGTTAAAATGTCCATACTACCTGAAAGCAATCTACAGATTCAATACATTCCCAATCAAAATTTCAATGGCATTTACACAGAAGTAAAACAAACAATTCTAAAATTTGTATGAAACCACAAAAAAACGCAAATAGCCAAAGCAATCTTGAGAAAGAACAAAGGTGGAGGCTTCATGCTCCCTGACTTCAACTATATTACAAAGCTATAGTAATCAAAATAGTATGATATTGTCATAAAAACAGACACGTATATCTACAGAATAGAGAGCCCAGAAATAACCTTCATGCACATGGTCAATTAATTTACAACAAAGGAGCCAAGAATATACAATGGGGAAAGGACAGTATTTTCAATAAATGGTGTTGGAAAAACTGGACAGCCACATGCAAAAGAATAAAACTGGACCACTACCTTACAATACACAGAAAAATGGATTAAAGACTTGAATGTAAGGCCTGAACCTATAAAGCTCCTAGAAGAAAACATACGTCATAGATCCTTGACATTGGTCTTCGTGATGGTTTTTTGGATAAGACACCAAAAACAAAGGCAAGAAAAACAAACAAAAACTCAAGTGAAAACTACATCAAACTAAATAATTTCTGCACAGAAAAGGAAACCATCAGCAAAATGAAAAGGCAAAATTCTGAATAAGAGAAAATATTTGCAAATTATATGTCTGATAATGGGTTAATATCCAAAACCACAAAGAAGTCATATAACTCAACAAAAAAATTAAAATTAAAAAAATCTAATTAAAAAATGGGCAGAGCACCTGAATAGACATTTTTTCTAAAGAAGGCATACAATTAGCCAACTGGTACATGAAAAGGTGCTCAACATCACTAAACAACAGGGAAATGGAAAATCAAAACCACAATGAGATCACCTCACATCTGTTAGAATGGCTATTATAAAAAAGACGAGATAACAGTTTACTAGGAAAGATGTGGAGAAAGCAGAAGACTTGTGCACTGTTTGTGGGAATGTGAGTTGGTGCAGCCACTATGGAAAAGAGTATGGAGGTTCCTCAAAAAATTTAAAATATAACTATCATATGATCCAGCAATTCTACTTCTTGGTATTTATCTGAAGTAAATAAAAACACTACCTCAAAAAAGATATCTGCAAATCTGTGTTCACCGCAGCATTATTTACAATAATGAAGACATGGAAACAACCTAAGTATCCATTGATGGATAAAGAAAATGTGATAATGTGATCCACACCCATACCCACACACACACTGGAATATTATTCAGCCATAAAACAGGAAATCCTGACATTTGAGACAACATAGATCGACTTTTAGTGCCTTATTCTAAGGGAAATAAGTCAGATAGAGAAAGCCAAAAAACTGTATTATCTTGCTTATACATGGATTCTACAAAAAACAAACTCAGAGATACAGAACAGTTTGGTGATTGCCAGAGGTGGGGGTGGGTAGTGGACAACATGGTTGACGGTGGTCAAAAGGTACAAATTCCAGTTGTAAAATAACTAAGTACTGGGGATGTAATATACAGCATAGTGACTACAGCTAATGTCACTGTATTGCATACTGGAAAGTTGCTAAGAGAATAAATCTTGAAAGTTCTCATAAGAAAAAATTATGTAACTACATGTGGTGATGGATGTTAACTAGAGCTGTAGTGATCATTTCACAATTATACATATATCAAATCAATATTGCACAGCTGAAACTATCATATGTCAATTATATCTCAATAAAAAGGAGAAAAATAATAAAGTAAAAACTTTTTCTAGTACCCCTCCCCTTCAAAACAAAAAACTACACAAGGACAATACTCTAAAGGAATATTTTGCTCAATCATATAATACAGTACAATAAAACATACCCATATACACACATGACGATCAACCCAAGAACAGCAAGATGAATACATTAACAAATTAAAGCAGGAAATAATGTGATTGTCTCTAAATCAATAGGAAAAAATTTAAATCAACACAAAGTAATGATAAAAATTCTTAGTAGCAGTGTTACCTTCTGATAAGGGCTATTTTCTGACACCTATACCAAATACAGTTAATGGTGAAATTAGACATATTCTTTTAAAAGTCAGGAACAAGATAAGGATGCTTATTCTCATCCCTGCTATTCAACACTTACTGGATGTTCTAGCCAAATGACAAAACAAGAGAAATAAAAAGTCTAATGATTATGAAGAAAAAATCAAAACTGTCCTAACTTGCAAAAGCTAGAGTTATCTAAATAGAAAAGCCAGGACTGCTCAAGCAAATTATTAGAGTTCAGAAACATTTTGGATACAAAAATCAAAGTAAAAAATAATGTATTTCTATATACTAGCAACTTTTGTAAAGATTATATGTGAAACAGCACCAAAAGTATGAGGTACTTTAAAAACATATCTCATAAGCTTTGCGTGGAACATATATTGAGGAAATTATAAAACTTACTGGAATACCTTAAGAAGATCTAAAATAAATGAAGATATCATGAGATAGATTAAGTACACAAAAAGGGATACAATGTATATGTATAGGAAGACAATATTGTAAAGATGTCAATTTCCCCCCAAATAATCTATAAAGTCAATTCTGTTGTATGTGCATGTGTATGTATTCTGACAAGCTGATTCTCAAAGCCCCCAAATAGTAATATTTAAAACTCTCCTGAATAGGAGAATACATGATGAGGCTTGTTCCACCAGATAAGATGACTCAAAATACAGCAACAGTAATTATGACAGTGTGGTAAATATAGAGGTAAGGGCAGATACACAGATCAACAGAAAAGAATAGAGAACCAAGAAATGGACCCACACATGTATAGAAACTTAGTATATAACAAAGATGGTTTGACAAGTTAGTAGGGACATTATGGAAAATTGTGTTATTCATATGGGGAGAAAGACTCTCTACTTCACACCATACACACAAAAAAAATCAATGCCAGGTGGACTGATAGTTCAAAGTCTAAAGCTTTAAGAAAAAAATATGAGATAATTCAAAAAAACACATGCACCCCAATGTTCATTGAAGCACTACTTACAATAGCCAGGTCATAGAAGCAACCTAAATGCCCATCGACAAGACGGATGGATAAAGAAGATGTGGCACATATATACAATGGGATATTACTCAGCCATAAAAAGGAACGAAATTGGGTCATTTGCAGAGACGAGGATGGATCTAGAGACTGTCATACAGAGTGAAGTAAGTCAGAAAGAGAAAAACAAATATCGTATGTTAACGCATATATGTGAAACCTAGAAAAATGGTACAAATGAACCGGTTTGCAGGACAGAAGTTGAGACACAGATGTAGAGAACAATTGTACGGACACCAAGGCGGGAAAGTGGCGGGGGGGTGGTGAGATGAACCGGGAGATTGGGATTGACATGTATACACTAATATGTATAAAATGGATAACTAATAAGAACCTGCTGTATAAAAAATAAAATAAAATTCAAAAAAAAGAATAAAATATGAGAAAAACCTTATAAGTGGGAAGGATTTCTTAAAACACACAGACACCACAATCCATAAAGCAAAAACATGAAATAAATTGTATTATATAAATGTCAGTGAATAAATATTAAAAGTTAAGACATCTGTATAAACAATAACACCAAAAATAAAGTTAAAATACCAATCACATAGGCAAAACACCTTATAAACATATTGAATGTGGGAAGGCTTTCCCCCAATGTTCACATAGGAAAGAACATGAGAGAATTTATAATGGAGAAAAAAACATAGAACATATATAAATACTGGAAGGCCTTTTTCATACTTCAAACCTTATGCAGCATCAGATAATTCATATTGGAGAACAAAATGCATCTCCTAAGCTTCCCCCCACCCACTTAAAGCCTCAAAGTTTACCTCATCTGTGATATAATCAGACACTCAGGTGTAGCAACATCATTTTTCATGGCTCAAAAGCTAATGAGAAGGAGTGAATTCAAAAGGGGGTAAACTCCCCAGCATGAAGAGTAAATTTGAATATACAGATATCCAAGAAGCAGAGGAAATGCGAAACAATTTGTCTGTTCTGGACACATTGTTTTAACTGTCCTGTTTGTAGTCAGGCGATCCTTGGAATGCCACGTAGCAAACTCCACTGATACGTTTCAGCTCTGTCCTCATGATCAACATATTCCTAATGGAATGCCCCTCTCCCCACAAACCTGAGAGAATAAAGGAGGTGGGGAGGTGAGGAGGGAGAGAGAAAATATTCACTTCTCTCACCCCTGAGCTTGGTAACAGGGGTGTTAGATGTAGGGATTGGGGTGGGGGGCATCTAGGGAAAGACTGGCTGGGGAGAAGTGCTAGAGACGGAGGGTCTGGATGACTAGATGGGAAGGCTTGGGGGGAAGAGCAAATAGCAGCACAACAAAAGCCTGCCTCCAGGCACACTCCTGATCTGGGCGGAGATACTGCATCGAAACCTGCTCTGAGAATTGAAACATCTTCTGTGCCCTCTCTTTTGGACAAGAGCAATCTGCTACCTACTACAGGGAAATAGCTTGTCAGCCATCTGCTCACTCTGCTAGTGAGAAGTGGAGGCCTGGCATCATGACTTGGCAGCCTTCGTGATCAGGCTGGGGAGGGAGGGTGGCTGGGGAAAGCAGTGTACTAGGCAAAGGGAAGCCTTAGGGTATGGAACACTGAGTGTTTTCCTTTACCCAAGGGCAGCCAAGACAAGCACCCAACAACGGAGATCCCCAAGATTAGGGTTAGTTACAGGCCTATTTGTCTGCCAGACTAATTCTTTATGTGGCCTCCTCTGTATCCCACCTGCTCACGATCAAAAGATTCATTCACTCAACAACTGTTTACTAAGCCCCTCATGCGTGCAAGGCTCTGGGGGAAAACACAGTGAACGAGACAACTACTGTCTCTGCCCTCATAAAGGAAACGTTTCTACAGGAAAGGCAGGTTAAAACATGTAAGTTTAAGTAAGTAAGAAAAGGAACAGGAATGGAGATAGAGAATTGTGGAGAGGGGAACTACTTCAGATAGTGTGGTCAGGAAAGGCTTCTAAGATAACATTTAAGCTCAGAAATAAAGAAAGAGCTAGACATTCAAAGAGTGACAGGAAAAGCTTTCTAGATGGAGGAAATAACACACACAAAGATGCCAAGGTAAGAAGGGGCTGGTTGTATCTGAACAACAAGAGAAGGGGAGTGTGTCTGGAGCAAGACAAATAAGGAAGGGGCTGGTATGTGATGAGGTTGGAGACAAGCAAGGGACAGACTAGGTACGATGTGTAAGTCGTGGAAAGAGTGTTCAACTTCATGCTAAAGCTAATGGGAAACCAGTGAGGGTTTTAAACAGAAGAATGATATCCAATTTATCTTTCCTGATGATTTTTGCAGCTCGTGTAGAGAATGCTTTGGAAGGGGACAAGAACAGAATTAGGGACCAGTTAGGAGACTTTGGCAGTAATCGAGACAAGAGGTGACCATGACAGTAAAGATTTTGAGAATGGATCTTTGATATATTTTTGAGATGGAAATAATAGGATTTGCTAAAAGATGGATTCAATGTGGAGGATGAGGGAAAGAGGAGCATCAAGAGTGACTCCTAGGTTCTTGCTGAGTGATTAGGGAGATGATGCCACTTAATGGCTCTATGAATGAAGAGGTAAAGGAAACAGTTTGGAGCACAGATATGTCAGTTTGTGTTATGTTATACTGCTGTAACAAACAACCCACAAATGTTAACAACGGCTCACAGTGCTTTACTATAATGATTTATCTTAACAGTTTATTTTTTGTTCCCGCTATATACCCAAAACTATAAGACAGATACAGCTCTGCTGTATATGTTTTGCTAGGACCCAGGCTAAAGGAACAGTTCCCATCTGGACAGAGAAACAGAACAAGAAAGCTAGATAGCTACGTGATAGCTCTTATAGCTTCTACTCTGATACCCCATTGTTCCCATTTTACCAGCTGAAGCAAGTCTCATGGTATTCTCCTCCCATCCCAGTGGAGGTGGACTGCAGCCACCTGTGACACTAACTAGCCAGAGCCAGCATCAGACTCCACAGGTTTAAGGGACTAGTACTCCACAGGGCTGCCCTTTCTTCAGGCAGCAGCCACACATTGGGGGGGAGGGGGAGTCCCAGGTCACCTGTGCTTCCCAATCACCTGGCCACAAATGTGGGTGGTTCCCACAACTCCGTGTTTGATAATTTGCTGGAATGCCTCACAGAATTCAGAAAATTGCTTTACTTACAATTACAGTTCTCTTATAAAGGATACAAATCAGGACCAGCCAAATGAAGAGACACATAGGATGAGGTCTGGGAGGGAACACACAGCTTCAATGCCCTCTTCCCATGAAATCAAGGCATGTAACCCTCCTGACACATTAATGTGTTCATCGACCAGGAACCTTCAACATGCTTCAGTGTGCAGAGTATTTATTGGGGTGTTACTACATAGGCATGATTGATTAAATCACTGGCCACATGACTGAACTCAAAGTTCCAATCTTCTAATCACATGGTTGGTCATTCTGGTGACCAGCCCCCATCCAGAAGTTATCTAGGGGCCCACCATGAGATAGCTCATTAGCATAACAAAGACACTCCTATTGTTTCTAAGAGTTTTTAATGCTCTCTGCCAGACACTAGGGACAAAGACCAGATATGTGTTTTATTATACCACACATGATAAGCCTATGCATGCTATATATGTAAACATATAAGTAACTTGGTAACAGGTGGGGATATCTTCTTTCAAGGAGAAGAAATAGATAATTGAAAACAATAACACAAACCATCTATATTAGGGTTCTCCAGAGAAACACAAGCAATAGAATATACATAGATATATGTGTTTTTCAGAATGGGGAACACCTTTCTAATTATTCCACCAAGGTATCAACTATAAAAGGACATTTGTTTTCAAAAGTCTGAAGGAAAAAAATAAAAACAACCAAGGTCAAAAGAAAAGCAACTGGGGAAAATATAACTCAAATCACAAATGGTAAATAGTCCTTAATATACACAGAGCTTCTACAAATTAATAAGAATAATCAAAGGATTTGGACAGATAATATACTGAAAAGAAAAATGAAATGGCTCTTTCACTTATGAAAGTATGCTCAACCTCCATCATAATACAAAAAAAATGCAAAGGAGGACCAGTAGTTCCTATTTTCTCTTATCAGATTTATGAAGATCCAAAAGTTTGATAACTGTCTTGATAATACATTAGTGAAGATGTAGAAAATAGGCAATCTATAGTTTACTATTGAGAATGTAAATTTTACAACTTTGGTAGAGGGCAAATTTATAACATCTTTATAGTTATAAATGTATATACCTTTCACCCAGCAAATCCCATTTCTATTAATTTATCATACAGATAGACTAAAAAAGGATACATTCAGGTTTTGTGGGGCCTGAGCTGTATACAACTTCTCAGTGCCATCTCTAGGGAAAAGGAATCAAAATTATAAAAATAAAATGAGGTACACAGAGAGCCCATCACAGCCTCACTTGGGCAGGGTACAAAGCAAGCAGCCCTATTCAGATGTTCTTAGCTAGCAGCACACTTGCCCACCCTTGACCTTACCCCAAAATACCTTAGATCATGCCCCCGCACCCAAGGACATTACCAGCAGACATGTCTAGCTCAAACTGAGCTGAATGGTGAAGAACTGCCTCTGTCAAAGCAAGTCTGCCAAGTCTGAAAGGGAAGACCACCTGCTTAACTGTGGAGATACCACTGTAAGAAGTAAAAGATCATTAGAAGTCGGGTAGATATTGACACCATCAAAGGAAACAGCTCTAGTAACTGACAAAAGAATGAAGATTTATGAACTCTCAGACAAAGAATTCAGAACAATTTTCTTAAAGAAGTTTAGTGAAACACAGGAACACAGAGACAACTGAACAAAATTGGGAAAATAATGCATAAACAAAATGAGAACTTCACCAGAGAAAGAGAAAACATTCTTAAAAACCAGAAATCCTAGAGCTAAAAAATATACAATAACAGAACTGAAGAATTTAACAGAGAGCTTGAAAAGCAGAATCAACGATGGAGAAGAACGGATCATTGGCCTGAAAGATAGGACATTTGAAATTATCCATTCAGAGGAGCAAAAAGAAAGAATGAAAAACAGTGAAGAAAGCCTTTGGAATTTATGAAACAATATTTGTGTTATGGAAATTCTAGAAGAGAAAGTGTCAATAAGAATATTTAAAGCAATAATGGCTGAAAACTTCCCAAACTTGGGGAGAGTAATAGATATCCAGATCCAAGAGGTCCAAAGGACTCCAAATAGGTTGAACCTGAAAGGGGTACACTGAGAAACATTATAATTAACTTGTGAAAAGTCAAAGACAGAGAAAAAAATGAAAAGGCATCAAAAAAAAAAAAGAGAGAGAAGTTACATAAAAGGAACCCCCATAAGACTATCAGAGAATTTCTCAACAGAAACTTTTAAGGCCAGAAGAGAATGGGATGATGTATTCAAAATGTTCAAAGAAAAAAAAAGTCAACCAAGAGTACTATGCCCAGCAAAGCTTCCCTTTAATAATGAAGGAGAAATAAACATTTTCCTAAGCAAACAAAAGCTGAGGAATTCATCACCATTAGACCTGCCTTACAAAAAATACTGAAGGGGGTTCTTTAAGCAGATGTAAAAGGATACTAAATAACATAATAAAAAAGCAGAGTAAAACATTCTGGTAATTGTAATTATATAGTAAAAATTAAATTCTGCTATATGGTAATGGTGGTGCATAACACACAGCTCTAGTTTAAAAGTTAAAAAAATAAAGAAACTAAAAATAACTACAATAATCTGTTATTACTTACACAATAAAAATTGTAGTATCAATAACCCAAAATGTGAGGAGAATGAGAGCTAAAAGTGTAAGCTTAGGAATCTATAGAAGTTCAGTTCTTATTTGTTTAAAATAGGGTGTTATAATTTTAAGATATTTTATGTAAGTTTCATGGTAACCACAAGGGAAACCCTTGGTAATTACACAAAAGAACATGATAAGCCAAAGTATACCAATACCATAACACACTATATCACAAAAAAGGACAGCAGGATAAGAAACAAGGAACAACCTATGAAACAACCAGAAAACAAAATGGCAATAGTTAAGTTCCTACTTATTAATAATTACTTTAAACATAAACAGATAAAATTCTTTTATCAAAAGACAGAGAAGCAAGTCCAACAATATTCTGCTTACTCATGCTAGTCTTAAAGGCACTCATAAACCGAGAGGGAAGGGATGGAAAAAGATTTCAAGCAAATGGTAACCAGAAATAAGCAGGGTAACTATATTTGTATCTCGGACAAATAGTATTTAAACTAAAAATGTGAAAAAGAGACAAAGAATGTCATTATGTAATGATAAAGAGGTCAATACATCAAGAAGATATAGTAATTGTAAATATTTATCCAGCCACCATTGAAGCACCTAAACACATAAAGCAGAACTAACAGAGCTGACAGGAGAAATAAACAGCAAAACAATAATTGTTGGAAAGTTAGTACCCTACTCTCAACAAGGAGTAAGATCATCCAGGCAGAGAATCAATAAGAAAGCAGTGGATATGAACATTATAAACCGCATGAACCTGAGACACATATATACAGAACATTCTATCCAACAGCAGAATACACATTCTTCTCAAGTGTGCATAAAACATTTTCTAGGATAGACCGTGTGTTAAGTCACAAGACAAGTCTCAGCAAATTCAAGAAGACAAATCATATCAAGTATCTTTTCTGATAATGGTGTGAAACTAGAAATCAATAATAAGAGAAAAACTGAAAAATTCACAAACACAGGAAAATTAAACAGCACTCTCCAGAACGACCAATGGATCAAAGAAGAAATTAACTGAGAAATTAAAAAGTATCTTGAGACAATTGGAAACTTACCAAAACTTATGGGATGCAGTGAAATCAGTTCTCAGAGGGAAGTTCATAGCAATAAACACCTATGTTAAGAAGTAAAAAGATCCCAAATAAACAACCTAACTTTATGCCTTAAGGAACTAGAAAAAGAACAAACTGAGACCAAAGTTAGCTGAACAAAGGAAATAGTAAAGATTAGGCAAAAAAATAAAATAAAATAAAGAATAGGAAAATGAAGAAAAGATTAACCAAAAAGACAAACAAAATTGACAAACCTTTAGCTAGACTAACTGAGAGAAAAAGAGAGGATCAAAATCAACAAAATTGTAAATTAAAAAAAGACACTACAACTGATACCACAGAAATGCAGAGGATCATAAACAACTACATGCCAACAAACTGGACAAACTATATAAAAAATTGAAAATTCTTAGAAACATACAAACTACCAAGACTGATTTAGGAAAAAATAGGAAGTCTGAATCTAACTATTACTACAAAGGTGATTGAATCAGTAATCAAACTCTCAATGCAGAAAAGCCCAGGACAGATGGCTTCACTGGTAAAATTTACCAACATTTAAAAAAGAATTAATGCCAATATTTTTCAAACTCTTCCAAAAATCAAAGACAAACTCATTTTACAAGTTCAGTATGATCCTGACACCAAAGCCAGAAAAGGATACTACCAGAAAACTACAGGCCAATATCCCTAATGAATATAGATGCAAAAATTCTCAATAAAATACTAGCAAACTGAATTCAGCAGCATATTAAAAGGATCATCCACCATGACCAAATGGGATTTCTGCCTGGGATACAAGGATGGTCTGACAAACACAAATCAATCAATGTGATACATCAATAGAATTTTTAAAATCATACGATCATCTTAATAGATGCAGAAAAAGCATTTGAGGAAATTCAACATCTGTCCATGGTAAAAACTCAGCTAATTAGGTATAGAAGGAATGTCCCCAACATAATAGTAGCCTATATGATAAGCCCATAGTATATATCATTCTCAACAGTAAAAGGTTGGTAAAGTTGAAAGATCAAGAACAAGAGTGCCCACTCTCACCACTCCTGCTCGACATAGTACTGAAAGTCCTTGCCAGAGCAATCAGACAAAAAGAAATAAAAGCATCACAATCGGAAAGAAAGGAGTAATACTTTATCTATTGTTGGCATGATTTTATTTGTAGGAAATTTCTAAAGAGACCACCAAAACACTGTTCCATCTAATCAACAAATTCAGTAAAATCACAGGAAACAAAATTAACTACAAAAGTCAATATCATTTCTATACACTAACAAAAATTACTGGAGAATGAAAGAAAACAATCCCATTTACAATAGCATAAAAACAATACTTAGCAATAACCTTTAAAAAGGAGGTAAAAGATCTCTGAAAACTGTGAGACACTGATGAAAGAAATAGAAAAAGTCATGAGTAAATGGAAAGATATCTTGTGTTAGTGAATTGAAAAATTATTAAAATGTCAATACTATCTCATGGTAACAAAACAAAGGAACTATAATGAAAAAACACAGGTCGGCTAAATGGATAAAAAAGAAGACCCATCAATATGCTGCCAATAAGCGATTTACTTCAGCTATTAAGGATACACACAGACTGAAAGTAAAGGGATAGAAAAAGACATTTCACGAAAATGGAAATCAAGAGAAAGCTGGAATAGCTATAATTACTTCAGACAAAATAGACTTTAAGACAGACGAATAGGGGACAAAGTTGTTCGTCATATAATTATTAAGTGGCCAATCCAACAAGAGGATATAACATTTGTAAATATTTTAGCACCCAACATAGGTTCACTGAATTATATAAAGCAAATTTTACAAGACCTAAAGGGAGAAACAGATTGCAGTACAATAGGAAGAGACTTCAATACACCACTTTCATCAATGGACAAATCATTCAGACAGAAAAATCAATGAAAAGCACTGGCCTTAAATGACACGTTATTCCAGATGTGTCTTTTAACAAACATACACATAGAACATTCCATCCCAAAGCAACACAGTACATGTTTTCTCAAATGCACATAGAACACTCTCTAGGATAGAATAAATGTTAGGCCACAAAACAAGTCTTAATAAATTTAAGAACTGAAATCATATCAAAGCATCTTTTCTGATCATGATAGTATAAAAGTGAGATCAATTACAAAAAGAAAACTGAAAAATTCAAAAATTTTAAAAATACACTGAGACAAATGAAAATGAAAAAAATAACAAAATTTATGGGATGCTGCAAAGGCAGTCCTAAGACGGAAGCTCATAGTGATAAACACCAACATTAAGAAACAAGATCTCAAATAAACAACCACAAGAACTAGAAAAAGAAGAGCAAACTAAGCCCAAAGTTAGTAGAAGGAAGGAAATAAAGATCAGAGCAGAAATGAATGAAACTGAGACAAAAAGACAATAGAAATTGTCAATGAAACTAAAAGCTGGTTATTTGAAAAGATAAACAAAATTGACAAACCTTTACCAAAAATCAACAAGAAAAAGAGAGGGCTCAAATAAAATCATAAATGAAAGAGAACACATTACAAATGATACCACAGAAATACAAAGATTGTAAAAGACATGCCAGCAAACTGGACAACCCAGATGAATTAGATAAATTTCTAGAAACATACAACCTACCAAGACTGAATCATGAAGAAACAGAAAATCTGAACAGACCTATTACTAGTTAGGAGATTGGACCAGTAATCAACAACCTCCCAAAAAATCACTGGACCAGATGTTTTTACTGGTGAATTCTACAAAAAATTTAAAAAGTAAATTCTCAAACTCTTCCAAGTAATAGAAGATGAGAGAATACTTCCAAACTCATTTTACAGGATCAGCATTACTCTGATACCACAAGAAAAGAAAATTACAGGTCAATATCCCTGATAAACACAGATGCAAAATTCCTCAACAAAATATAACCAAACCAAATTTTAAAAATACATTTAAATATCATACACCATGATCAGGTGGGATTTATTCCAGGGAAGCAAGTATAGTTCAACATCTGCAAATCAATAAGTAATACACCATATTACAAAATGAAGGATAAAATCATATGATCATCTCAATAGATGCAGAAAAAACATTTGACACAATTCAAGGTCCATTCATGACAAAAACTCTCAACAAAGTGGGTATAGAGAGAAGGTACCTCTGCAAAATAAAGGCATATATGACAAGCCTATAGCTAACATCATACTCAACAGTGAAAAGCTGAAAGCTTTTCTGCTAAGATCAGGAATGAGAAAGAATGCCCAGCCTCATCACTTTTATTCAACATAATAATGGAAGTTCTTGCCCAAACAATAAGCCCAGAAAAAGAAATAACAGGTATCCAGTTGGAAAGGAAGAAGTAAAATTTTCACTTTTTGCAGATGATATTATATAGAGAAAAACCTAAAAACTCCACCAAAAAACTGTTGGAACTAATAAATGACTTCAGTAAAGCTTCAGGATACAAAATTAAGATTCATAAATCTGTTATTTATATATACTATTAACAAACTAGCAGAAAGAGAAAATAAGAAAATAATCCCATCTATGGTTGCATCAAAAAGAATAAAATATCTAGGAATAAATTTAACCAAGGAGGTGAAAGACCTGTATACTGCAAGCAATGAGACACTGATGAAAGAAACTGAAGACACAAATAAATGGAAAGACATTCCATGCTCATGGATTGGAAGAATACTGTTAAAATATCCATACTACCCAAAGCAATCTACAGGTTCAATGTAATCCCTATCAAAATTTTAATGGTATTTTTCATAGAAATAGAACAAACAATCCTAACATTTATATGGAACTGTAAAAGACCCTGAACAGCCTAAGCAATCTTGAGAAAGAAGAGCAAAGCTGGAGTCATCACGTTCCCTGATTTCAAACTATATTACAGTGCAATAATAATCAAAACAATATGGTACTGGCATAAAAACAGACACATAGATCAATGGAACAGAATAGGGAGCCCAGAAATAAGCTCACACACATATGGTCAATTAATTTATGACAAATGATCCGATAATGGACAATCTTTTCAATAAATAGTGCTGGGAAAACTGGACAGCAGTTTTCATTAAAGAATAAAATTGGACCACTATCTTACCCCATAAACAAAAATTAACTCAAAATGGATTAAAGATTGTAAGACCTGAAACTATAAAACTCATGGAAAAAAACATAGGGGCTATGTTCCTTGACATCAGTCTCAGCAATGATTTTTTGCATTTGATGCCAAAAGCAAGTTCAACAAAAGCAAAAATAAACAAGTGAGACTACACCAAAATAAAAGCTCTTCACAGCAAAAGAAACAATGAACAGGGGCTTCCCTGGTGGTGCATTGGTTAAGAAGCTGTCTGCCAATGAAGGGGGCACAGGTTCGAGCCCTGGTCCGGTAAGATCCCACATGCCTCGGAGCAACTAAGCCCGTGTGCCACAACTACTGAGCATGCGCTCTAGAGCCCTCAAGCCACAACTACTGAGCTTGCACGCCTAGAGCCCGTGCTCCGCAAGAAGAGAAGCCACCGCAATGAGAAGCTTGTGCACGGCAAGGAAGAGTAGCCCCTGCTCACCGCCACTAGAGAAAACCTGCACACAGCAAGACCCAACACAGACAAAAATAAAATAAATTTATTTAAAAAAACGATGAACAAAATGAATATGCAACGTACCAAATGGGAGAAAGTATTTACAAATCATTTATCTATTATGGGTTTAATATCTGAAATATATAAGAAACTCATACAATTCAATAGCAAATAAACGGTCCAATTTAAAAATGGGCAGAGAATCAGAATAAACATTTTTCAACAAAAGCATACAGACGACCAACAAGTCCATGAAAAGATGCATCATTAATCATCAGGGAAATGCAAATCAAAACCTCCTGTCAGAATGGTTATTATCAAAAGACAAGAAATAACAAGCGTTGGTAGGAATGTATATTGGTGCAGCCACTATGGAAAACAATATGGAGGTTTCTCAAAAAATTAAAGGTAGAACTACCATCTGATCCAGGAATTCTACTTCCGGGTATTCAGCCAAAGGAACTGAAAACACTAATTTGAAAGGATATATGCATCCCCATGTTTATTGCAGCATGATATACAAAATTCAAGATGTGGAAGCAACCTTAAGTGTTCATCATTTAAGGGATGGATAAAGAAAACGTGGTATACGTATACAATGGAGTATTATTCAGCCATAAAACAGAAGGAAATTCTGCCACGTGAGAACATGCACGAACCTGGAGGACGTTATGCTGAATGAAATAAGTTAGAGAAAGACAAATACCATATGATCTTACTTATATGTGGAATGTAAAACCAAACAAAAAACTGAATTCAAAGATATAGAGAATATATAAAGCAGAAGCTAACACACCCTTGTAAAGCAATTATACGCCAATAAAGATGTTAAAAAGAAAAAGATATAGAGAATGGATTGGATTTGTGCTTGCCAGAAATGGGGGTTGGGGGGAGTGAAATGGGTCAAAAAGTATAAATTGACAACTATTAAAAAAAGAGTCCTGGGCGTATAATGTACAGCGTGGTGACCATAGTTAACGATGCTGTATTACACATTCAAAAGTCGCTAAGAAAGATCTTAAAATCTGTCCTCACAAGAAAAAAACTAATTATTTGTGGTGATGGATATGAATGAGATTTACTGTGGTGATCATTTCACAATATGTACAAATATTGAATCACACTGTATACCTGAAACTAACATGTGATATGTCAATTCTATCTTAATTTTAAAAAAAAGCCTGGGCAAGTGGAGGTTGCCAAGGAGCACAGTGGGGTCAGAGGATGGAAAATTACTAAGAGGAAACATCAGCGATAAGGGGGATTCTGAGTAAACCAACCTAACAGGATTCTTGCTGGAAGCAGACCAAGCAGTTAACCTTCACCTGTGAGATGAGGAACCTGACCAGGTATCAAGAGTGGGGGTTCTCATTAAATGGACTTAGCAGGGCTATTGCCGAAGCTGGATTTGACAAAGCGACAGACGGGCCTGGGAGAAGGTTCAGGAGATGGACTGAAGTTTAACCAAGGAAAGAAATTTTGTCACTTCCTGTCTGGAGACCTTGGAGCCCAGGATGAAGGTCAGCCTGGGAGCAGACGCAGCGTTATTCAGGGAGCCACGTCTTTGCCAACACACGTGTCAAACCTCCAGGTGATAGGAATTCCCAGCACACATTAAGAAACGCTTGGCAAACAGGCCTCACTCCAAACAACTGAAATGATGAAGAGGGTCGACAACGTCTCTGCTTACAACTGTTGCGTGTGTTTAGCAATTAGTTAACTTACTTGACCATACGGTAAGAAGGAAATGTGTCTATTTTAAAGTGACCTGTGCTTATAATTAAAGTTTTACGTTCCCTGTTGTCAATTTTGTTTCATCTTTTCCTTTAAAACTATAAAGTCTATTTTCTGTGCCTGGAGAACCGTGTCTACTTTTACCCCTGTCCTATTTGTACTGTTAACTGAGACAAAAATTTAAATTATTGAACTGAAGCTAAACAAGCCCATACAAAGATTCCTCAGGCTAAACTAGTATTTTGTTTGGTATGCGTTCCCAGTTTAGGCGTTGATGTTTTCCCAAAGCCTTGGGACCTTCCAAATCCTAGGCTCCACCTAGAACTCGGAGACACCGGCCCCCATCGTTCCGTTATTAATCTGGTTTCAATTTTTCAGTTGCTCGGATTCACAGCTGATCTATGGGAACAAATGGCTTTCCCTCTTTAGTATTTCAGAGAGAAGATTTACTCAAAGAGTTTAATATCCCTAACAGCAAGCCAGCCGATGAACTCCCAACCAAAGCTACGGAGAGAGGAATTGTCAGGAGGACCCCTTCCTGGGGATCGCCCAGCTGTCTGTCCATCCGTCTGTCTGTCAACATGAGCACAGGAATGGGGCACATTAGTAGCGGTTCTAGCAGCTTGCAGCCGCCACAGGGGCCCAGACAGAGCAGGAGATGAAGTGACAGCCAGCCCCGAAGCTTGGCATGAAGAGCCAGCTGTCAGCCAGATGATGTGCTCCGCCAGCTACGTGAAACCCAATCACTAAGTTCTGGGGGAATTGGTCAGAGAGAGAAAGACTCTTTGTCCTGAGTGTGTGGAGCTGCCGAGGGCGGAGCGCAGGAGAAGGGCTGTGACTCATGATGCCACAAGGTTTGTTCCCAAAACAGATCTGGGGACATTACGTCAGGGATGGGGCCAAGGGCACAGCAGGAGGTAGAAGGCTCAAGACAGACCTCATCGTAGACGGGCGACGAAAGACTGTCACCTTGTCTTCGCGGCCACAGAGCCCAGAAAAGATGACGGGGGCAGCCCTCCAAGGACGCTGGAGACAGAGGAATTTGGTCATTTTCAACTCACTGGCATTTTGCTTTTCTTGAGCAGTTCCCACACACACACCCACCTTTTTGACTTACTGGATTCAGGGGCCACCTTGTAATAGCCTCTGAGACCAAATTAGACTTGAACGGATAACATATCCACGCTCCAGGGCTCAACAGTTCACTTCCTGCACTAAAGGAGCGAAGAAATTGGGGGAAATGACCCCTATGATGCTCAGTTGTTGTTTTTTGGGTTTTTTTGTTTTTTGTTTTTTGTTTTGGCTGCGTTGTGTCTTCATTGCTGCGTGTGGGCTTCCTCTAGTTGCGGCGAGCGGGGGCTACTCCTCATTGCGGTGCACAGGCTTCTCATTGCAGTGGCTTGTCTTTGCTGTGGAGCACGGGCTCTAGGCGCACGGGCTTCAGTAGTTGTGGCTCGCAGGCTCAGTAGTTGTGGCTCTCAGGCTCCAGAGCGCAGGCTCAGTAGTTGTGGCACACGGGCTTAGTTGCTCCGCAGCATGTAGGATCTTCCTGGACCAGGGCTTGAACCCGTGTCCCCTGCATTGGCAGGCGGATTCTTAGCCACCGCACCACCAGGGAAGTCCCTGATCCTCAGCTTTGATGGACCCACCACCAGAGGCAAAGTGATCGTAGCTTTAAGACGTGGGTATCTTTTCCACATTGTTGCTCGGGCAAGAATTCTGTGGCTTCTTGCAGGCTGTGTCCACCTGCTCTTCCCCACGCTGCAGCCAGTGTTTGCTGTCCTTATTCTACCGTTTACCTTCTAGCACACATCTAATGTTTGCTCGCACCCAACACAAAGAGCCCAGATCCACAAGATGTTGTTTGAACGTCCATTCCACTGCAGGTACAGATATATACCTGGCTCCGGGGACCAGAATAAGTGACAGAGCAGTTGCCCTCAGAGTCGACAGCCTTGGAAGGAGGCAGTCGGGTCAGAAAGCAAATTGTAGTGCAGTGTGATAAGCTCACCAAAGGCTGGGGAAAGAGACAATGCTGAGAAAGGGGTGATTCATCCTAAACCCTTCTCTTTCCCTCCAGCAAATGCTTCTGGGAGAAACTGACATCTGAGATAGGTTTTAAAGGAAGCTGAGGTGTCCACCGACAGGAAAACATAGCAAGGAAGAGGCTGTGGAGGTGTCGGGAAGCCTGCTGGGTCACAGGGGCTCTGGAGCTTTGAGTGCCAGTGGAGATGGAGGACGTGCCATTGACAGACGAGCCCGGGCCATATGTGAGCATCTGCTAGTCGTGAGAGGCTCCTGTAATTCTCCAGGCAAGAAATGCTGGGGTGCTGGACTAAATGCTCCTGGAAATGCAAAGGAGGAGATGGACTTGAAGGCTATTTAAGAAATGGAATGAACAGAACTTGCTGACTGAGTAGCCATGCAAAGTAAGAAGACACAGCTGAGCAAGGATGAGTCTCCGGGTTCAGGGATACAGTGTTAGAATGATCAGGAAGACCTATATTTTAAGAGGAATCACATCCGTAAGCTAACGGGACAAAATGTACCGGAGTGCTTTAGCCATGAAGGGAGTTTACCGCCCAGTGGATATAAAGCGGTCAAGTTCTCACTGTTGAGGACATTTGTCAGAAAGATGGGGGTGGGGAGATTAATGCACAGCTCTGTTTCAGAACTGTATCTTAAGCTTGTTAGATAGTCCAAGAGTAGTTGCCGGGTTTCTAAATCTAGCTATTTGTGCGATCCAAAAAAGTAAAGAAGTGACTTCCATTTTCAGCAAGAAAATGAACATTATAATGGACATCTGAAAAGGCAGAATGAAATATAGAGAATTTCCTTTTGAATAATGGATAAACCTACGAACTCTAGGGCTGGAAATAAAGGAGAGAGGCAGGTCATCACTGAAACTGGGAAGACCCTACTGATCTAGAACTGTGTGTGTGTGTGTGTGTGTGTGTGTGTGTGTGTGTGTGTGTGTAGGTGTGTGTAGGTGGGCAAGGGGAAATTGGAATGGAGAGCACACCTGATAAAGCAGGGGCTCGGGAAGGGTTACTCTCCTGGAAATGCACTCATCAGGGGCAATGACTTCTTTCCCAAGGCAAACAAGGAGGTTTGTCTTTATCAGCAACATCCTTAGGCATCTGGAAGAAGTAACACACACCTTCCAGGAAGAGTGTTCCTTAACCTGGGCTTCTGATAATACTCACAGATAAAGTGACTGCAAATATGAATGCACAGACACTTCCAAAGAAACCATCATGATCGTCTTTAGGAAAAGCAACTAATAGGACCAGACTGACCAAGACTTAAGAGACTGAATCAGACATAGATTATAAAATAAGAATGTTTAACATATTGAAAGAAGTAGGAGGGGCTTCCCTGGTGGCGCAGTGGTTGAGAGTCTGCCTGCCGATGCAGGGGACGCGGGTTCGTGCCCCGGTCCAGAAGATCCCACATGCCGCGGAGCGGCTGGGCCCATGAGCCATGGCCGCTGAGCCTGCGCGTCCGGAGCCTGTGCTCTGCAACGGGAGAGGCCACAACAGTGAGAGGCCCACGTACCAAAAAAAAAAAAAAAAAGAAGTAGGAGGACAAAAAAGAGAAAGGAGCAAGAAATGTGACAAAATGATAAGACAGAGTTGAAAAAGAACCAAACAGAACTTAGAGAAATTTTTAAAAAAATTAACAGTGTTTAAATCGTTTTGAACCTCCACATAAAAAAGATGTCCTGGATAGAAAAAACAAACCAAGGTATTCTCATGAACTCCAATACACAAGCGTGTGGTGAAAAAGCACCCTCGGCCACAAGATCTGTGTGGGTACCAGTGTCGATAAAGGAGGAAAAAGGAGGAGGTTATGGGTCAGTGGCTGATGACCTAAGAACAGACAATCCCTAAACAGCTATAAGTTATTACCAGAATGCACAGCGGGGCCAATTTGAGAACAGCACCTGGGTTTTGCCCAATTCAATAGCATGTGAGTACAAGGGGCCCACAGTAAGGAGGGCCGGAGGGTACTGGAGCCGTCTACACCCTGTGAATTCTCGAAACTGATCCACCTGAATGTGTTTCTAGGCTGGGGTCCTACACTGAGGAGAAACTGCTGGGAGTGGAACCAAAATTAAGACAGGCACAACAGAGACAAAAGAGAGGGTCAAGATCAGGGATCCACAGATTCGTCTGCAGAGGACTAGATAGTAAAAATTTTAGGCTTTGAGGACCAGACAGTCTCTGTTACAACTACTCAGCTCTGCAGTTATAGTGCCAAAGTAGCCACACATGATATGAGTGGATGTGTCCCAATAAAACTTTATTTACAGACATTGAAATATAAACTTCATATAATGTTCATATGTCCAAAATATCCTTTTGTTTTTGTTTTATTGCCTCTGATGTTTCAACCATTTATAAGTGTAAAAACCACTCTTAACTCACAGGACATACAAAAATTGGCAGTGGGCAAGATTTACTTTTCCAAGCCCTAGTATCAATCAAAGTAGGGTAGAGGAAAAGACACAAGGAAGTTCAGATGCTCCACATCACTAGTCATCACGAAATGCAAGTCAAATGTACAATGACATACCACCTCATGCCTGATAGGATGGCCTTTACCAAAAAAGACAAAAGATAAAAAATGTGGCCAAGATGTGCAGAAAAGGGAACCCTTATACACCTTATTGGTGGGAATGTGGAATATAAAGTGGTGGAGCCACTATGGAAAACAGTATGGAGGTTCCTCAAAAAATTAAAAGTTGACCTACCATATGATCCAGCAATCCCACTCCTGAGTGTATATATTTGAAGGAGTGGAATAAATATCTCAAAAAGATACCTGCACCACCATGTTCATTGCAACATTATTCACAATAGCCAAGATATGGAAACAACCTCAATGTCCGTCAACAAATGAATGGATAAAGAAGAGGTGGTATACACATACAATGGAATATTATTCAGCCAGGAGAAAGAAGGAAATCCTACCATTTGTGACAACATGGATGAGCCTTGAAGGTATTATGTTAAGTGAAATAAGTCAGAGAAAGAAATATTGTAAGATGTCCACTTATATGTGGAATCTAAAAAAATCAAACTTGTAAAAGTAAAGAGTAGAATAATGGTTACCAAGAGACAGGAGCTGGAAGAATTAGGGAGATGTTAAGGGTCCAACTTTGCAACTGGTAGATAAATAAATTCTAGAGATCTAAGGCACAGCATAGTGATTACAGTCAACAATACTGTATTATATAATTCAAAGTCATAAAAAACTAGATCTGAATTGTTCTCACCACAAAAAAAAGAAATGATAATTATGTGAAATGATAGAGGTGTTAGCTAACACACATTGATCATCATATTGCAATATATAAGTGTACCAAATCAACACGTGTACATCTTAAATTTACACAATGTTGTATGTCATTTATATCTCAAAAATAAGTACATTTAAAAGAAAAAAAAAAGCTCAGAAAGCAAGCCACCTTATTTTTGAAGACTACCAAAAAGCAGCAGTAGAGGGTTCAGTTAGAAAAGCCACCTTAAGCCACACTTCAACCTAAAAGTTCAAACTAATTTCACAAAGAAATAAGATATAGCCAACAGAAAACTATCAAGGTGAAATCCCATACAAAATTATTATAGGAAAAAAGGAAGAAGGAGTAATCCTGCACAGACAATAAAAGCATGAATAAAGACATGACCACAAAATAGATCAAGAACTATTATGACTTTAAGAAAATTATGTAAGACATAAAATAACACATAAGTGAGAATTAGAAAAACTCAACAATGAGGCAACAGAATTCAGGAACGATTTAGAAATAAAGGAAATTAATTTCAGAAGCAAAGGCTAAACTAAAAGGAACACAATAATAAATACAAAAAAGAAATATTTTTTAAAATATCAGAGAAAGTGACAAATATTAAAGATAGGCAAAGGAGATTAGACACAGGAGCTCTTGAAGAAAAAACAAAAATATCTGAATTAGTACTAAAAACTACAGTTTAAGAACCTTTCTTGAATTAAAAAAAAAAAAGATCTGAAGCTATGTATTGAAAAAGTACACAACATAACTGAGAATACTGACCCCAAATGGTAAAAGTACAAAAGTTTAAAGAAAAAGGAAAAGATCTGTTGGACATCCAAAAAAAAAAGAGCATGGTGACTATTAAGAAAAAAATAGATGATCAAACTTTTTGACAGCACTGCTTTAGGAAAAGAAAATGAAATAACATATTTAAGATACTCAAGGAAGAAATGTATAAGAATTTTATATCCAGCAAAACTGACTTAAGTATAAAAGGCACCAACTGTTACCAACATGCCAGAACTCAGAACATATATTCATGAGTTTTTCCTGAGTAATCTATTAGAGATCAAGGCTCAGACAACCAAAATGACTAAAGAGATATTGAATTAAGTACAGGCGAGGTGTACATATATAATACACACATGCACACATACATCACACACAAAAATGAAGCTTAAGAGAGCGACAGTATAATATCTACAAGCTCTGACAATGTAGCTATAGTACAACTATTTCAAAAATGGTAGAGGGAGAAAAAAAATGGAGGGAGAATGGGAGAACACATGCCAAAAAAAAAAAAATGTAGTGTTTTTAGGAATCATATTGGTGGTAGCATTGGTATTATTATTCTGAGACTTCTGGGTATATAATATGGCATAAAACCAGTGAGTTTTTATGGGATATTCTAAGTCTATCATCTCCTGTGTCTTTGAGAACTAGGTTCTCAGGTACGAAAGAAAGAAGATACAGATGTAATTGAGAAGAGACTGATTAGAATTGGACTCATGGGATATTTTACTTTTAATATATGTATATATTTCTTAGCGCTGTTCACTAAACATCCCTTAGGGACAAAACTGTGGCCTAGAAATATCATTTCACTTTAAGAAATCAAACCTTGAAGAAATGGCTTATTTCATGTCTATAAAAGGAAAAGTGTGAGTGTGGGACATCTTGTCATACAAAACTGCAAGGAAGACGTCCAAGACTGTTAAGGTGATCTCAAAAGGACCTAGAAGCCAACTAGAAGAGGCTCCCACTGGATGAAGGGAGACACTTTGAGCTCTAATAAGAATAATTGCAATGGATTAAAGCCCTTCAAAGATGTTTAAATCCATGGGTTCTTAATGCTCTGAAAAATGACAGGAATGAAAAAGAACAAATTTATTCTCTTGAAAACTGATCTTGAAGCAATCAAACATTTATTCTACCACTTCCTTATAAACTGTACCACTTGGTAAACAAAGAATTATGAGGGAAAGTGTATCTTTATAAATGTATTCCAAATAATAAATGAAAACGTACTGATAGACTTAGAAACTGCCCTTTGCAAACCTCTACAAATGGAAATAGATGTTAAGTATCAGTATCACTGACTGCTAAGATCACAAAATAGACAACCACGCATTATATTCTTCCAATTGGCTTAACGAAGGCATTGAGCCTGAGTCATCCAGTCAGTGGTTTCAGCTGCCAGTTTTCAGGACATGCACAGGACAGAGGAACATGCTGAGCTGCACCATGAGTCTGCAACAACCAATGTCCACATGATGGGAAATGGTATAGATCAAATGACTTGGGTTCTTCAGAGGAAACTGGCCAAACTGCAAGGGAGTAAAAGGAGGTAAAGGAGGAACATATGGATATTTAAAAGACTTAAAAGAGATGGTGAAAAAAATTAAATGACCAAGGGTAAGAAAAAAATATTTAAAGGAAGTGCAGTTTTCAAATTAAACACAACTCATGAGAGAATCAGCAAACTGGAAAATAATGTCCAAAGAAATTGCTCAGAATGCCTCACACCTTCTTTATCCACTGATGGACACAAGTTATTTCCATATCTTGGTTACTGCAAATAATGCTGCAATGAATGTGAGGGTGCATACATCTTTTCAAATTAGCATTTCCTTTTGGGGGGGATAAATACCTGGAAGTGGGATTGCTGGATCATATGGTAGTCTTTTTAAATTTTTTGAGGAACCTCCATACTGTCTTCCAGAGTGGCAGCACCAATTTACATTCTTATCAACATCCTCACCAACACTTGTTATTTCTTGTCTTTTTTCACCTACCATTCTGACAGGTGTGAGGTGATATCTCATATGGTGGTTTTGATTTGCATTTCCCTGATCATTAGTGATGTTGAGCACCTTTACATGTACCTGTTGGCCATGAGAACGTATCACAGAAGCACATGTAGAGCATATAAAAGAGAAGTTAAGAAAAATGAGGAAGTCCAACATATGTCAATTTCAAGTGTCAAATCAAAGTGTTAAAGTAATGAGAGGACAGAGATATTTAAAGAATATTTAACATATTCCTTAAAAAAATAATGGCCAATCCGGCCAGGTGTCAGGCCTGAGCCTCTGAAGTGGGAGAACCGAGTTCAGGACATTGGTCCACCAGAGACCTCCTGGCCCCTCATAATATCAAGCAACAAGAGCTCTCCCAGAGATCTCCATCTCAACGCTAAGACCCAGCTCCACTCAGTGACCAGCAAGCTCCAGTGCTGGATGCCCCATGCCAAACAACTACCAAGACAGGAACACAACCCCACCCATTAGCAGAGAGGCTACCTAATATCATAACAAGGTCACAGACACCCCAAAACACACCACTGGATGTGGTCTTGCCCATCAGAAAGACAAGATCCAGCCTCATCCACCAGAACACAGGCACCAGTGCCTTCTACCAGGAAGCCTACACAACCCACTGATCCAATCTTACCCACTGGGGGCAGACGCCAAACACAATGGGAATTATGAGCCTGCAGCCTGCAAAAACGAGACCCCAAACACAGTAAGTTAAGCAAAATGAGAAGACAGAGAAACACACAGCAGATGAAGGAGCAAGGTAAAAACCCACCAGACCAAACAAATGAAAAGGAAATAGGCAGTCTACCTGAAAAAGAATTCAGAGTAATGATAGTAAAGATAATCCAAAATCTTGGAAATAGAATGGAGAAAGTACAAGAAAAGTTTAACAAGGACCTAGAAGAACTAAAGAGCAAACAAACAATGACGAAAAACACAATAAATGAAACTTAAAATTCTCTAGAAGTAATCAATAGCAGAATAACTGAGGCAGAAGAATGGATAAGTGAACTGGAAGATAAAATAGTGGAAATAACTACTGCAGAGCAGAATAAAGGAAAAAGAATGAAAAGAATTGAGGACAGTCTCAGAGACCTCTGGGACAACTTTAAATGCACCATCATTCCAATTATAGGGGTCCCAAAAGAAGAAGAGAGAAAGAAAGGGACTGAGAAAATATTTGAAGAGATTATAGTTGAAAACTTCCCTAATATGGGAAAGGAAATAGTCAATCAGGTCCAGGAAGCACAGAGTCCCATACAGGATAAATCCAAGAAGAAACACACCAAGACACATATTAATCAAACTATCAAAAGTTAAATACAAAGAAAAAATATTAAAAACAGCAAGGGAAAACCAGAAAATAACATACAAGGGAATCCCCATAAGGTTAAGAGCTGACCTTTCAGCAGAAACTCTGTGAGCCTGAAGGGAGTGGCAGGACATATTGAAAGTGATGAAAGGGAAAAAACCTACAACCAAGATTACTGTACCCAGCAAGGATCTCATTCATATTCAATGGAAAAATTAAAACCTTTACAGACAAGCAAAAGCTAAGAGAATTCAACACCACCAAACCAGCTTTACAACAAATGCTAAAGGAAATTCTCTAGGCAGGAAACACAAAAGAAGGAAAAGACCTACAATAGCAAACCCCCAAAACTTAAGAAAATGGTAACAGGAACATACCTTAAATGCAATTACCTTAAATGCAAATGCATTAAATGCTCCCACCAAAAGACACAGACTGGCTGAATGGATACAAAAACAAACCCGTATATATGCTGCCTACAAGAGACCCACTTCAGACCTAGAGACATGTACAGACTGAAAGTGAGGAGACGGAAAAAGATATTGCATGCAAATGGAAATCAAAAGAAAGTTGGAGTAGCAATTCTCATATCAGACAGAATAGACTTTGAAATAAAGACTATTACAAGAGACAAAGAAGGATACTACATAACGATCAAGTGATCAATCCAAGAAGATACAACACTTGCGAATATGTATGCACCCAACCTAGGAGCACCTCAACATACAGGCAAATACTAACAGCCATAAAAGGGGAAATTGACAGTAACACATGATAGTGAGGGACTTTAACACCCCACTTTCACCAATGGACAGATCATCCAAAATGAAAATAATAAGGAAACACAAGCTTTAAATGACACACTAAACAAGATGGATTTAAATGATATTTATAGGACATTCCATCCAAAAACAACAAAATACATTTTCTTCTCAAGTGCTCATGGAACAATCTCCAGGATAGATCATAACTTGGGTCACAAATCAAGGCTTGGTAAATTTAAGAAAATTGAAATCATATCACGTATCTTTTCCGACCACAACGCTGTGAGACTAGATATCAATATCAATATTATGGGGAAAAAACTGTAAAAAATACAAACACATGGAGGCTAAAAAATACACTGCTAAATAACCAAGAGATCACTGAAGAAATCAAACAGGAAATAAAAAAATACCTAGAAACAAATGACAATGAGAACACGACGACCCAAAACCTATGGGATGAAGCAAAAGCAGTTCTAAGGGGGAAGTTTATAGCAATACAAACTTACCTCAAGAAACAAGAAAAATCTCAAACAAACCTTACACCTTACAATCTCTAACCTTACACCTAAAGCAATCAGAGAAAGAAAAACCAAAAAAAAAAAAAAAAACCCCAAAGTTAGCAGAAGGAAAGAAATCATAAAGATCAGATCAGATATAAATGAAAAAGAAATGAAGGAAACAATTGCAAAGATCAATAAAACTAAAAGCTGGTTCTTTGAGAAGATAAACAAAATTGATAAACCATTAGCCAGACTCATCAAGAAAAAAAGGGAGAAGACTCAAATCAATAGAATTAGAAATGAAAAAGGAGACGTAACAACTGACACTGCAGAAATACAAAGGATCATGAGAGATTACTACAAGCAACTCTATGCCAATAAAATGGACAACCTGGAAGAAATGGGCAAATTCTTAGAAAAGCACAACCTTCCAAGACTGAACCAGGAAGAAATAGAAAATATAAACAGACGAATCACAAGCACTGAAATTGAAACTGTGATTCAAAATCTTCCAACAAACAAAAGCCCAGGACCAGATGGCTTCACAGGCAAATTCTATCAAACATTTAGAGAAGAGCTAACACCTATCCTTCTCAAACTCTTCCAAAATACAGCAGAGGGAGGAACACTCTCAAACTCATTCTACGAGGCCACCACCACCTTGATACCAAAACCAGACAAAGATGTCACAAAAAAGAAAACTAGAGGCCAATATCACTGATGAACATAGATGCAAAAATCCTCAACAAAATACTAGCAAACAGAATCCAACAGCACATTAAAAGGATCATACACCATGATCAAGTGGGGTTTATCCCAGGAATGCAAGGATTCTTCAATATACACAAATCAATCAATGTGATAAACCATATTAACAAACTGAATAAAATCCATATGGTCATCTCAATAGATGCAGAAAATGCTTTCGACAAAATTCAACACCCATTTATGATAAAAACCCTCCAGAAAGTAGGCATGGAGGGAACTTACCTCAACATAATAAAGGCCATATATGACAAACCGACACCCAACATCATTCTCAATGGTGAAAAACTGAAACTATTTCCTCTAAGATCAGGAACAAGACAAGGTTGCCCACTCTCACCACTATTATTCAACATAGTTTTTGAAGTTTTAGCCACAGCAAGCAGAGAAGAAAAAGAAATAAAAGGAATCCAAATCAGAAAAGAAGAAGTAAAACAGTCACTGTTTGCAGATGACATGATACTATACATAGAGAATCCTAAAGATGCTACCAGAAAACTAAGAGAGTAGTCAATTTGGTAAAGTAGCAGAATACAAAATTAATGCACAGAAATCTCTTGCATACCTATACAATAATGATGAAAAATCTGAAAGTAAAATTAAGGAAGCACTCCCATTTACTATTGCAACAAAAAGAATACAATAACTAGGAATAAACCTATCTAAGGAGACAAAAGACCTGCATGTAGAAAACTATAAGACACTGATGAAAGAATTTAAAGATGATACAAACAGATGGAGAGATATACCATGTTCTTGGATTGGAAGAATCAACACTGTGAAAATGATTATAGTACCCAAAGCAATCTACAGATTCAATGCAATCCCTATCAAACTACCAATGGCATTTTTCACAGAACTAGAACAAAAAATTTCACAATTTGTATGGAAACACAAAAGACCCCGAATAGCCAAAACAGTCTTGAGAAAGAAAAAAAGAGCTGGAGGAATCAGGCTCCCTGACTTCAGAGTATACAACAAAGCTACAGTAATCAAGACAGTATGGTACTGGCACAAAAACAAAAATATAGATCAATGGAACAAGATAGAAAGTGCAGAGATAAACCCACGCACCTATGGTCACCTTATCTTTGATAAAGGAGGCAAGAATATACAATGGAGAAAAGAAAGCCTCTTCAATAAGTGGTGCTGGGAAAACTGGACAGCTACATGTAAAAGATTGAAATTAGAACACTCCCTAACACCTAACATACACAAAAATACAATCAAAATGGATTTAAGACTTAAATGTAAGGTCAGACACTATCAAACTCATAGAGGAAAACATAGGCAGAACACTCTATGACATACATCACTGCAAGATCCTTTCTGACCCACCTCCTAGAGAAATGGAAATAAAAACAAAAATAAACAAATGGGACCTAATGAAACTTAAAAGCTTTTGCACAGCAAAGGAAACCTTAAACAAGATGAAAAGACAACCCTCAGAATGGGAGAAAATATTTGCAAATGAAGCTACTGACAAAGGATTCATCTCCAAAATATACAAGCAGCTCATGCAGCTCAATATCAAAAAAACAAACAACCCAAACTAAAATGGGCAGAAGACCTAAAGAGACCTTTCTCCACAGAAGATAAACAGCTTGCCAACAAGCACACGAAAGGACGCTCAACATCACTAATCATTAGAGAAATGCAAATCAAAACTACAATGAGGTATCACCTCATGCCAGTTAGAAAGGGCATCATCAAAGTCTACAAATAATAAATGCTGGAGAGGTGTGGAGGAAAGGGAACCCTCTTGCACTGTTGGTGGGAATGTAAATTGATACAGTCGCTATGGAGAAGTGTATAGAGGTTCCTTAAAAAACTAAAAATAGAACTACCATAGGACCCAACAATCCCACTACTGGGCATATACCCTGAGAAAACCATAATTGAAAAAGAGTCATGTACCACAATGTTCATTGCAGCACTATTTACAATAGCCAGGATGTGGAAGCAAGCTACGTGTCCATCGACAGATGAATGGATAAAGAAGATGTGGCACATATATACAGTGGAATATTACTCAGCCACAAAAGGAATGCAATTCAGTTATTTGTAGTGAGGTGGATAGACCTAGAGTCAGTCATACAGAGTGAAGTAAGTCAGAAGGAGAAAAACAAATACCCTATGCTAACACATATATATGGAATCTAAAAAAAAAAAAAAAAAAAAAAACGGTTCTGAAGAACCTAGGGGCAGGACAGGAATAAAGACGTAGAGAATGGACTTGAGGACACAGGGAGGGGGAAGGCTAAGCTGGGACGAAGTGAGAGAGTGGCATGGACATACATACACTACCAAATGTAAAATAGCTAGCTAGTGGGAAGCAGCCACATAGCACAGGGAGATCAGCTCGGTGCTTTGTGACCACCTAGAGGGGTGGGATAGGGAGGGTGGGAGGAAGACGTAAGAGGGAGGGGATATGGGGATATATGTATATGTATAGCTGATTCACTTTGTGATACAGCAGAAACTAACACCCCATTGTAAAGCAATTATACTCCAATAAAGATGTTAAATAAATGATGGCCAGGAATTTTCCAGAATTGAGGAAGCACCAAAATATACAAAGCAAAATAAATTCATGCATAGGTATCTCGTAGTGACGCTATATACCATCAAAGACAGAGACGAGATTACAAAATCAACCAGATTATCTACCAAAGAATATCAATTAGGCTGACAACAGTTTTTTTAAGAGCAACAATGGAAGCCAGAAGGAAGTAGAATATCCTCAATGTGCTAGAAAATCATTATAGACCTAAAGACACTCTCAGAAATTGAGAACGTTTACCCCCAAAAAACTCAGGGAAGGAACATACAAAGGGTGTACTTCAGGAAGAACGAGACAATCCCAGGGAGAAAGTCTAAGATGAAAGATTTGGTAAGTAAACAAAATGGTAAACATATGGGTAAACAAACACACCTTCAGTTAATGACCATAGTAACCTAGTCAGCAAGGTTAAAACTGGAGAAATATGAAAACATTCACAATATGGTATCCCCATAGCACGTAAGGTGGAAGCAGTGGACAGTGGGACCAAAGCATCTTCAAATCCTTGTACCACTCAGGAGGATGGTAAGATAGCCATTAACTTTGGACTGTGAAGCATATATAAAACGTTTCAAAGGGAACCACTAAAAGAATAGAAAAATGCATCTATCTTCCAGAGATGTGAAGAGAAATAAGTGAAATGCCAAAGCAGATGAAAAACTAAAGCAGAGAGAATTTAGAGTTAGTAAATCAAGCCTCAAGATTTTCCATGGGGGCCTAGGATAGATTAGACTATTCAGAGAAAGCAAGTGGCTGTCTTTGATAGGCTATAGGGTAAAAAGGAAACGAAAGCAACGATTCCTTAGGCTTTCCTACCGGGAACTATAATTTATAACATTTGATACATCCCTCGTTATTAAAATATTTTAGGTTAATTTTTAAATCTGCACCGTTTAAAAGCTCCAGCAGGGAAAATGGACTTTAGATGGTTACCTCCTTCTCTCCCTTCAGTCTCCTCAAAAGAGCAGCTGTATCTCCCTCCCCCCAATACCAACTGCCCCCTCACTGCCTGAGCAGCACGTGTGTAAGGACCTGATGGTGCCCCTGTGCTGGGGAACAGGGGTGCTGGTGTGGCCCGGCTCTGGTATTCACTTCAGATACTGCAGGGAGACTGCTCAGATCTTTTAATAGCAAAAAAAAAAAAAAAAAAAAAAAAAAAGATACTTTGTGATTGTACTTGAATGGAGTTCATGCCAGAAAAACATTCATTACTTCAGCTGGTAGCACGGCGCAACCCTTCAGCTCTCACAATGAAAACTTTCTTCAACCGTTTTCTCTCCATCCAGCCAGCTGATCCCTTTGTAACTGCTTTAAAATTTAAACCGAATCATCTGTTGTTTTATTCAATTTGACATTGTAATTTTGGCTGACAATTTGTTTTTAACTCCTGGACCAGTGGGTTTTACCACAAGGTTCTTATTTCATCGGTTCTTATTTCATCGGTTCTTATTTTTGCGGTTCAACCACAAAACATGGCTGTAAATTTTCAAGTCTTACTGACCAGCTGGATGCTATCCTTATTGACAGACAGTACCTCCAGACACCTTCTTGACGTAAAAGTGACTCAGAAGACATCACCTGAATTTGCATCTTACTAGTTACAAAACGCCAACAGTCCCCAAATTACAGTGTGTTATGAGTTTGTGAGTCAGGTGTTTGGAATTCTACAGAAACACTGTCTTAGCTGGTACTTGCTTCCTGATCTTATCATTATATAACTAGTGTCCATAGCATCACTGAGGTATTATATATTTACAATAGGAAATAACGCTGTGGAGCAACCATTTTTCTTAACCATATTACAACACAGACATAGTTCACAGGACCTGGTCAGCTAACCCAGTCTTCAGCTCTGTCTCCTCCATTCTTTTTTTGTTTCATTTTTTGGCCAGGCAATTTGGATTTTGTCCTCAACTGACCACTGGTCCAAGGAAAGGGTATGGGAACTGTAGGACCTACTCCAAAAGGGGTGAGCACTGTTCACAGCGCAGGGAAGGTCTGTGGTCTCCAGCAAAGGAAGGGGCACTTATCTCTGGAGGTCTCCCCCAGCCTTTAAGAGGAGTGGAAGAGGAAGAGAGCAAGGGGAGCCCCAGGGGCCTGCCGGGCGGTCAGCCAGTGGGCAAAGACTGCCGTAGGGGGCCAGAGCCCTCCCTTCCTGGGGCAGGAAGGAGGAATGTCAATTCCCGCAGGGCAGTTCCTAGAACCTCCAAGGACGTAAGGATTGGGAGCCACGGAACACTTGACTCAGCCCCATCCCTCTGCCCCTGTCCAGTGTTCAGAGCCCACTCACAGTATTCGGTGTTAGCTGAAACTCTTCCTGTGTCAGGTGGACTCCGGTTTGGGGCACCCCTGGGATGACACCCCTTGTGGGGATTAAGACTTGGCCCCTGAGGCTGTGGGAAGAGAGGAGAGGGCAGAAGAAACGCGTGTGGGGAGGAATGAGGACTTCTGCAGCCAAGTGAAGAGGAGGAAAGCGTTCCAGAGTTGGGGTATTCCTGGTGTTTGGGGGGCCATGGTCAGCCGGGGAGAGGTGTGGGCCTCGGGACCCAGGTAGGATCTAGCCAGGATGGACGCCTTCACAGGGTTTGCAGGCTGGAGTGTGGGTAGCCCCTTCTACATCCTCCCCAGAGGTACACTGAGGCTCACGTGGCATGTGAATGGTGCCTGGGCCGAGGGTTCCGGGGAGCAGTGCAGCTGCGATGGGGAATGGGTGGGAATGCCAGCGAAATTGACAACTTCCACCGAAGCAAAGACGACGGGACCACCACAGCCAGGACCTCCCCTCCCACGGCGGGGGGGGGGGGGGTGCTGAGGCTACCAGGAGGCTCCCCTGAGGGTAGCGGTGACTCAGGCCTGGGAAGAGAAGCGAGAAGGCTGCTGGTCCAGAGCTTCTGCGGGTCCCCAGGTCTGGGCAACTACGGTAATAGGGGAGCCACCAGTCGACTTGGCTTTGAGACTCTCAACTACTGAGTTGCCTCCTCAGAAATGGGCTTTAGGACTTCTGGGGGTGCCCCCGGCATGGTGGGGAAGCCAGGGAAGGAAAAGGAGTCCCCTGCTCCCAGGGAGGCCCAGAAAAGTAGTGAGGGGTCTGTTAGCCCTAGACTCACAGAGTTGGGAGGGGATCTGAAGGTCTTAGCTGGGGCCTCTGTGCTACCCTCTGCATATTCATTTGTGCGTGGGGTCCAAGCCTTGAGTGCATCTGTTCAGCTATGTCCATCCCATCTGCCAATTCTCATCAAGTCTAAAATAGTGGTGAGGGGCTCCACACCAGCTCAGAGACATCCGTTGCCTTTTCTTCCGAAGCTTAAGTGGATGAAAGGTTATGATGTGAAGCATGTGTGTTTTTCATACACTGCATCCTTGGTCCTGCATCCCGGCTTCCTAGCAGCACTCGCCAGAGAGACAGGGAAGCCCTCGGTGCCTGGTGCACCAGAAGGTACCACACAGATAAAATGGGGAGGAAGGGGATTGAAGACCCAAGGGGAGACTTAGTTCTCCTCTTTCCTCGTCTTCTCCCTCTATGGGAAGAAAGGCAAGCTTTGGATTGAGAAGACTGGAACAATCTAGGGAGGGGAAAATGGGCTGAGTGGAGAGTGTTGGCTTGCAGCACTTACTGAACCTAGTGATGCAAAGAGGCGCCTGATCAAAACTGCGAAATCGGAGTCCTTTCCGGGCCGGCCCCGGTTCCCTTTTGTGAGACCCCTCCCGCGGCCACCCCTGGGCAGCTCTGTGGGGACTAAAGTCACCACCCTACTCTGGTCGGCCTGCCATGGCCAGATTTCTATTCCCTAATCAAATCTTGCATTCCTTGACCATCTCCATCACTCGCCTGAGTAAAGTAATTCACAGCAAAGTTGAAAAGCCAACTGCTTTTTCAGAGATTGAGGACACAGATGGAAGGGACCCACGTCATAGAAGGAATGTCTGTCCTTGTGGGTGAAACCGCCTCCCGAGGGCGCCCACGCCTCAGTGGCAGAAGGGAGATTCAGATCCCACCAGGCTGATTCCAAAAGCCACATTCTTTCCAAACCAATGTCCAAAGACTGACGATGTGCGAGAACCCTTTCCTTAGGGATGAAGGGGTCCTTCCCGAACCAGTTACTTCAGGTTCATGGTGCTTTGCCTCCTGTTTCCTCTCCCACCCGTGAAATAAACGCATGGGATCTGCATTGCAGCCACAGGGGACTCCCGAGCACCCCCAAGGAAATCTCTGTAACAGAGGAATTGCTGGAGGAGGGAACACGGGTTGGCTCAAGAAAAGCACAATTGCAAATCACAAGAGTGCCAGCCCTAAACGGTTGCTTCAGCAAGGCTGGTGTGCACGTCCCTTCCTGCAGAGCCCACTTGAGATGCCTTACCAGCAGGCACCAGTTAAACCACGGTAACTAATAACGCTGCTGAAGGAAAAGGGGACACGGGAGAATTGCAAACAATTCAATACATTCAGTTGTTGTCACGTAATGTCCTCAAACCAAAATACTAATTTTGAGATGATTTAGAACGAATCAGATAATGCTACCTCTGCCAGAAAAATTATCCCTCGAGGATTAAAAACAACAAAAACAAATAAGTTTATATGACTGCATACTTCCCGTGAAATGCATGAGATTCTCAAACTCATGAGTATAGGCAAAAAAAAAAAAAAAAAAATCAGACAAGAAAAGTTAAAATCATGTAAAGAAGTAAAGATCCCATCTACATTGAATTACATTAATATAGTAAAACTAAGCTGTAGAGATTTGGTGAAGGAAGTCGAGTGTCGAATCTCACATTCACAATTGTAACTCTACAGCCCGCTAAGAAATATGTCCCATTATTTACTGCTTTCAAATGTAATAAATCTTCAGCTAACAGTGATATTCAGAGACAGGAATGTCATAGTTCTCTGAGTTCCCCGGTTAAAGTGGTTAACCAGAAACCCTTTTTGAGTTCAATCCTTCCTTCTGAAAATCTTTCACGTTTTTTCCTCCGTTTTCTTGTCCTAATAAGTACAATGTACTCACCAGAGAATCTTTCTTCCAGAACCTCAGAATTATTGTACCATGCTGTGTTTGTGGAAAGTCTAAGAGACTGGGCTCAATTTGTAACCACCCTGGAAAACAGCCTGTTGCTTTTTTGATAAGTGTCTGGTAGGAATTCATTGAGTTGTGAGTAAACTCTTCCAAGTGACAAAAGTAGGAAGTAAAGCCAAGGGATCTATTTGAAGTTTCACTGAGTTCTGTCGCAACAAACAAAGGTCTCCTCCAGTTTCCCAGGCTAAGCAAATGCACACACAACACCTAGTCGAGATGGGTTTTAAAAAAATAGATAGAATCCTTGCATCTGAGGCAGTCATAAACCAGGATAAATACTGATAGTTAAGTCTATCACATAGAGTTGCATTTAAAGTACAGTGAGGATAGGAATTAAGTGGATGAAGGAGGAGGGAGAGTGATAGGCCAGATGGCCCTTGAATTAGCCTTGGAAAATGGGAATGGGATTTCTGGACAGAGGGAGGATGGTGCAGAGGCCATTCCAGAAAAAGGAAGCAGCATTGATAAAGGCATATAGATGGAACTACATGACACTTACAGGAAATAATGTATCCATCTACAGAGACTAGATTGTAGGGTTCAAGATGCAGAAAAGATGATTATGATGCCAGAAACGGAGACTAGATGGAATGAGTGAGTGATAACCTGGGTGTTTCACGCTAAGTTTGTAATTTAGTAAGCACTGGAAAGTCGCCAGAAGTTTTAAAACAACGGTGTGATCAAATTTGTGTTTGGGGCAGGTCCTTCTGATAGGAGAGCATTGGATGGCTTGGGTGGGGCTAGACTGGAGGTGAAAACCCGAGAGGTTATTGCCGTGGAAAGATTAGGAGCATCTGAGCTGTGGCAGCGACAGAGAGAAGAGAGAGGAAGGGTGAGATTAGTGAGTCGTCTTGAAGGAGGGTTGATCGATAGGACCTGTTGATTGCCTGATTTAGATAATTGGGATTCTCAGTGGATAGAGGGATAATTTAGTCCCATCAACTAGGGGGGATACAAGGATAAAGAAGCTTAGAGGAAAGAACATGAATTTGAATACTAGGTAAATCTGAGGCGCCTGTAGGATTTCTGGATTAAAATCTCTAAGGACCAGTTGGATGGATCCTTACACGATTGAATTCCTCAAAGAGCATCTTAATATCCATGCAAAGTTTCATGACTAGGCAACCCTCGACAGCACAAATACTTGACATTAAACATAGAGTCTGCAAACAGACACTGAAGGACCACAAAACCCATTCACCAAGACCAACCAAGAAGTCTGAAGATGGATGCTGTGCTGTGTTTATTTGGTGCTCAATTTCCCCACCATCCCACGGTGCCATTGAACCTTTAAGTTTGCCTCAGCAGGACCTCATGAAATAACTACCACTCCTGACTCCAAATGATCGCCCAGGGGAGGCTTAAACTTGGGACTCAAACTCAACAAGGAATCCTTTCTGATTCTATGAAAAATATGGTAGACAAGTGATCTTATTCTGTTTAGTGGACAACCTCTCTCTATCCTCTGCTGACCACGTGCCGTTCCCCCAGTGATTCAAGGCCTGCAGCTGCATAGCCTCCAACCACGTTCCTTTGTATGAAACATGCCTGAATACAGGAAGATTCCGTGCAAACCACCCCCCTGTATGAGCTAAGACTTTGATTCCAGCTCTAAGCCAGGCTTCCGCCATCCCTACCAATGACATGTAGCTGTACTGGGTTGCTTGTTGATTCAAAACAAACAAACAAACAAAAAACTGCTTTCTTATCTGAGCGCACAAAAGAGTTTTGTCACAAATATTTAAGCACCGTGCATCATCAAATTTCCCATATAAAATTAGGGTAGTTTCATGATTGCTTCGGTGGTATTATTCAATCACTTTGATCTGAGGTACAGTATACAACGTGATTCCATCAAAATCTCTGCCAAAGCAACCACCAGGGTAGAATACATGAAACATCAATCCAGCATGAAACAAGATTTGTTGGGAGATTAAACAGGAATGAGGCCAAGGGCAGAAGATTGAGAGCTGAATCATCTGTTGTCTTGTCATAACGCTAAGGTAGTGAATTTCAACTCTGGCTGTGGCTTGGAGTTACCTGAGATTGTTTCCCATCCTCACCCCCCAAAAATACTGTGCCTGGGCTCCAGTCCCAGAGATTCAGAAGCAACCCCCCTCCACCATGTGCACTTTTAAATGATTCCTTCTTGCAGTGTCTTTTATTCATGGTACAAGAATAACTGATGACCTTCCAGAAGAAACTGAAAATGACCATGACTGTGCATTCCCTCAGCTGACATGCGATACCCAGAGGGTGTCAGGATTGGAGGGACTGGGTTATAAGGCCTGGATGACACGGGGTGTGCGTGCTTCTGAGACACTTGGACTCCTCAGGATTTCCCTGGGTGTTTCTGAAGCTGCGACTGGGATCAAGCCTTGGGAGCGCCCCCGTCCTCTCCCCATCAAAATGATATCACCCAATGTACTCAGAGACACTCGTCAGCCTGCAACAGGAGAGACGGGAGGTACACCCCCGACCCTGGGCTAGGGGACAAGGGAGCTGCTATAGTAGGTTAGGGGGAGGGTGCGACCGTGCCCAGAGGTTGGCCATCATCAGGAGGGATCTGTTTGGTCCCCAGGTCTCTTTCCCCAAAGTTCTGTCACAGTTAATGAAGAATGAGGACCCAGGGACCTTGGACGGCAACGTTCGTAGCTGGGAACTGTGACCCCCAGGCCATCACCAGTGAGCACAGCTGCGATCCAGGTGGAAAGGGAGGCGGCTCTCGGACCTCAGCTTGCAGGACCCCAGACACCCCCCCTTATGGCCCCAGGCCTGCCTTCCCACACCCCTCTGACTCCACCCATTGGCCACCTGGACGCCGCCCCACTGTGACCGAGAATCATCGCAACCAGCCCTGCAGAAGGCCAGCCTGCTCGTGCCGACAGGACGAGGCCGAGTCAAGCAGATGTGAGTGGCCAAGACTCAAGGACAAGGCACATCATCACAGGCATGGCTCCATCTACCGAGGAGCTGCTCTGCGACGCCTCTGGGTGAGACGCTTTACGTGCATCTCGCATCCAAGTTCGGAAACAAGACTTAGGTTCGATGCACAGGAAGGTCAGATCCTCGGCCCTTCAGGGACACTGCAGCTTCTCGGTGAGGTCTCCCATTGGTTCATTAACCCACTTGGACCCTCTTACAATACTTTGATCTGGGGGTGGGCTTGTAGGTTTTTTCCTGCACGACGGGTGGAAGGTGTAAGTCAGATGGTCCATCCACTGGTCCTCGGAGTTTAGTCAAGAGGGGAGAGAATGAAGCCTTTTAGAGGCAGAGCGACTTCAGAGATTATCTGGCCCAAACCTTCATTTCAAACGAGAGGAAACAGACTTAGAGAGGTGAAATGATCGTACAGAATCACTTGGAATTAATGGCAGAAAAGGGTGAGGCCCCCAGGGCCCTGACTTGTCCCCCAGTCTCCCTCTGGTGAAGGCAGCATATGGGGTTTCCAGGGAAATCAGGCAAGTCCTCAACGGCAGATAATGAGGTTGCTGAGGCTGGGGTCCCAGAGGTGGACACAGAGGAAGCACAGTGGCCACAGGAAACAGACAGAAAGGACAGTGGCGCCAGAGGTGGCATAAGGCAGCATGGGGTGAAGTGACAAGTGGACGGCTTAGCAACTACCGCTTTGGGAATTGAAAAGATGAGATCACGACGTAGGTGGATGAGAAAGAAGTTATTGGGTAGGTTTATCCTCTGGATGAAAAGGCATGGACGCGTCAGGGTCCCAGGGAGGTGTTGACCTTGCTCTTAGGTGATACCAGGATGCGCTGCCTGGGCAACAGGATGGACTTTGATAAGACGTGGCCACAGGAGATGAAATGCTTCCGTGCATTTTGGAAGCCTGATTTTTCTGTCTAAAGTGGTTGACACGAAAGCATATTGGGTTCTGCAAAAGTTCTGCTTACAGGTTTGCGTTAGGGATGATTAAGAAATTCCCAGCTGGGTGGGATTTCGTATGAGGCGTATGCAAAGAAAGTTGAGGCAGGACCCCGACCTTGTTGTTTACCCATCGCTGTATGAATTCATTCTAAATTATCTCTAAGATTTGTATCCACAGCCAAAGGTCACATTATGATTGAGACAAAGTTTTCCTTTTGGTTGGAAGTTCATTCGTAGCGCTCGAACACCTTGGGCAAGACCTCCCAGCTCAGGCTCCTGACCTGCCCTGGGCCACCCTCTCACGAGCTCTGGACATTCCACTGCAATAACCTCCTAACGTGTCTTTTTCCTCCAGAAGAACATATTAGGAAAACAACCATCAAGTTCCTAAGGGTCAAGAGAATATACAGGTCATGTTGTGTATGTGCAGACCCTGGGTCCCATATTCGAGGCCAGAGTTTGCTGTCACAGTCTGGTGGAATTTCCAGAAACCGGTATTCCTCAGAGGAATGTTTCAAGTCTGCTGTTTGAAGCCTTGGTAACTTTACCTGGCCTTCTTTTTTATTCAGATTAATCAACCAGGGCTGGGAATTCCTTCCTAAGCCCACTCTCCTGCCTCCTCTACATTAGATAAGCCCACATACTACAGACAGAATCCAACTTGCACTAAACTAGAAACACAAGAAAATCAAGTAAGAATCACTTACTCAGGAAAAACATCGCTCTTTTAGATTTAAACAGGTTTTTTCCTCCTTAGTCAAGATATATTTATTGTCGTTTCCAGAATTACTCTTGTAAGTATCTGGGTATCATAACCACAAAAAGACAGCTGATTAGTTTCAACTGCTGGATAAAAGCATGCAGCATTTTCAAGATTTCTGGTTTCACCCTTTTAACCCACAGAATAACTATAAATAGATAGCAGAGTCTGGGATCTCCACAGCTAAGTGCTGCTATAAATAGTTTTAAACATTTTCCCACTTCATGTTTTCTAAAAGAACATTCTCCACTTCCTTTCTTGGATAACCTCTGGGAATAAAGTGAAATCACATTCAGAATTTTATTGAGGGAGTTTAACGAAACTCTTAATGAACCTATTAGCAATTCTAGACATTCCTCAGATATTGAAAGAACTGAAAATAAAATGATTCTACAAATTCATCAAATAGTCCTGAGGAATGTATTTTTAAAATAAGCTTTTAAATCCTCATCTCTTCTCTCTCGATACTGGGAATTTTCTTTGTAAAAAAAAAAATGAAGCCAAGACCTGGACCCCTCACTTACAGTTGTGATTTAACTTAAGTGATATTTATCCTAATTTTCTTGAGAACTTAGCTAGATTGGGAACTGTGGAGGCTACAAAATGAAAATAATCTTTTT
The DNA here is from genome assembly GCF_963455315.2 of Globicephala melas. Taxonomy (NCBI): domain Eukaryota; kingdom Metazoa; phylum Chordata; class Mammalia; order Artiodactyla; family Delphinidae; genus Globicephala; species Globicephala melas. Next base: position 6,450,440 of record NC_083334.1, on the reverse strand, counting down.
TTCTTTCAACTTTCTTTACACATAAACATCCAGAAATAAAGATGAGTTCACTTCAGCCGTTCAGCAATCCAGACTATTTATCTCCTTGCTTCAAGAATATTCGTAAGACACCCTATAGAACACAAACACAGATTTTAAATTCTTTGAAAAACCTCTGCCATTAAACACTTTCCCATGGTGCATGTCCATGGCAGTCAGAGCAAAGCCAGAGCAGCATAGAGGTGCCTCTCCTGAGAGGGATGCCTGCACTCTAGCAGCCTCTGCTGGTGGTTATTTTTGACAGTGGAGAAAGCAAAATTAGCCAGTCTCCTAAACGGCAGGAAATTTAACAAAGAAAGGACAGCAGTGAACACAGGTAACGTTAGTAAATCTTATGTTCCTGTTTTATATTTTGGTTAAAGAAAAAAGGCGGGGGGGAGAAATGAGATGCTATAAAATTGTTTTAGAGATTTACAAAAATTAAGACAATTTTTACTTTTAGATTTACAAAAAATATTGAGCAAAAAGTAGAGAGTTCCCGTATATCCCCTCACACACCGCCCGTTTCCCCCATTTCTAACATCTTACATTAGTTGTACATTTACTACAACTGATGCACCAATATGAACATTAACTAAAGGCCATAGTTTATATTACAGTTCCTTTTTTAAAAAATTATTTATTTATTTTATTTTGGCTGTGTTGGGTCTTCGTCTCTGTGCGAGGGCTTTCTCTAGTTGTGGCAAGCGGGGGCCACTCTTCATCGCGGTGTGCGGGCCTCTCACTATCGCAGCCTCTCCTATTGCGGAGCACAGGCTCCAGACGCGCAGGCTCAGTAGTTGTGGCTCACGGGCCTAGTCGCTCCGCGGCATGTGGGATCCTCCCAGACCAGGGCTCGAACCCGTGTCCCCTACATTAGCAGGCAGACTCCCAACCACTGCGCCACCAGGGAAGCCCTACAGTTCACTTTTTGTGTTGTACGTTCTATGGGTTTTAACAATTGTATAATGCCATGTATCCATCATTATAGTATCATACAGAATAATAGTTTTACTGTCCTAAAAATTCTCTGTGCTCTGTATTCACCCCTTCCTCGCTCCAACCCTGGGCAAGTACTGCTTTTTTACTCTCTCCGGAGTTTCGCCTTTTCCAGAATGTCATAAAGTTGGAATCATACAGTACGTAACCTTTTTCAGGTTAGTTTCTTTTACTTTGTAATATGCGTTTAAGGTTCTTCTATGTCTTTTTGTGGATTGACAGCTCATTTCTTTTTATAACTGATTAATATTCCGTTGCCTGGATGTAGCATAGTTTATTTATCCTTTTACTAACTGAAGTACATTTCGGTAGCTTCCAAGTTTTGGCAATTATGAAATAAAAACATGCATGTGCAGGTTTTTGTGTGGACATAAGTTTTCAGCTCCTTTGGGTAAATATCAAGGAGCATAACTGCTGGATCACATGGTAAGAGTCTGTTTAGTGTAGTAAGAAACTGTCTTCCCAAGTGAGCACCATTTTGTATTCCCACCAGCAATGAATGAGAGTTCCTATTACCCCACATTCTCACCAGCATTTGGTGGTGTCAGAGTTCCAGATTTTGGCCATTCTAAGAGGTGTGTAGTGGTATCTCCTTGTTTTAACTTGCATTTCTCTGATGACATGTGATGTGGTGCACCTTATGCTTATTTGTCATCTGTATATCTTCTTTGGCAAGGTGTCTATTAAGGTCTTTGGTCCATTTTTTTTAAACTGGGTTATCTGTTTTCTTACTTTTTAGATTTAAGAGTTCTTTGAATATTTTGGAGAACAGTTCTTTACCTGATGTGTCTTTTGCAAATATTTTCTTAGTCTGTGGCTGGTCTTCGAATTTTCTTGATATTGTCTTTCACAGAGCAGAAGTTTTAAATTTCAACAAAGGGCAGTTTATCAATCATGTCTTTCATGGATTGTGTCTTTGGTGTTCTATCTAAAAAGGCATCACCATACCCAAGGTCATGTAGGTTTCCTCCTGTTATCTTCTAGAAGTTTTCATAGTTTTACATTTTATATTTAGGTCTGTGATCCATATTGAGTTAATTTTTGTGAAAGGTGTAATTTCTGGGTCTGGGTTTATTTTACTGCAAGTGGATGTCCAGTTGTTCCAGCACCATTTTCCCCCAGTTTTATAGGAATTTAATTGACAAATAACACTGTATAAGTTTAAGGTGTTCAATGTAGTGGTTTTATATATGTATCTAATCAGCACCATTTGTTGAAAAGACAATCTTTTCTCCATTGTTTTGTCTTCGCTTGTTTGCAAAGATCAGTTCCCTTCTGTTATAGGTTGAATTATGTCCCGCCCCCAAAAGATATGTTTAAATACTCACCTTAAAAACCTATAAGTGTGGGGCTTCCCTGGTGGTGCAGTGGTTAAGAATCTGCCTGCCAATGCAGGGGACACGGGTTCAAGCCCTGGTCTGGGAAGATCCCACATGCCACAGAGCAACTAAGCCCGTGTGCCACAACTACTGAGCCTGTGCTCTAGAGCCTGCGTGCCACAACTACTGAAGCCCGTGCACCTAGAGCCCGTGCTCTGCAACAAGAGAAGCCCGTGCACCACAACAAAGAGTAGCGCCCGCTCGCTGCAACCAGAGAAAAGCCCACGCACAGCAACAAGGACCCAACACAGCAAAAAATAAATTAAAAAAAAAACCAAAAAACCTATAAGTGTGATCTTATTTGGAAATAGGGTCTTTGCAGATTATCAAGTTAAGATGAAGTCATTAGGGTGGGTCCTAATTCAATACGGCTGATGTCCTTATGTCAGTACATTTGAGCTGCTATAACAAAAACACCATAGACTGGGTGGCTTAAACAACAGAAATTTATCACAGATCTGGAGGGTGTGTAGTCCAAGTCCTGGCTGATTTGGTTCCTGGTCAGAGCCTGCTTCCTGGTTCACAGACAACTGTCTTCTTGCTGTGTCGCACTTGGCAGCAGGGGTCAAGGTGCTGTCTGGGGTCTCCTTTTTAAGGGCATAATTCCATTCATGAGGGCTCCACCATCATGATCTAATCACCTCCCAAAGGCCCCCACCTCCAAACACCATCACGTTGGGCGTCAGAATTTCAACGTATGAATTTTGGAGGGACACAAATATTCAGTCTATAGCATCTCACATAAAGGTGAAATTTGAACACATATACAGAGGAAGAAAACATAGACACACACAGGAAAAAGACAGCCACGTGAATGGACAGATTTATCTACAAGCCAAAGAACAAGGATTGCCAGCAAACAGCGGAAGCTAGAAGAGGCAAGAAAGGATCCTTCCATAGAATGGTTAAGACTAGCCTCCAGAAGCATGAAGTGACAATTTCTGTTGCTTTAAGCCACACAGTTTTTGGTACTTTGCGCGGCAGTGTTAGAAAACTAATAATACACTGTCTATTCCTAGTTTGCTGGAAACTTTTGCTTCGTTTTTTAAATCAGAAATGGATGCTGAACTTCACCAATGTTTTTTCTGCATATATTGGTATTACAATATGGTTTTTATTTTTTCTATATGATGAATTACATTGATTTTTCATTTTTTTCCAAATGTTTTTCTTCATCTATTGAGATTACCATTTGGGTTTTCTTTTTTATTCTATGAGTAGGGTGAGTTATATTGACTTTTGAATGTTGAACTAGTCTTGAGTTCCTAGAATGAACCTCATTTGGTTGTGATATATTATCCTTTTGACATATTGCCAGATTTGATTTGCTAATATTTTGCTGAGAACTTCATGACTCTGTTCCTGAAGGATACTGGTATCTAGTTTTCTTCTCTTGTTTTCTCCTTGTATGACTTTTTTTTTTTTCTGGCCACACCACACGTGGCATGTGGGATCCTAGTTCCCCAACCAGGGATCGCACCCTCACGCCCTGCATTGGAAGCATGGAGTTTTAACCACTGAACCACCAGGGAAGTCCCTCTTTATATGACTTTTGCATCAGAATAATACCTTGTAAGATATGCTGGGAAGTTATATTTCCTCTTCTGTATTCTGGAAGAGATTGATAAAATTCACCAGTAAATCAGGGCATTTAGGCTTGGAGTTCTCCAAATGGTAAAATTTTTTTTTAAAGCTATATATCCAGTTTAATAAATATAGAACTATCCAGTTTCTACTTCTTCTAGAACAAGATTTGGTAGCTTGTGCCTTTCAAATAATTGGTCTGTTTAATCTAAATTGTCGAATTTATGAGACTAGAGTTCTTCACAGTGTTCCCTTGTTCTTTTAATGTTTATGGAATCAGTACTGGGATCCCATCTTTCATTCCTGTTATCGGTAATCTGTGTTTTCTCTCATGTTTTTCTCGGTCAGCCTAGTTGGTAGTTCATTAATTTTACTGATCTTTTCAAAGAACTAGTTTGGGGTCAAATTTCTCTAATGTCTGTTTTGAATTTCATTTATTGTTACTATTTCTTCCTGCTTTGAGTTTGCTTTTTTGTTTTTTTGTTTTTTATATTCCACAAATATGCCATATTGCATTTTCATTTTTATTCAGTTCAAACTTTATAATTACCCTAGAAAATTCCTCTTTGCCCCATTAGCTATTTAGAAGTACACTGTTTAATTTACAAATATTTGGGAATTTTTCAGTTATTGATTTCCAATTTAATTCCATTAGGGTCAGAGAAAACAACTGGAATAATTTCCATTTATGCTTTTAAATTTGTTAAGGTATGTTTTATGGTCCAGAATATGGTTTATCTTGGTAAATGTTTCCTATGCACTTGAAAAGAATATGTATTCTACTGTTTTGGGTGAAGTATAATTATTAATTTTATCACATTGATTGGTAATGTTTTTCTGGTCTTCTACATCCTTGCTGATTTTTGGTCTATTTATTCTATCAGTTACCAAGAGAAAGGTCTTGCGATCTCTAAGTATAATTGCAGACTTATCTCTTTTAAAGGCTCTCATATTTAAAAACATTTTTAATTGCTTAACATGGTAAAAATACATAGCATAAAGTTTAGCATTTTAACCACTAATAGGTGTACAACTTAGTGGCATTAAATATATTCACAATGTTATCCAGCCATCACCACATCCATTTCCAGAACTCTTTCATCATGGCAAACAAACTCTTTACCCACTAAACACTAACTCCGCAGGTTCCCCTCCCCATAGACCCTGGTAACCTCTGTTCTCCTTTCTGTCTCTAGGAAACTGCTTACTCTGGGTACTTCATATTAATGGAATCATACAATATTTGTCATGTTGTGTCTGGCTTATTTCACCTAACATAATGTTTTCAAGGTTTATCTATGTTGTAGCATATATCAAACTTTCATTCCTTTTTAAGAATGAATAATATTCTAGTATGTATATATGTTACATTAAAAAAAATCTCTTCATATGTTGATGGATGTTTGGGTTGCCCTTTGGCTATTGTGAATAATGCTGCTGTGAACATTGGTGTGCAAGTATTTGAGCCCCTGCTTTCTATTCCTTTGAATATATACCTGGAAGTAGAATTGCTGGATCATATGGTAATTCTGCTCAACTTTTGGAGGAATCAAACATTTTTCCACAGTGGCTGCACATTTTACATTCTTATTGGCAGATACTGGTTCATTTTTTTCTTTTTTTAAAAAATAGCCATCCCATTGTGTGTGAACTGGTATCTCACTGTGGTTCTGATTTGCACTTTCCTAATGACCTGGGATGTTGAGTACCATTTCGTGTGCTTTTTTAGCCACTTATATACTTTCTTTGGAGAAATGTCTATTTAAGTATTTTGTCCATTTCTGAATTGTGTTGATTTTTGCTGTTGAATTGCAGGGGTTCTTTATATATTCTAACTTATTTTTTTATCAAGTATATGATTTGAAAATATTTTCTCCCATTCTATGTCTATCTTTTCACTTTCTTGATAGTGTCCTTTGATGCATAAAATCTTTCAATTTTGATAAATTCCTATTACTGTATTTTTTTCTATTGCCAGTAGATTTGGGGAGGGATTTTATTGAACCTGTAGATAATGTTGGGTAGTTTGTCATGTTAGCAATATTAAATCTTCCAATCTATGAACGTGCGTTCCCTCTCCATTTACTTACGTCTTTAATTTCAGAAATTTTTGTAGTTTTCAGTGTACAAGTCTTTTGTCTCCTTGGTTAAATTTATCCTTAAATATTTTACTCTTTCTGATTCTATCATAAATGATTTTTTCTCTTAATTTCCTGTTTGGATTGCCTAGTGCATTAAAATAAAACCCATTTTTGTGTGTTCATTTTTTATCCTGCAACTTTGTTTATTAGCTCTAGCAGAGCTTTTTTGGTTGTTTTTGAAACTTTAGTGTAATTCTATCAGAGGTTGCTCCATATTTTTTGATACCCTGTAGTCAGGGGCATTCGCATTTAAGATTGTTTTGTCTTCTTAATGAACTGACCCCTTTATCATTACGTATTTTGTTTTGGCCCCTTCAGCTTTCTTTGGATTAGTGTTTGGATATTACTTTTCCCATAGTTTTACTTTTAAGCTATCACCATATATAAAGTGGGTTTCTTGTAATAATGGAGTCTTGTTTTTATCTAATATGAAAACCTCTGTCGTTTACTGGGTGCATTTAGACTTGTCACATTTAATGTTATGGATGTGTTTGAATTTAGGCTGATCATTTTGTTTTCTGTTTGTCCTGGTTTTAGTTGTTGTTCCTATCCTCCCCCTTTCCTGCACTTTTTGAATGTATTATTTGAATGTATTTATTACTATTCCATTTAAATTTATCTTTTAAAAAAAACTCCTATTGCATATTTTTTTCCTGGTAGCTCTATTACAACATACACACTTTATAGTCCAGTTACAGTTAATTTCTCTTTTTAAGCAAGACATAGACGCCTTACAAGCATATCAGTCCCTTCAGCCTCATCCCTTTTATATTACTGTCATATGTATCACAACTATGTACATTGGCATCCTCACTAAACAATGTTCTAGTGTTTGCTTGCTTTCCATCACACACATTTTAAGCAGCTTAAAGAAAAAATACTTTATCCAGATATTTATAATTTCTCTTGCTATTCCTTCATTCCTTAAGTTTCAAGTTTCCCTTAGCCAGGAGAACTTCCTTTAGCATTTCTTTTAGAGCAGAAGTGCTGGTGCCAATAGCTCCTAGCTTTTTTCATTTGAAAATGTATTTTGTATTTCCAAAGGACATTTTTGGTACATATAGAATTCTGGGTTGATAGCTTTTTTTTTTCTTTCAGCACTTTAAAGATGTTTGACAGTCTTCATGCCACCATGGTTTCAGATGAGAAATCTTCCATCATATGTAATTTTTATCTATATGTAATGTGTTTCTATCTACTGCTTTCATAGTTTTTCTTTTTTTCTTCTTCTCTCTCCCTGTGTCTCTCCTCTCAGTCTGTCTCTCCTCCTTTTAAGTCTTCTTCTCCCCTTCCTCTTCTCCCTTACCTGCTTTCCACTCCACCCTTCTTCTTTTTGCAGTTTGGTTATGATGTGTCTTGGCATGGTTTTCTTCAAGTTTTTCCTGATCGAGGTTCACTGAGGTTTATGTTTTCCCTCAAATTTGGTAAGTTTTAAGCATGCCAATTTTTTTCTAAATATCTTTTCTGCACCAATCTTTTTCTTCTCCTTCTGAGACTCCAATGATATAAATGTTAGATATTATTTCGATATTGTCCCCACAGGTCCCTGAGGCTCTGTTAATTTTATTTTAAATCTTTGTTTGCTGTGTACTTCAGATTAGATTATTTCAATTAATTATTTTCTAGTGTGTCTCTTTCCAATGTGTCCATTCTATTGAGCCCATCCAGTAAATTTTTTAAAAAATTGTATTACATTGTATTTTTCAGTCCTAAAATATTCATCTTGTTCTTTTTAAAAATAGATTTTCTCTCTCTGTTGAGAACTTATTTGTACCTTTTGTTTATCTCAAGCATGGTTATAATTAGCCACTTAAAGACATCGTCCACAGATTCCAACATCTGAGTCATCTCACTGTTGGCATTTGATTGTCTTTTCCCTTGAGAAGGTCATACTTTCCTTAGTTTTTTGTATTAAGTAATTCTGCCTTATATCTTAGACATTAAGTATTTGTGATATGAGACTTGGGTCCTGTCTGAGTGCTTTGCGAACGCTCATTTTGTGTGGTCTGTTTTAGCGGGCCGTCAGCCTGGTCAGGTTGAGACTGCAAGTCCTTTTTGCCTTCAGTGGCAGTGTTTTCTATCTCGTTTCAGTTTTCCAAGCCTTTCTATTCTTCACTGGGTCTGTTCTGTGCATTCACAGCTCTGGATGAGCATGGAGCTTGTGCAGATTCCTACACAGACTTGGGGGATGACCTTCTCAAACTCACCTCTCTGGGATTTCCCTGACAAAGTCTGACTCTCCAGGGCCTCTTTCCCCAGTTCCTCTGACCATAAAGATAGTTTTCCTTTGGGATTTTAGGTGTCTCTGCAAGATGAGTTAGCTTTATGGCTGAGCCGAGAGAGAAAAAAGGCAAAAAAAAAAAGAAAAAGAAAACAGCTTCCCCATCTCCCCTGCCCCCTTCAGCTCACAGGGTCCCCTTTTCTTAGTTCTCTGGCCAGAAAAATAGGGTTTCTCTTGGAGGTTTTGCTGTCGGCACCTGCTGTGTAGTTCTGCAACTCGGACTGCGCTCAGGTGAAAGTCAGGAGATAAAAGAAAAACACTCCTGGACACTCACTGGTACTGGTCATTTTTCAAATTCTTATTTCCCCCTCAATGTGCCTGCTGTTGTTTACTTTTCAGTCCTCAGGTAGTTGCTATTTGTATCCTTTTTAGAGATGTTAGCTACAGTCAACTAGAGAGGTAAGGAGTAACAAATGTTTGTTAAATGAAAAAAGTAAGTCTCATCTATCTCTCTTACTGGGCTGTCAGCTCCAGGAAGGCATGGACTGTGTCTCTTCTCCAATGTGATGTGACGTGCCTGATCCAGTGTGGTACACGGTGAGATCAAAATAGGTTTTGAATTAAATAATATTGGGCAAAGAAGAATGAGTAAGAAAATATTGAAATGATTAAGAAAAAAGAAGTTAACCAAGAACATGTATAGGGCGACTAAGTATGAGAGAATGATAGAAGAATGATGGATCTTTTGCTTAAGACAGGAGATTAATGATAAAAACTCTGTAGACATACCAGGGTTTTGAAAGATATAAGTAGAGGAATTTTGCTGTTGTAATATTAAATAATAAACAAAGCTCTTGGCAGAGAAGGCAAACCTGAAAGTAATATACTGTTCGGTAAACAATAGAAATTGGCATGGATTTCCAAAAAAGAGAAAAACAATCATTAAAAAATCTGGGCTTTAGGTTTTGATAAGAGAAACAGTAATAGTGTGAGGTATAGAAAATAAAGAAAGAGAGGAAGCCTACTGTCCCCTCTGAACAATGCCTAATGAAAGGTTTGAAAGCCAGAGACAATGGGAGATGTCCTTTCTAACTGTTCTATGAGGTGGCAGTGCTTGTTCAAATGAAGCTTCAGAAAGACACTCAGATGCCGGATAACAAAATGGTCACAGGTCAAGGCACGTGACCCATATCGAGGGTCATCAGTACAGAAGAAGTAACATTACACAGGATGGCTGCTGACATCCCTTGGCACATGACAAGGGGAATTATCATGGGGATTCTTTAGTAGAACAGAAGACTGACTGATGTTTAGCCACACATGGCTGTAGGTCGTTCAAATGGTCTGTCTCCAGTGGTAGTGTTTTCGTTATAAAATGAAAGGAGGGGGGAGGAACATTTCCAAAATACGTATCTTTCAACAGAAAAAGAACAATGTGTTTAAATCCCGTAAATTATTTGAATAGTACCGATTCAAGAAATGGTATGGTTGAATCTTAACAGTCTTATTTCTTCCAGAAATTTTGAAGCTATTTATAGGAAAACACTTTTAAAAATAATTTAAATGATTTTCAATATTTGTTTTAAAACATGAAAGGCCTTAAACACTGACTATAACAATATGGTCACCATTTCTAGCCAATGTGATCATTATTATTGGATTACAGACATACAGAAAAAGAGATCAGTCGGGGAGGTGAGGAGGGAGAAACGGCACTAGCGACACCAGTGATTAACTGTGAACGATGTCCAGTGACTTATGAGGAAAGCTGGGGAGAAACCTTCCATGCTCTAGTGATCTGACTAATGGAACGACCTTTAAATTTATACTTTTTTGTTTGCAAGTTAATAATAACTGGTAATCAAGTCTAAGTCTGATTTTTGTCCTACTGGATGAGCGATAATAAAATTGAAGTTAAGCTGCAGAGAAAGAAATCAGAGTGCTCACTCTAAAGTCCATTTTAGGGACTTCCCTGGTGGCACAGTGGTTAAGAATCCACCTGCCAGTGCAGGGGACACGGGCTCAATCCATGGTCCAAGAAGATCCCACATGCCTCGGAGCAACTAAGTCCCTGCACAACTACTGAGCCTGCGCTCTAGAGCCCGTGAGCCACAGCTACTGAAGCCCGCGGGCCTACAGCCCGTGCTCTGCAACAAGAGAAGCCACCGCAATCAGAAGTCCGTGCGCCTCAAAGAAGAGTAGCCCCTGCTCGCCGCAACTAGAGAAAGCCCGTGCGCAGCAATGAAGACCTAAAGCAGCCTAAATAAATAAATAAAATTTTTAAAAGGACAAAAGCTCTGATAGGGTGTGTCACTCTCAAGAAGAGAAGAATAAAGTCCATTTTATCTGCTGAGATAAACAGAAACATATGAAGCCAAATTTAAATCTGCGTGAAGAATATTCTTGATTGAGCATGTACACAAACACATAATACAAATGCAAATAAAGTATAAGAGTGGGGAGGAATGGGAAGCCCAGGTTATGTAGTGTAGCTTAGTGTTTCTCCTTCTAACATACAAAATAGGAGGATGCATATTCCCGACATGCAGATGACGTTGTTTATATCACACACTAGGAGACTCCAAATAGATCACTGGCCCTGCAACCTAACTACCATTAGAAACAGAGACAGAGGTCAATTATCCTAAAACAAAACTTGTCATTTTTAGTAGGTACCTCCCAACTTGTAACTGGTTTTTAGGTAATAATAATATTATTAGGTAAAAATAATTATTAGGTAAAAAAAATTATATTAGGTAAAAATAATAAGGCAACTTAATCTGTTATCCACAGATAAGGAACTAGCTCATTCCAGAAAGTATAAGTTACTTTGTTCAAAGCTAAACATTCAAAAATAATTATGAGACTATGTAACTAAAAGCTAATAGAGAAAAATTGGGAAAATTTGGTTAATTAAAAAAAAAAGGGCAGGCAAATGCAATGTGGTACTCTGGATTGGATTGTGGAACAGAAAAAGGACATTACTGGAAAAACTGGTGAAATTCAAATAAAGCAAAAAGAGAAAAACAACTTGTTATATACAAAGAAATCCCCATAATCATATTTTTAAGCAGAAACTCTGCAGAATGGGAAGAAATAGCACAACAGATTCAAAGTGCTGAAAAGAAAAAAACTCCCAAACCAAGAATACTCTATCCAGCAAAGTTATCATTTAGAATTAAAGGTGAGATAGAGTTTTCTTGACAAAAGTTAAAAGAGTCATCACCACTAAACTGCCCTTACAAGAAATGTTAAAGGGAATTCTTTAAGGGAAAAAGTAAAGGCACTAATTAGTAACAAGAAAACATATGAAAGTATAAATCTCACTGGTAAAGGTAAATATATAGTAAATGTAGTGAATTAATCACCTGTGAAGCTAGTATAAAGATAAAGGCAAAACTTGTCAAGATAACTATAACTACAATAATTAGTTAAGGAATACACAAGACAAAAAGATGTAAAATGTGAATCAGAAACATAAAACGTGGGAGAGGAAGAGTAAAAATGTAGAACTTAAGAGTACATTCAAACTTGTTATGGGCTAAAAAACAGACTTATAAATATAGGTTATTATATGGAAGCTTGATGGTCATCACAAAGCAAAATCCTACAGTAGATATACAAAAGATAACGGGAGAGGAATATAAGAATACCAGTAAAGAAAGTCTTCAAACCACAAAAGAATAGAGCAAGAAAGAAGGAACAGAGAGGAACTACAAAAACACCCAGAAAACAATAAAATAGCAATAAGCATATACCTATCAATACTTACTTTAAATGTAAATGGACTAAATGCTCCAATCGAAAGAAAGAGTGGGGGCTTTCCTGGTGGCGCAGTGGTTGAGAGTCCGCCTGCCGATGCAGGGGACATGGGTTCATGCCCCAGTCCAGGAAGATCCCACATGCCACGGAGTGGCTGGGCCCGTGAGCCATGGCCGCTGAGCCTGCGCGTCCGGAGCCTGTGCTCTGCAACGGGAGAGGCCACAGCAGTGAGAGGCCCGCATACCACAAAAAAAAAAAAAAAAAAAAAAAGCGTGGCTAAATGGATTAAAAAACAAAACAAACAAATAAAAAAAAACAAGACCCATCTGTATGCTGCTAACGAAACTCACTTTCAGATCAGAGCAAAAATAGAGACTAAAAAACAACAGAAAAGATCGATGAAACTAAGAGCTGGTTCTTTGAAAAGGTAATAGACAAACCTTTAAGCCAGACTCATCAAGAAAAAAGAAAGAGCATAAATGAATGAAATCAGAAATAAAAGAAATTACAACAAGTAACACAGAAATACAGATGATCATAAGAGATTACTGTGAACAACTACTGTATATGCCAACAAATTAGACAACCTAGAATAAATGGATAAATTCCTATGGTATACAACCTACAAAGATTAAATCATGAAATGAGATAGGAAATATGAACAGACCAATTACTAATGAGGAGATTGAATCAGTAATCAAAAATTTCCCAACGGTCAAAAGTTCAAAACCAGATGGCTTTAATGGTGAATTCTACCAAATACTCAAAGAATATCAATCCTTCTCAAACTCCTCCCAAAAAAAAGAAGAGGGAACTCTCCCAAGCTCATTTTATAAAGCGAGCATTACCCTGATACCAAAACCAGACAAGGACGACACAAGAAAAGAAAATTACAGGCCAATGACCCTGGTGAACATAGACGTAAAAATCCTGAACTAAATATTACCAAACTGAATTCAACAATACAATAAGATCATACACGTTATCAAGTGAGATTTATTCCAGAGTTTTAAGGATGGTGTAATATCCACAACCAAGTCAATGTGATACACCACATTAACAAAATGAAGGGAAAAGAAAAACATATGTTCTTAATAGATGCAGAAAAATACATCTATTAAGACAAGAATAATAGATGCAGAAAAATACATCTATTAAGACAAGAATACCCATTCCTGCCACTTTTATTCAACACTGTATTGGAAGTCCCAGCAACAGCAATTAGGTAAGGAAAATGTGAAAGAAATCCAAATTGGAAAGGAGAAACTAAACTTCATTATTTGCAGATGACATATTATATATAGAAAATCCAAAGACTCCATCAAAAAACTATTAGAACTAAAAAATTCAGTAAAGTGGGTTACAAAATACACAAAAATTTGTTGTTTTTTCTATACACTAATAACAAATACCAGAAATGGAAATTAAGAAAAAAATCCCATTTACAGTTGCATCAAAAGAATAAAATACTGGGCTTCCCTGGTGGCGCAGTGGTTGACAGTCTGCCTGCCGATGCAGGGGACGCGGGTTCGTGCCCTGGTCCAGGAAGATCCCACATGCCGCGGAGCGGCTGGGCCCGTGAGCCACGGCCGCTGAGCCTGCGCGTCCGGAGCCTGTGCTCTGCCACGGGAGAGGCCACAGCGGTGAGAGGCCCATGTACCGCAAAAAAAAAAAAAAAGAGAAGAAGAAGAAAATACTTAGAAATAAATTTAACCAAGGAGGTGAATGATCTATATATTGAAAACAAGACATTAAATAAATTGAAGATGACACAGATAAATGGACACTTCCACGTCCATGGAATGGAAGAATCAATATTGTTAGAATGTCCATACTCCGCAAAGCAATCTACAGATTCAATGCAGTTCCTATCAAAATTCCAATGGTATTTTTGCAGAAATAGAAAAATCCTAAAATTTGTATGGAACTATAAAAGACCCTGAATAGCCAAGCAATCTTGAGAAAGAAGAAAACTGGAGCCATCATGCCCCTAAACTATATTACAAGGCTACAGTAGTTAAAAGAGTAGGTATTAGTAGTCATATAGTTATATAGTAGTTATATATAGTAGTAGTAGGTATTAGTAGTTATATAGTAGTTAAAAGAGTAGCCCAGAAATCAACTCACACATATATGGTCAATTAATTTATGACAAAGGAGCCAGGAATACACAACAGGAAAAGAACAGTCTCTTCAGAAAATGACGTTGAGAAAACTGGTCAGCCACATGCAAAAGAATGAACTTTAACCACTATCTTACATTAGACACAAAAATGAACTCAAAATTGATAAAAGACTGAATGTAAGACCTAAAACCATAAAACTCCTAGAAGAAAACATGGATGATAAGCTCCTTGCCATAGATCTTGGTTATGATTTTTCAAATCTGGCAACAAAAGCAAGTAAACAACTGAGACTACATTTTTCAATTTAAAAAGCTTCTGCACAGAAATGAAAACCATTAACAAAATGAAATGGCAACCTACTTAATTGGATAAAATATTTGCAAATCATATATCTGACTAGGGGCTAAGATACAAAATATATAAAGAACTGATAGAACTTAATAGCAAAAAACAGACAATGATTTAAAAATGAGCAGAGGATCTGAATAGACATTTTTCCAAAGAAGATCTAAAGATGGCCAACAGGTACATGAAAAGATGCTCAATAGGGCTTCCCTGGTGGCACAGTGGTTGAGAGTCCGCCTGCCGATGCAGGGGACGTGGGTTCGTGCCCCGGTCTGGGAAGATCCCACATGCCACGGAGCGGCTGGGCCCGTGAGCCATGGACGCTGAGCCTGCGTGTCCAGAGCCTATGCTCTGCAACAGGAGAGGCCACAACAGTGAGAGGCACGCGTACCACAAAAAAAAAAAAAAAAAGTAAAGATGCTCAATATCACTAATTATCAAGGAAATACAAATTAAAACCACAATGAGGTATCATCTCACACCTCTCAGAATGCCCATTATGAAAAAGACAAAAATAACAAGTGTTGGTGAGGGTGTGGAGGAAAGGGAGCCCTTGCGCCCTCTACTGGTGGGCGTGTATATTGGTGCAGCCACTATGGAAAACAGTATGGAAGGGCCTCAAAAAATTAAAATTAAAACTACCGTATGATCCAGCCATTTACTTCTGGATATTTATCCAAAGAAAATGAAAATACTAACTCAAAAATATATATGGACCCCCATGTTCACTGCAGCATTATTTACAATAGCCAGATCTGGAAACAAAGTGTCCATCAACAGATAGATGGATAAAAGAGATGTGGTATACATACACACAATGGAATATTGTTCAGCCATAAAAAAGAATGAAATCTTGCCATTTGCAACAATATGGATAGACCTCGAGGGCATTATGCTAAGTGATATAGACTCAGGGAAAGGCAAATACAGAAAGAGCTCTCTCACATGTGAAGTCTTAAAAAATAAAATAAAATAAAGCTCACAGATACCGAGAACAGATTGGTAGTTGCTAGAGGTGGGGATGGCAGAAATGTTTTCTTTTTTTAGTTTAAATAAGTTGAAAAAATAACTTTAAAAAGCTAATCTAGAATGTTAGAAGTTAGGATAGTGGTTATTGGGTGGAGGCAGTGAATAAGAGGGGCTGGGTGCTGCTAATTCTGCCTTGTTATCTGGGTACTGATTACATGGAATAGGTTAGTTTATAAAAACTTTCCAGCTGTATGTTTATGATATGTGTACTTTTCTGTATGCATATTATAACTCAATAAAAAACTTTAATGCTGAAAAACTAGCAAGATCTTTTGGGTGGTGCCCCTAGAAAGGAAGTGCTAGCTCCACACTCCTTCCCCCATACCTGGTTTCATTCATCGCTTCCTTATGGGTGCCCCTGAGTTGTATCCTTTGCATTAAGCTCATCCTCTAGCCCAGCTAGAAATACAGTAAGTTCAAGACGTTGCAGTCTAGGCTACCTCCCCTGCCAGGGCAGCACGGATGCTCAGATACAATCACGGGGCCATGAGGGACCCCATCAGCGCTGGGGGTGCAGAGCCAACGTGAAGCACGGTGACAAAGAAAAAAAATTCTCTTTCTCAAAAGCACAGTTTAAATGCTCTTTGCTGGCAAAGGCAATACTCTTCCTAGAATCTTCTCCCCAATTCTGGTGCCACTGCAAAGGGAAGTTAAAGAGCTTCAAAATTACCTAGTAGAGGTTTGATGATCCACATGTTTACTAGAAAAAAAAAAAAGAAGAAGACGACGACGACTGGTTGTGGAGTTGGGAGACAAACCTGTCTGCATCTGCAGCCTCATGGCGGTGGCCGTGAAGCACCACTGTCAGGTACAAACTTGGACCTGAATGGCATCACCCAGTATCCAGGGAAACATTTTTGGTTCAAGATGGCAATGTAGGGGGATTCTGAACCCCACTCCTCCCACAAACACACTGAACCTACAGCTACATATGGAACAATTTTTTCTGTTAAAAAAAAACCCCTAGAAAGTAGCTGAGCGATGACTACACATTAAACAAATGAAAAGAAAACCACAATGAAACTAGTAGGAGGGACACAGTTACCACAAACCCACCAGGCCGGGCCACCACCAACTGGGAAGGAACTCACAACCCTGAGCTTCTCCTTGTGGAACAGAGGGTTTCATCCTCACATCAAGCGTCCCAACTTTTAAGACCTGCTCCCGAGAAATAAGCCCCCGAATATCCAGCTTTGAAAACCAAAGGGGCTCCCGTGCCCGAGACCCACAGGCTATGGCAGTCTGAGAAACGGCCCTCACCCACTCCGCCTCACCTGCCAAAGGGCTCGGCACAGAAGCAGCTAATCACACCCAGACTTCACGTGAAAGAGGCTCATTGGCTAGTCTTTTTTTTTTTTTTTTTTTTTTTTTGCGGTACGCGGGCCTCTCCCTGTTGTGGCCTCTCCCGTTGCGGAGCACAGGCTCCGGACACGCAGGCTCAGCGGTCATGGCTCACGGGCCCAGCCTCTCCGCAGCACGTGGGATCTTCCCGGACCGGGACACGAACCCGCGTCCCCTGCGTCGGCAGGCGGACTCTCATCCACTGCGCCACCAGGGAAGCCCTCATTGGCTAGTCTTAAAGCACCGGCCCGAGTGGCAGGCTTCCAACTTAACATATACCTAGAGGCCTGCAGGGATACTCACAGGGGACAGAGGCTGCTAGGGACCACCTACCCCTGCCATCTGTTTTTCCCCCCAAACCAGGCCTTCTCCCCACACCTAATGTTCCCCTCTGCCAAGCTCCAGCATGCTTTTTTTTTTTTTTTAATTCCAGGCCTTTGTTTTTGCTTCCCCCGCACTGGCACCAAGCATCAACACCCCCTCCACCTGGCCTGAGGCATCAGGCACCACCTGCTCCCTTCTCCCTGTGCAGCGCTCCAGAGCACAGGTATGTCCCCAGGGGTGGGGGGTGGGGGACTGTCACCCACATCTGTGGCCCTGATTTTCACGTCTGGTGCTACAGCTTCTGTGGCTGCCACTAAGGAGAAGCGCCTCGACTACCTGGCTAGGGAGGTCAGGGGGCCTCACGTTCCTGGCACCCAGTGGACTGTGACAGTCAGGGAGACAGTTCTTGGCAGACTACCGCCCCCAAGGGCACTGCACGGGCGGCAGACGGAAACGCACCCCTCGTCTTTCTGAGAAAGAGGCCTATTTGTTCGTCTAGGAGCTTTGGGCTGGGGGCAGGATTCTGGTTAGGCACACATTTCGGGGCCTGTGGAGTTGCTCTTGGGAAATGGGGCCAGTGATGCAATCTTCACGCTCTCCCCTCTGCCTCGCTCCAACTTTCCGCATCTCCCTGAAAGGAGCACGATTTCTGTAGCTACCACCAGGGGACACCTGGACATCACCTGGCCCCTGTGGCCAAGGGGCTCGTGCCTGCAGGTCCCACAGGGCGTAACTGATGGGGAAAGAGTTCTTAAACAGCTACCAGGCTCAGGGCACAGCAAGAGGACACAGACCCAGGAGTTCAATCTTTCTGTGAAAGGGACCAATTAGTTTACCATCGTAGCTGCAGCCTGAGGTGCTGGCTTCTAATTAAACACACATCTAAGGCTGACTGTGACCCTTTCAAGAGACCTCAGGCGGTGGCACTGTCTTCTCACTCTCTCTCTACCATGCTTCAGAGCACCAGTATCTCTCAAAGGGGAGCTATTACAGGTTTCTGATGCCCCAGTTTCTGCAGCTGCCCCCTAGGGGATGTCCCTCGATCGTCTGGTCCTGGTGGCCAGGGAGGTTTGCTCCCGGCTCCCGTGAGACTGTAACAGTTGGAGAGACAGTTCTGGGCTGGTGGCCACCCTGAGGGCAAGGCACAGACAGCAGCAGACTGAAACACACTCCCAAGCTTTCTGTGAAAGAGGCTTATTCGCTTATTCTGGAGCTTCGGACAAAGGGCAGGCTTTAGCTTTAACACACGTGCAGGGCCCTACGAGGCGCTCTCAGGGACCACAGGCTGGTGGACGTCACCTTTGAGCTCCTCCTCTGCTTTGCTGCAGCCCACCGCTATGTCCTAGAATGGAGCTTATGCACACCTCTGGAGCCCTGATTTTGTGACTCCAAGGGACACCTCCAGATCACCTGGGTCTGGGGACCAACAGCACACACACTTGCAGCCCCACAGGACTGTGGATATCTGCCCACTTGAAAAGCCACTGCCTGGGGGCCTGGCTTCCCATCAGCCTGAACCTAAGTGCTGACTGCGATCTTCCCCTCTGGGACATGGAC
Source organism: Globicephala melas (assembly GCF_963455315.2). Lineage (NCBI taxonomy): Eukaryota > Metazoa > Chordata > Mammalia > Artiodactyla > Delphinidae > Globicephala > Globicephala melas. The sequence goes on along the minus strand of NC_083334.1, from coordinate 6,431,614 downwards.
AGGTCTTTGCACACCCTCAACACGTGGGAGCTATTACAAATAAAAGAGACCACTTCAACAATAAATAAGGTCTGAGAGACAACCAAGAGGTAGAACACGGTTGAACAAGAGGGTTCCTCTCCTACGTGAGGACACTCTTTCAAAACTGGGAGAGGTGTCTTTCATCGAATGCATAGAAACAAGCACAGAGCGTCAAGCAAAATGAAGAAAGAGAAGAGTACGTTCCAAACAAAAGAACATAAAACCATGAAGAAAAAAAAACACTCAAGGAAATGGAGATAAGTAATTTCCTTGATAAAGAGTTCAATGTCCTGGTCATAAAGGTGCTCAGTAAACTTGGGAGAAGACTGGATGAAGAGAGTGAGAACTTCGACAGAGAGAAAATATAAGAATGTACAAAACAGAAGTCACAGAGATGTAAAATACAATAAATGGGGCGTCCCTGGTGGCGCAGTGTTTGACAGTCTGCCTGCAGGGGACATGGGTTCGAGCCCTGGTCCGGGAAGATCCCACGTGCCGCGGAGCAACTAGGCCCGTGAGCCACAACTACTGAGCCTGCGCGTCTGGAGCCTGTGCTCCACAACAAGAGAGGCCGCGATAGTGAGAGGTCCGCGCACCGCGATGAAGAGTGGCCCCCGCTCGCCACAACTAGAGAAAGCCCTCGCACAGAAATGAAGACGCAACACAGCCAAAAATAAATAAATAAATAAAATACAATAAATGAACTGAAAAAATGCCTTAGAGGGGTTTAACAGCAAACTAGATGAAGCAGAAAAAACAATCAGTCAACTTGAGGACAAGGCAGTGGAGCTCACCCAATCAGAGCAGGAAAAAGAAGGAAAAAGAGTGAAGATACGGCACAGCATCAAGCTTAATAACATTCCTATTACGGGGGTCCCAGTAGAAGAAGAGAGGAAGAGGGGCAGAAATCTGTTTTGAAAAAGTAATGGCTGAAAACTTGTCTAACCTGGGGAAGGGGATAGACATCCGTAACCAGTAAGTCTAGAGAGTGGCAGTTGAGAGGAACCTGAGGAGACCCACACAAAGACACATCGTAATTAAAATGTCACAAGTTAAAGACAAAGAGAGAATATTAAAAGTAGTAAGAGAAGAAAAACTTGTTATGCACAAGGAAGTGCCCATAGGACTATAAGCTGATTTTTCAAAAGAAACTTTGAATATATTCACTCCCTTATGGCCTGCAAAGTGCTGAAAGAAAAAAACTTCCAATCAAGAATAGTCTCTCCAGCAAAGGAATCACACATAATTGAAGGTGAGATAACGGGTTTTCCTCACAAGCAAAAGTTAAGAGTTGAAAATCACTGGATTGGCCTTATAAGAAATGTCAAAGGACTTCTTTAAGCCCAAAAGAAAGGGCATTAAAGAGTAACAAGAAAACACATGAATGTATAAATCTCATTGGTAATTGTAAGTACATAAAGAGGTAGTGGGTTAATCACTTGTAAGGTTAGTCCAAAGATTAAAAGACAAAAGCAGAAAAATAATTTGTTATTGGGGTACACAAGATAAAAACGTAAAATGTGACATCAAAAACAAAATGGGAGGGGTATAAATATAGAAGTATAGAATACATTTAAACGCATGTTGTTATTAACTTAAAATAGGCTCTTAAAAATGTAAGTTGTAAGCCTCATTATAACCACAGCAAAAACCTATAGTAGATACACAAAAGATAATAAGTATCAATGCATACCACTAAAGAAGGTCATCAAACCACAAAGGACGAGAGCAAAAGCAAGGAATTACAAAACAGACAGGAAAGAATCAAAATGCTGATAAAGTACCTATCAATAATTACTTTAAATGTAAATGGAGTAAATTCTTAGAAGAGTAGCTAAATGGTTAAAAAACAAGACCCATCTATATGCTGCCATCAAGAGGTTTACTTTAGTTTTAAGTGTGTACACAGAGAGAGAGAGAGAGAGAAGGGATGGGGAAAGGTATTTCATGCAAAGGGAAACCAAAAGAGAGCTGAGTAGCTTTACATATATCAGACAAAACAGACACTGAGACAGACAATAAGAGACACAGAAGAGCACTGCATAATGATAAAGGGATCAACCCAACAAGGGGATATAACATTTGTAAATATTTAGGCAGTCAAGAGAGGAGCACCTACATATATAAAGCAAATATTAACAGAAATAGGGAGAGAAATAGCAATACAATAATAGTCAGGAACTTTAATATTCCACATAACGTTAATGGATAGATTTTTCCAGAGAGAAAATCAATAAGAAAGCACTGGCCTTAAATGCTATGTTAGACCAGACACTTAAACAAAAATATACAGAACATTTCATCCAAAATCAACAGAATACACATTCTTCAAGTGCACATAGAACATTCCCCAGAATAGATCACATGTTCAGCCACAAGACAAGTCTTAACAAATTTAAGTAGACTGAAATCATATCAGATATTTTTCTGACCACAACAGTATAAAACTAGAAATTACAATAAGAAAATTGGACAATTCACAAATATGTGGAGATTACACATCTTATAAACAACCAATGGGTCAATGGAGAAACAAAGGAGAAGTTGAAACCTACCTTGAGACAAATGAAAACGGAAATAAATCATATTAAAACTGATGGGATGATGCTGAACCAGTTTTAAGAGGAAGTTTATAGCAGTAAATGCTTATATCTAAAAACAAGAAATCTCAAATAAATGACTTAACTTTACAACTCAAAGATCTAGAAGAAGAATAACAAAGAAAGCCCAAAATTAGGAGAAGGGAGGAAATAAAGAGCATAAATCAATTTTTAAAAGACAATAGAAAAGATCAATGAAACTAAGAACTTATTCTTTGAAAAGATAAACAAAATTGACAAATCTGTAGCAAGGTTCACCAAGAGAAGGGACTCAAAATCAGACATGAAAGAGGAAACGTTATAACTAATACCAAAGAAATGGAAAGGATTGTAAGAGACTACTATGAACCATTAAATGCCAATAAACCAGACTACCTAGAATAAATGCATAAATTCCTAGAAACATGAAGAAATTATGTGAATTTGGAGAAAAAATAAAATTATGAATTATGAAGAATAGAAAATCTGAACAGACCAAATTACAAGTTAGGAGATTCAATCAGTAACGAAAAAACTGCCCCAAAACAAAAGTCAAGGCCCAAACGGCTTCACTGGTGAATTCTAACATTTAAAGAGGAATTAACACCAATCTTTCTCAGTCTCTTCTGAAATATTTAGGAGGAGGGAATGCTTCCAAACTCATTTTATGAGGCCAGCATTACCTTGATACCAAAACCAGATGAGACACCACTAGGAAAGAAAATTAAGGCCAATATTCCTGACAAACATAGACACAAAAATCAACAAAATATTATCAAACTGAATTAACATTAAAAGGATCACACACAATGATCAAGTGGGATTTCTTCCAGGGATTCAAGATGGTTCAACATCTACAAAAATCAATCAATATGAGATGCCATGTATGACAAAGCCACTGTATCATACTGAACAATGAAAAGCTGAAAGCTTTCCCTCTAAGACCAGGAACAAGTTGGGATGTCCACCCTTACCACTTTTATTCAACATAGTTGGAAGTCCTAGCAAGAAAAAATAGGTAAGAAAAGGAAATAAAGTCATTCAAATTGGAAAGAAGCCAAATTGTCACTAATTGTGGGTGACCTGATGCTGTGTATATAAAACTCTAAAGACTCTACCAAGTAACTGTTAGAATAAACAAATTCAGTACAACTGCAGAATACAAAATCAATATACAAATCTGTTGCATTTCAATACACTAAATAACTATCAGAAAAGAAGAAAACAATTCCATTTATAATTGCATCAAATAAAATGCCTAGGAATAAATTTAACCAAGGCTGTGAAAGACCTGTACACTGATAAATAAGATATTAATGAAAGAAACTGAAGACACAGATCAATGGAAAGATATTCCTTAATCAGGGATTGGAAGAATATTGTTAGAATATCCATACTACTCAAAACAATAAACAGATATAATGCTATATCCCTATCAAAATTACAAAGGCACTTCACAGAAATGAAACAAACAATTCTAAAATTTGTATAGAACCACAAAAGACCCCGAACAGCCAAAGCAATCTTGAGAAAGGAGAACAAAAAGGAATCACACTTCCTGGTTCCAAACTATATTACAAAGCTAGGGACATGGTATTGGCATAAAAATAGACACATAGATCAATGGAACAGAATGTAGAGTCCAGAAATAAACCCATGCATCTGTGGTCAATTAATTTAAGACAAAGGAGCCAAGAATATACAATGAGGAAAGGACAGTCTGTTCAATAATAGTAATGGGAAAACTGGACAGCCACATGCAAAAGAATGAAACTCAATAGTAATTTAAACAAACTTTAAACACAAAAATTAACTCAAGGACTTTCCTGGTGGCACAGTGGTTAAGAATCCTCCTGCCAACACAGGGGACACGGGTTCGAGCCCTGGTCCGGGAAGGTCCCAAATGCCGCGGAGCAACTAAGCCCGTGCACCACAACTACTGAGCCTGTGCTCTAGAGCCTGTGAGCCACAACTACTGAAGCCCGTGTGCCACAACTACTGAAGCCCTCGCGCCTAGAGCCCGTGCTCCACAACAAGAGAAGCCACCAGAATGTAAGCCTGCACGCCGCAATGAAGGGTAGCCCCTGCTCGCTGCAACTAGAGAAGCCCACGCGCAGCAAAGATCCAAAGCAGCCGAAAATAAATGAATAAATAAATGATAATAAAAAAGATTAACTCAAAATGGATTAATGACTTGAATGTAAGACTTGAAACCATAAAACTTGTAGAAGAAAACATAGGGATAAGTTTCTTGATGTCAGTCTTGCAATAATTCTTTTTTAATTGACACCTAAAGCAAAGGCAACAAAAGCAAAAATAAACAAGAGGGACCACCTCAAACTAAAAAGCTTCTTCACAGCAAAAGAAGACAAAGAAAACAAATATAAACAAAAAGAATAGGCAGTCCAAAGAATGGGAGAAAATATTTTCCAATTATATAGCTAATAAGATTAATATCTAAGGTTAATATCTAAGGTATATTAAGAACTCATACAACTCAATAGCAAATAAAAACCCTATTACTATCGTGTTTTTGTTTTGTTTTTTTTTTGCGGTACGCGGCCCTCTCACTGTTGTGGCCTCTCCCGTTGTGGAGCACAGGCTCCGGACGCGCAGGCTCAGCGGCCATGGCTCACGGGCCCAGCCGCTCCGCGGCATGTGGGATCCTCCCGGACCGGGGCACGAACCCGCGTCCCCTGCAGCAGCAGGCAGACTCTCAACCACTGCGCCACCAGCGAAGCCCTATTTTTTAATATATTTAAAAAATGGGCCGAGCCTCATTTTTCTTATAGATGTACTGATGGCCAAAACGTAAATGAAAAGATCTTAAACATCATAATCATCAGGGAAATCCAAATCAAAACCACCATAAGATATCGTCTGACATCTGTTAGAATGTCTATCATCCAAGAGACAGGAGATAACAAGTGTCGACAAGGAAGTGGAGAAAGGGGACCACTTGTGAGCTCTTAGTGGGAAGGTAAGTTGGTGCAGCCGCTGTGGAGAACAGCATGAAAGATCCTCAAAAAATTAAAAATTGAAGCTACCATATGATCCAGCAACTCTGGGTATTTATCGGAAGAAAACATCACTAACTGGAAAAGATATATGCACCCCGACACTCATTGTAGCATTATTTATAACAGCAAAGATATGGAAACAATCTAAGTGTCCACTGACGGATGAATGAATAAAAAAAAGTCATATATATACATACATACACACACACACACAAAATGGAGTGTTATTCAGCCATAAAAAAGAATTAAATCTTGCCATTTGCAACAATACGGATGGACTTTGAGGGCATTATGCGCTAAGTGAAATAAATCAGGCAAATACCATATGATCTCACTGACTGTGGGCAAAAGCACTGAACTCAGAGACAGAACATAGATTGGTGGTTGCCAGAGGTGGGCGTAAGGCTGGGGGTTGGGAGAAATGGGTGAAGGTAGTCAAAAGGTACAAGCTTACAGTTAATAAACAAGTCATAGGGATGCAATATACAGCAAGGTGACTATTGTTAATAATAATGTATATCTGAAAGTTGCTGAGAGTGGCTCTTAAAAGTTCTCATCGGGCTTCCCTGGCGGCGCAGTGGTTGAGAGTCCACCTGCCGATGCAGGGGACACAGGTTCGTGCCCCGGTCCGGGAAGATCCCACATGCCGCGGAGTGGCTGGGCCCGTGAGCCATGGCCGCTGAGCCTGCGCGTCCGGAGCCTGTGCTCCGCAATGGGAGAGGCCACAACAGTGAGAGGCCCGCGTAACGCAAAAAAAAAAAAAATGTTCTCAGCAAAAAAAAAAATTTGTAACTGTATGGTGACAGGTGTTAACTAGACTTATCATGGTGATCATTTTGCAATATATACAAATATCAAATCATTACATTGTACACCTGAAACTAGTATAAGGTTTTATGACAATTACACCTGAATGAAAAATAAAAGGGTGACTCCAGATTTCCTCTGTGGTGTGTCTCCAGGATGACCCGAGGACCAATGAATCTAGTGCCTTTTATATGTATCCCATCTTTTATTCCCTACTATTTCTTTTTTCAGGTAATCGTTTGTACACTGGTGACTATGTTTTGTTGTTGTTGTTAAAGATTTTTCCCTTGAAAAAAATGCATTCTTCATTCTAATTACATTTACAGCTTGTGCATATCCTCCCACCTTCAGCCCACACAGGTCCGAAGACATTCTCCACAGGCACGTAAAGTCCTACTTTAAACATCTGTTAGGAAGTCAGAGCAATAAGTAGAATAAGTCTCTGTGATTGATTTTAAGCGGAATGATTTAATTTTGAGCTTTATTAACCTATAATGAACACTTTATTAACCTATAATGAAATCTAAACCATGAATTTTGCCGATGTCCATCTTATAACTGAGCTGCATTCTCTCCTGCGGGGGGTAAATGTTTGCTTTATGTTGTGTTTTTCTGGTGATTTTATGGTATGTGGCAGAAAATCAATTTCCACCAGTGTACTTTGGGGCAAAGGTATTTATCTACATTGGGGGAGGGGAGGGAGACAAGGAATGATCCTTCAGTCCTGCCTTATTTTGAGTCAAGTCCAAAGGCAAAAGGTTTTAAAAGGAATGTCAGGTGACTCTCCAGGTAGTAAATAATCTATAAATAATGACAAATGGGAGAATGAAAGGAAAACCTTTCTGTGTAATCTGAGCCATCCACTGCAGAAGAATATATCATGACTTAATATTAAATATTTTAATTTGTCAGTGAATTCAAAGTATAGAAAACATCTTCTATCCAGAAAGCGATAACTGATTTGTATGTGTCACAGGATACATTGTCACTTAGACTGACAGTCACCCAAGCCCAGGTACAGACCAGGGAATCAGAGAATCTCATTATCACTGTCCTGATATAACATTAACCCATGGCTGTTAGGCACGCATATTTGAAAGCAATGCCATTACGTATTAAGTGGTAATTGAAAGTTAAAATTATAGATGCTCATTTTTCTAACTGTGATTTAGAGCTACTTGGTGTGTGTGTGTGTGTGTGTGTGTGTGTGTGTGTGTGTTTCTGTTGGAATTACTTGAGCCTTTTATCCACGCTATAAAGCCCAATTTGTTTCTAGAATCAAGGATTCCAAATAAATGGGAAATTTTTCTTCTAAAAAAATAGCAAGGTGGTAGACTAAACATTCCAATTAAAAGGGAATTGTCAGAGGGAATTTTTTTTAAAGACTCAACTATGTACTATTTATAAGAGACATACATACTCTAAATATAAGGACAGATTGAAATGAAAAGGTAAGAAAATCAGCAAACATGAAGCAAAAGAAAACTGCTGGGTCTTCATGAATATCAGGTGAAGTATCAATATTTCTAGAGATAGAGAGATGTCCCAGTAATTAGAGGAGTAAATTCAATGGGAAGATGAAACAGTTTGACTGCAACCAATACTATAGCTTTAAGAGATATAAAGCAAAAAGTAATAGAATAAAAAAAGAAATAGATACATCAGCAACAATAATTGGAGATTTTAAGACACATCTCTTAGTAAATCATGAATTGAGGAAACAAAAGAATCAGTACGGATATAGAATATTTGACCCGATACCCTAGTTAACCTAATTGACATATACAGAACATGATACCCAACAACCAAAGAAAACACGTTATTTTTGCCATTACTTGGAACATTTATCTAAATAGATTACGTGTTGCACCACAAAGCAAATCATGACAAATTCAAAAGATCACTATCATACAGAATAATTTACATGACAGTAAGTTTGAAATCAAGAAAAGAAAATAGCTAGAAATTTTCTGAATGTATGGAAATTAAGTAATGCAATTCTAAATTATCCTTGGTGATGAGTGACGTCACTAAGATGGCAGAGTAGGAGACCCCCATCTCTGTCCTCCCACAGCAAACTACAATTAGATGCTCTCCACAAATGAACATCGCTCGGGGAGAGCTCAGGGATTCACTTAAGAAGCTTCACCAATACAGTGGAGCAAAAACCCTGAGAATAATGGCACAAAAAGGGTAAGAGGAACAGTTTCTTTAGCCTGCATCATCCCACCCCTCAGGCTGTCACTGCTCAGTGCCACGAGGTAGCTCACTGGCTGGAAAGGCTTCCCCTCTATGGGAAAGGGAGAGCTGGGTCAGGGACCAGCTTCCCCGCCTTTCAGGGCCCCTCATGAAGGACCTGCTTCAGTGTCGCCACCCAGAGACTGGCATAGCTGAGACATCTAGAGATGGCCAGGAACAGGGAAGAAGGGCAGGGGTATCCATTACCAGCCGTGCGGTGTAAGCGATGGAGTCCCCAGTGCAGTGCTGTGCAGAAAACCAAACCCAGTAGCTTTCACCGCGGAGCAGACCAAGGGCCAGCGTAACTGCAGTGGACCCTCTGCAGGGTCCGCTTCTGAGGGCCTCACAGCACTGCACATGTGTAGACTCCAGCTGCCTGAGCTGACCCAGCTCGCACCACGGGGGGCACCCTGGGTGCGAGGCTCCAATCCAGCAGGCAGCCCCGGCCTCTGGCGGAGTGCATGCTTCACAGCAGTCTAGTCCCCTGTGGCCGCCTCACAGCGGTGCACGCACTGTAACTGCACGAGCGCACACCAACAGCGCAGGCTCCCACCGCTGCTACGGCACCCAGACTCCGCCCGCACCACCACTGGCAAGTGAACAGGGCGAAGCCCTGCAGTCGCCCGTTTGTAAGCAGCCGCCCTGGCGTCTGGCACAGATACCCACAGCTAGCCCTGCAGCTGCTCAAGTGAACACTGGCACAGCCTGCGTCCCAGCAGCTGCCTGTGTACCTGAATCCAGCCCCAGTGGCAATCCTGTCACTGGCCTACCCTGCCACGTGGGCCCAGTTGAGCCTTGCGTCTTTGTGCCTGCGTGCAGCAAGCCCCGATTCCCGTCACCACATCTCACCGTCACGCACACTCCTACACCGAGCTCCTCCCGCTGTGTGAGCGCACACTCACAGCCCGGCCCCTGCAGCTGCTTTCACATCCCCAGCTGGCCCCAGGCCTCACCGCCGGACCTGGCCCTCACCACAGCCTGTGTGCCAGCAGCCCTTGCCATGACAAGTCACCTGCCCTGATCCCACACCACTGATCCGGAGGCATCACTGAAAACCCCAACTGAAGTCGTGGACCCTGATGGCCTGAGCCAGCGCGACACCACGCCCACCCCCAACTCAGCGCTGTCGCGTGCCCTCACGGTTGGTGCCCTGCACCGCTCGACACAGGGCCACAGTACGCTAAAGCACGTCCCCACCCGCAGAAGAAGGTCTTTCCTCACTAAACTCAGCCCATGAAGTCTGGAAGAGGTGACTGCTTCTTCAAATGCGCAGATACCCATGGAGGGCTACAGGCTCCTAGGAGTCGCGGAAACACACCTCCAAAGAAACACAATAAACTACCAGTGACTGACCGTCCCCCCAAAATGGAGTTGCACAAGTGCCTGATAAAGAGTTCAAAACAATTCATCGAACGAAGCTCAGACAGCTACAGATAAACCGTCTAAATTTTAGAAATACAAGAACAAAATAAGTTTGACAGAGAGATAGGGGAAAAAACGACACAAATTCTGGAGACCAAGAAGGCTCATATTAGAAGGGTAAGAAGAGCAGCTACATTCGGACCACGACGCCCCTCCTCCAGGCCGTTGCAGCACTGCCCCGAGAGGGCATCCCTGGGCCTACAGGTTCCCCAGTGGGAAAAAGAAAGCCCAAGTTGGACACCCAGGAAGTGTTGCTTCCCAGGAAGCCCGTTCACGCCCACCTCTCAAGGGGAGTTCTTTGAGGCCTGGTGACTGCAGATCGGATTGTGGCAGAAGGAGATGGGGCTTTACGGCCACCGGCTCTCAGATCCTGACAGAATGAGTACCTACGCACTGTGCCCAAGCAGTCGTGTGTACCAGCAGCTCCGCACATCTACACAGCCCAAGTAGGGCCTCAGTCTGACCAGGGAACTTCAGTCCTGCCTGGTTTAGGACCCCAAATGGCTAGCCTTGCCAGCCTTGGAGGCTGTTCCGCTGACTTTCCCAGGTAGGGAAACTTAATTCATAGCCCCATCTACCGCTAACTATACACTCCCTGTCCCCCACGACCAGGAAGCCTGGGTGGAGCACCTGAGAAGCTACGTAACCCAGCGCACTCAAGCTGAGAGCCCGGCCAGCTGCTCTGCAGGGCAGCAAAGCCAAGATGGTGGCCCTGGCTGGCAAGGGAACTCAGCGCACGGTTCTGCCTCATTTGAGACTTTAAACGATGAGCATGGCCAGCCCTGGAGCATGTTCATTGCCACTGCCGTCTTGGGGCCTGTTCTGCCGGCCCGCCCCAGGCAGGAAAACTCATTCATAGCCCAACTTATTGCTTGCTGCTGTCCCCAGACCTGCCTGATAAGGAAACCTAGCCAGTGCACCCAGGAAGCTGAGTCGCCCATCCTTCAGCCCCACTTAAAGTGGCAAATGAGCAAAGACCAGCCAGCAGCTCTGTCTGTCTGCAGAGCAAAGTCGGCAGCCCCATCTGGCCAGGCAGCTCAGTGTGCCGTTCTGCCGGATCTGAGTCCCCAGACAATGAGCCATGCTGGCCTTGGGGCCCTTTCTACCACCCTCCCCCAAACAGTGACGCTAATTCACACCCACCCAACTAGGAAGCCTGACCAGAGAATCCAGACAACTGCAGGGCCCATCCACACCCTGTGTGTGGGCAGGGAACCAAGCCAGCAGTGCTATCTACCGGTGCTCAGTCAGCCCCACCCACCCCGGCCCCCAGACCTCAGAGCTCAGGCAGCAGCTTCACCTAAAAATAGGTCCCAACAGCCAATGCCATGTGCCCGAGGATGCTACCAGCTGCCCCGTTCAAAAACCCAAGCAGAGTGGACTGGAGAAGAACTGTCTCTGCCCAAGTGAACCTGTGAAGTCTGGAAGAGGAGACTGCTTACTCAGATGCTTAGATACCAATGTAAGGAATCAGGAATCACACACATACAATATCAGGTAAAGATGACACCCCCAAATGAAACTAACAAAGCGCCCGTAACTGACCCTGAAGAAACTGAGATCTATGAACTGCCTAAGAACTCAAAATAATCTTCCTACTTTAGTAAAATACAGGAACACAGAGACACACAAATAAAAGAAATTAAACAATGCATGAACAAAATGAGAATTTCAACAATGTAACAGAAACAAAATCAGAAATTATAGAGATGAAGAATTCAATGACTGAACTGAAGAATTCAACAGAGAGCTTCAAAGGAAGATTCAACCACGTAGAGAAAAGAATCAAACTCAAATATTGAATGTATGTCATGTAAAATTATTCAGTCAGAAGAGCAAAAAGAAAAAAAGAGTGAAGAAAGCCTATGGAACTTTCTGGACACCACACACAAACTATATACATATAGCGCCAGCATGCTGAACTGCAAAAAGCCAAAGTAAACAAATAATTCCTTAATGAAGAAAAGTGTTTGCTACATCAAACGTGAAGGCAAAGGTACTATTTCATCAAACATTTTGAAACATCATGGTATTATGGCATCATAAAAAGAAAATAATTCTACAGCAACTGAACTCAAAGGCACAGAACGTTGAGATCTAGCAGATGTTCAAAATAGCTATCATAAAGAAATGCAACAAGCTACAAGAAACTCAGAAATGCAATTCAATGAACTCAAAAATAAATGTACAGAAGGAGTTCTTTACCAAAGACATTAAAATTATAAAAATAAACCAACAAATCCTGGAGCCGAAGAAATCAACGAATGAGAAGAAGAATTCATTAGACAGCATAGGTAAGAGTGCAGATCAGATGGAAAAAAGAATGAGAGACTCAGAGGATGTGAAGTTAGAAATGATTCAGTTAAAAGAGAAAAGAGAACTAAGATTTTTTTTAAAGTGAAGAAACCCTTTGAGAGTGACGGGATTCAATCAGAAAAGCAAATCTAAGAATAATTGATGTACCAGAAGGAGAAGAGGGCAGAGAGTTTATTTAAAGAAATAATAGCTGAGAACTTCCCAAACCTGGGGAAGGAGTTGGACATTCAAATCCACAAAGCTGGTAGAACATCTTATTATCTCCATGTAAAAAAGATCATCTGGACAGTTCCATTTCAAGATGGTGACGTAAGAGGATTCTGAACTCACCCCCTCTCACAAACACACAAAATCTATGGCTACCTATTGAACAACTTCCTCTGAAAAAGCCTAACACCTGGCTGAGTGACTCCTACACACTGCACAAATGAGACAGCCCACCCTGAAGCAGGTGAGAGGGGCTGGGACACGATCTCGCCATAAAGCCCTACCTCCAGAGCCGAAACCCCCGGTCAGGAGGGAACTCAGCAACCCCTGAGGAGTGAAGGGTTTAAACCCCACATCAGGACTCCAACTTTTAAGACCTGCCCCCGAGAGGCAAGCCCCCAAACCATCTAGCTTTCAAAACCAATGGGGCTTGTGTCCCCAACAAGGCTATAGACAACCTGAGAAACAGCTCTTAAAGGGCATACACACCTGGACTCATGTGCCCTAGGGCCCAGCGTGGAAGTGGCTGATCGAGGGGTGCCCAGACTTTGTGTTGGGGAGACCCATCTGCTTGTCTGGGAGCATCAGCCCAGGGCCGGCTTCTGATCTGACGTACACCTGGGGGCTGCCTGGGGACAGAGGACTCTTGGGCGCCGTCTCTGGCTCTCCCTCTGCCTTGCTATAGCTGTGGGTGCTATTGTCTTTTAACTCTAGGCTTTTCTTTCCTGGGGGCACCATCTCTATACTCTTTCTTTGACTTCCTCCAGCCAGTGGGCACCATCTTCACAATCACCCTGCCTCGTGCACTAGCTGGAGGCCTCTTTTCTTTTTTTCATTTCTGTTTCCCAGCAGATGCCATCGTGTTGCTCACCCTCTGCTCCACCCAGTGGTATCATCTTTGCACTCCAGAGCACCAGTTACTCCCAGAGGGGACCTTTTACGTGAACCTAGTGGGCTGGTTTTATGCCTGGTGCCTAGTTTTTGCAGCTGCCACCATGGGACATCTCTATTTTGCCTGGCTCTGATTTGTCAACGGGGCTTACACTCAGGGGTCCCACAGAACTGTAACCAACAGAGAAAGGATTCTTTAAAGGCTACCACTTCTGTGGCACGGCAGGAGTGAACAGACCCAGGAGCTCAGTCTTTCTGTGAAAGATTATTAGCTTATCATCATAGATGCATTAATTAGATTAATTAAACACACATCTAACTATAATCCTTCCCAGAGACCAGGTGCTATCTTCACACTCTCTCTGTTGTGCTGCAGAATACCGATATCTCCTAAAAAGAAGCATTTACACTAATATGGTGCCCTGGCTTTTACATCTGGTGCCTCAGTCTTTGCAGCTGCTACCCGAGGATGCCCCAGCATCTTTTGGCACTGGTGGCCAGGGAACCTTGTGATCCTGGGTCCCATGGGACTGTAACAACCTGAAAGATAGTTCTTGGCATGCTACCACCACCAGGGCGCTGTATAAAAACAAGACTGAAACACATCCTTGGTCTCTCTTTAAAAGAGGCCTATTTGCTTATCTTGGAGCTTCTGAATACAGGGCAGGCTTCCAGTTCAGCACACATCCAGGGGACTGCAGATGTGTTTTCAGGGGATGTAGACCAGTACATGCCATCTGTGCACTCCCTCTCACTACAGCTCATTGGTACCCCCAGACCAGAGCCCTGACTTTTGTGACTGCTGCCCAGGGGACACTTCTAGTTCATCTGGCACTGGTGGCCAGAGTTGTGGTCCCACAGGACTGTATATATTGTATATTTAAAGAACTGCTGCTAGAGGGTCTGGCTTACAATCAGCCTGAATCTAGGTGCTGACTGAGATCCTGGGACACTGACAGGTCTTGGCATAGCCTCAAATGAAAATAAAACAGAGTGAACCATCAGAAATAAAAGAATGTTGGACACTCAAAAGGTTTGAGAGACAACCAAGTGTGAGGGTAGTGTTGAACGATAAGGTGTATCTCTATATGAAGCCACTCCTGCAAGACTGGGAAAGGGAGCTGTTTTATCTAATGCACAGAAACCAAAACAGAGTCAAGAAAAAAATGAAGAAACACAGGGTGTGTTCCAAGCAAAAGAACATAATAAAATCTCACTAAAAAAAAAACAAAACCTTTATGAAATGGAGAGATGTAATTTACCTGATAAAGAGTTCAAAGTAATGGTCACAGAGGTGCTCACCAAACTCAGGAGAAGAGTGGATGAACACCATGAGAACTTCAGCAAAGAGAGAGAAAATATAAGCAAGTACCAAATAGATGTCAAAGAGCTAAAGAACACAATGACTGCACTGAAAAATACACTAGAGGGGTTTAAGAGCAAACTACATGAGGCAGAAAAAATGATCGGTGAACTCAAAGAGCAGTGGAACTCAGAGCAGCAAAAAGAAGAATGAAAAAAAGTGATTAAAAAATATTAAAAATTTAATTTAAAAATTTAATTAAAAATTTTAAAAAATGATTAAAAATAAAAAACAAGACTCTATGCTGCCTACAAGAGACTCACTTCAGATGTAAGAACACACACAAACTGAAAGTGAAGGGACAGAAAAAGACATTCCTTTCAAATGGAAACCAAAAGAAAGCTGGAGTAGCTATACTTATATCAGACAAAATAGACTTTCAAATAAAGACTGTAATAAGATACAAAAAAGGGCATTACAAAATAATACAAGGGTCAATCCAACAAGAGGATATAACTGTAAATACTTAGGCACCCAGCAGAGCAGCATCTAAATATATAAAGCAAACATTAACAGACCAGAAGGGAGAAACAGACAGCAACACAATAATAGTAGGTGAGTTTAATGCCCCACTTTCATCAGTGGAGAATAGGTAAACATTAGCCTTAACTGACACAATAGACTAGACTTAACACATAGATACAGAACAGTCCATCCAAAAGCAGCATACACATTCTTCTCAAGCGTACATGGAACATTCTCCAGGATAGATCATATGTTTGGAGACCAGCCAGTCTTAATACATTTAAGAAGACATGTCATATCAAGCATCTTGTCTAACTACAATGGTATAAAACTAGAAATCAATTACAGAAAGAAACAGGAAAATTCACGATATGTGATTATACAACAAGCTCCTTGAAAAATCAGTGGGTCTAAGAAGAAATCAAAAGAATAAAAAAAATACCTTGGGACAAATGAAATTAGAAATACAGCATTTCGAAACTTTTGTGATGCAACAAAACAAGTTCTAAGATGGAAGTTCATAGCAAAAATACCTATGTCAGGAAACAATTTGAAATTAACTTTATACCTCAGGAACAAGGCAAAAAGAAGATTAAACAAAGGCCAAAGTTATAAGGGAGGAAATAACAAAGATCAGAGAGGAAATAAATAAAACAGTGTTCTAAAAGACGATAGAAAACATCAATGAAACTGAAAACTGGTTCCTTGAAAAGATAAAATTGACAAATGAGTAGCTGTACTCACCAAGAAAAATAGAGAGGACTTAAATGAAAAAAACAGACCTGAGAGGAGATGTTACTATTGATAACATTAAAATGCAAAAGATTAAGAGACTACTATAAAAAGCGTTATATGCCAACAAGTTTGATATTTAGAAGAAATTGGAGAATTCCTAGAAACATATGACTTACGAAGACTGAATTAGAAAGAAATATAAAGTATGAACAAGAATATTACTGGTAAGGAGAATTGAATCAGTAACAAAACCTCCAAACAAAGTTCAGTCTTTACTGGCAAATTCTACCAAACATTAAAAGGAGGATTAATACCAATCAATCCTCTAAAATTCATCCAAAAAATGGAAGAGGAGGGAACACTTCTAAGTTCATCTTCAAGGCCAGCATCACCCTGATACCAAAACCAGACAAGGATGACACTAGCAAATTACAGGCCAATATCCCTGATAAACATAGTTGGTAAAATCCTCAACAAAATATTACCAAACTCAACATTAAAAGGATCATACACCATTGTCAGTGTAATTTACTCAAGGGATACAATGATGGTTCAATATCTGTGAAATCACGGTGATATACAACTTCATTAAAAAAAATGAAGGATAAAAGTTATATGATCAATATGATTTACAAAATTAATGTAAAATTGGTGCAGTCACTATGGAAAACAGTAGGGAGGCTCCTTAAAAAATTAAAAATAGAACTACTATATGATCCAGCAATTCCACTTCTGGGTATTTTTCTGAAAAAAAAAAAAACGCAGACACTAATTTGAAAAGGTACCTGCACCGTTAGGCTCATTGCAGCATTATTTACGATAGCCCAGATACGGAAACAATCTGAAGTGTCCATCAGCAGATGAATGGATAAAGAAGATGTGATATATATATTTATGTATATACAATGGGATATTACTCAGCCATAAAAAGCCATTGGCAACAACATGACTGGATCTCGATGGTATTATGTTAAGTGAAATAAGTCAGAGACAGAAAGACAAATACTGTATGATTTCACTTACAAGTGGAATCTAAAAACACAAGTAAACAAACACAACAAAACAGAAACAGACTCATAGATACATAGAACAGGCGGTTGCCAGAGGGGAGATGAAAGAAATAAGTGAGGGAGATTAGAGATACAAAATAAACGAGTCATGGGGGTGTAATGTACAGCTGTAGGATACAGTCAATGATAATGTAATATGTCTGTGTGGTGACAGATGGTAACTAGATTTATTGTGGCGATGATTTTGTAATGTATAGAGATACCAAATCACTGTTGTGCACCAGAAAAAAAATCATATGATCATTTTAATAGATGCTGAAAATCAATTGACAAAATTCAACATATGTTTATAATAACAAGTCTCAACAAGTGGGTATTGACGGAATGTACCTCGACATAATAAAACCATACATGACAACCCATAGCTAACACCATACTCAATGGAAAGCCGAAAGCCTTTCCCCTAAGATCAGGAACACGACAATGATGCTCACCCCTACCACTGCTGTTCCTCATAGTACCGAAAGTCCTAACCAGAGTAATGAGGTTAAAAAAAAAGAATAAAAGGGTTTCCCTGGTGGCGCAGTGGTTGAGAGTCTGCCTGCCATTGCAGGGGACACGGGTTCGTGCCCCGGTCCGGGAAGATCCCACATGCCGCGGAGCGGCTGGGCCCGTGAGCCATGGCTGCTGAGCCTGCGCATCCGGAGCCTGTGCTCCGCAACGGAAGAGGCCACAACAGTGAGAGGCCCTCGTACCACAAGAAAAAAAAAAAAGAATAATGAAAGGCATAAGAATTGGAAAGAAATAATTTAAGTTTTCTATATTTGATAACATAATTTTATATACATATGCATATATATATTCATATTCCTAAAGTCTCCAAATCAAAACCAGAATGAGACATCACCTTCGACCTGCTGAATGACTATATTTTTTGTTTTCATTTTTGGCTTCACCACACGGCATGCAGGATCTCAGTTTCCCAACCAGGAATCCAACCTGTGCCCCTGCAGTGGAAGCGCAGAGTGCTAACCACTGGACCGCCAGGGAATTTCCATGAGTGACTATCTTTAAAAAGATAAAACGTAAGAAATGCTAGTAAGGATGTGGAGAAAAGGGAACCCTCATGCACTGTTTTGGGGGATGTAAATTGGTACAGCCGCTATGAAAGACAATATGGAGTTTCCTTGAAAAATTAAACGTAGGTGGATTCTGGTTCAAGATGGTCACGTAGGAGACTCCTGAACTCACTCTCTCCCGGGGACACACTGAATCTACAGCTACAAATGAAAAGAATTCCCTCTGAAAGAAGTCCAGAAATGCCCTTGCACAGTGACATACATTCAGGAGGAACTCACAACTCCCAGCTCCTTTCTGAAAAGTGAAGGGCTCTGAGAGGGACGGAGTAAAGGGACAAAGTAGGTGATTAAATACTTAATCCCATGAGGGGATCATAAGTAGAGAGGGAACTTTGGGAGACCCCTGTAAGTTAATGATCACTCAAGAAAGCAGGCTTGCTTAACAACAAAACTAACAAAACTGTAAATCAAGGCAATGACACCTGCACCCTGCTGGTTGAGGTCACTCTATGCACACTAAAAATAAAAATACAGGGGAAAGGTGACATTATACTGAAACCTGAGATGATTTACCATATTTTAGTATATGTTACCACCTTTTGCTTATTTCCATAGCACCATGACTGTCCCGGTCGGGCCATATAGGGTCAAAAACTCCCCAGCCCAAAGTGTAGGAGGAGTTAATGATGGAAGACTCAAAGAACAAGGAAGAAGGTGGTCTTTTCCCCCTCCCCACTTTTCCTTCGGTTCTAAAACTGTAGCCCACTAAGTTCTCAGGACGGTACCCTCTTGCCTGCCCACTTGTATCTCTCACAAGCATCCTATACTAATAAATGACTTCTGTTGCCTGTCAATTTGCCTCTTGGTGAATTCTTTCTGCACTGAGACAGAAGAACCTGGACTTCATTAAGTCCTGAGTTGAGTTCTGCGGTTTCAGACCAGGTGAATGGTTTTAATTAAAAGACAGTGGTTTTGAGTCCCCTCCTAAGTCAGGGATGGTGGGTTCAAGTCCCATCCAAGGAGGAGTGTGGGTTCAGTCTGAACTCAAAATTTCGCAGCCCAGCTTTTAAATTTCCACCCAAGGGACAAGCCCCCAAATACCTAGCTCTGAAGGCCAACGGGGCTTGCATGCACGAGACCCACAACGTATGGGAAACCAATGGGCTCGCAGGACTCAGTGGTGAACCCCCAAGTCTCAGCACAGAGGCCGCAGACTGGCACGTCCATCTCGCGGTCCTTCCGTGAGCTAGGCCTATTTATGTATCCTAAAAGCCGCAGTCTGACGGTCAGGCTTCTATTTAACACACATGTAGGGGCTGAATGGGCCCTTCTCTGCAGACCAGCAAGGCTGACGGCACCATCTTGCCACTCCCCTTCTCCCGAA
The DNA here is from genome assembly GCF_963455315.2 of Globicephala melas. Lineage (NCBI taxonomy): Eukaryota > Metazoa > Chordata > Mammalia > Artiodactyla > Delphinidae > Globicephala > Globicephala melas. Next base: position 6,412,077 of record NC_083334.1, on the reverse strand, counting down.
TCCAGGTCACCAGTGTCTCCCTGAAAGGAGCTTGTGCACATGTCTGATGCGCTGGCTTCTGCAGCTACCACCCTGGGGTCACGCCCCCTGGCTGTGGTGGCCAAGAGAGCTTACTGTTCACCGGTCCCACAGGACTGTAACAAACGACAAAGCAGTTCTTAACCGGGTATTCCCCAGGGCTCAGTCCAGAGGGAGGAGACGGAAAGGCCCACTTCCCGGTCTTTCCCTTAAAGAGGTCTATCTGCATTCTTTAAAAGCTGCTGCCTGAGGGGCTGGCTTCTCCTTTGGGACGCTTACAGTTCTTCAAAAACCCTCAACTACTGGGAGCCAGAAACAACAAACAACACCCTCTCCCCCCATGCCCCCAAACACAAAGAAGAAAGCTTGGTCACTCACACAGGTATGAAGGAATCAAGAGGTGGGGTTGGGAGGAAGGATAAGTTTCATTTCTTACACAAGACCACTCCCTCAAGACTGAGAGAGGTGGCTGTTTATCTAATGCACAGAAACTAAAACAGATGGTCAAGAAGGATGAAGAAACAGAGGACTATGTTCCAAACAAAAAGATAAAACTCCAGCACAGACCTTCATGAAACAGATAAGTCATTTACCTGGTAAACAGTTCAAAATTGTCCTCACCGAGGTCAGGAGGGAAAAAAATGCATGAACAAAGTGAGAATTTCAACAAAGAGATAGAAAATACAAGAAAGTACCAAACAGAAATCACAGAATTGAAGAATTCAATAACTGAACTGAAAAAGTCCACAGAGGGGTTCAATAGCCGAATAGATGAAGCAAAGGAAGAATCAGTCAGCAAACTCCAAGAAAGGGCAGTAGAATTTGTCCAAAGAGCAAAAAGAAAAGAAAAGAAAAACAATGAAGACAGCTTACAGGACTTCACCAAGGGCACCCACATTTGCATTGCAGAGATATCAGAAGCGAAGAGAGAAAGGAATAGAAAGATTATTCAGAGAAATAATGGCTGAAAACTTCTCTAAACTGGGAAGAGAAACAGACATCTACATCCAGGAATTCTAGAGTTCCAAAGAAGATGAATCCAAAGAGACTCATACTGAGACACGTTATAATTAAAATGTCAAAAGTTAAAGACAAGGAGAGAAATCTTAAAAGCAGGAAAACAACGTGTTACATATAAGGGGACCTCCGTAAGACCACCAGCAGAGTTTTCAGGAGAAACTTTGCAGGCCAGAAGTGAGTAGCATGATGTATGTAAAGTGCTGAAAGAAAAATACTGCCAATCAAGAATACTCCACCTGGCAAAACTGTCCTTCAGAAATGGAGAGATAAAGTGTTTTCCAGAAAAGCAAAAGCTGAAGGAGTTCATTACCATTAGACCTGCCTTACAAGAAATGGTAAATGGACTTCTTCAAGCTGCAATTAAAGGTGCCAATTACTATGAAAGTATAAATCTCACAGGTAAAGGCAAATGTATAGTTAAATTCAGAATACTCTAATGTTTTAATGGTAGTGGGTAAATTACTCAAAGTGAGAATAAAAGTTAAAAGACAAAAATGTCTTAAAAATAACTATAAACAACTTGTTAAGGGACACACAATAAAATAAGATGTAAATTGGGATATCAAAAAGAAAATGGATTAGAGTAAAAATGTAGAGCTTTAGTATGTGTTCAAATTTAGATTGTTAGCTGAAAATAAACGATTATAGATATACGATATTTTATATAAACCTCATGGTAACCACAAAACAAAAATCCATAATAGATACACAAAAGCTGAACAGAAAGGAACCTAAGCATACCACTACAGAAAATCATCACATCACAAAGAAAGAGAGCAAGAGAAGAAAGGAACAAAGGAATTATAGAACAGCCAGAAAACAGTGAACAAAATGGTATTGTATACGTCCACCAGAGGGCAAGTATAAGACTGTTCAACTGTATTCATGACAGTTCAGATCTGGACACAATACAAATGCCCATCCACACAATAGGTAAATAAATTGTACTCTATGCATATAATAAATTACTACACCACAATTAAAATGAAAGAAGTACTGATCCATAGAATGAGAATGTCCCCACCAGGAGAGCAACAACATCTGTGTGAAGGGTACTTACTCTGGCCTCTCTCCATCTAATAGTTCTGAGGATGCAGAGAGCGGTTCTCCCCTAGATGTGTGACACCATCTCTCAGGAACCAAAAGACCTCTGATTTAGCCCAAACTTTTATAAAGTCTCTCACTAAAAAGGTTCTTTTAGCTTCTGAGAGAATTCTAAGTTTGAGGACTCAACTTCCTCCAAGGTGCCAGGTGGGAAACATGTCAAATCATCCCCCTCCACTGACCGTAATCTTTCACAGTCACCCACTGGGGGCCATGGACTCCAGCTTCCAAACAACATCCCCCTTTTCTCAGTTAAGATTAGCTTTAGCTATAATTCTCATACACACTCACACTCAGCAATGGCCCTAAAAGCTCCAAGATCCCAGCTCTTTCTATCTTACTCCTCTGCCACATGGCCCAAAGTAGCTCTTCAAGCTCCAGCCATCACTTTTTCATTCCACCACCCAGAAGAGATAAGTGGGAGAGAAGGAAAACACCCCTTTTTCTCTAAGACCATTTCCCAGTGGTGTCACAACAACTATGCTTGTGTCTCATTGACCGAAATGTAGTCAACGTGGCCACACTTGGCTACAAGTGGAAGTTAGGAAAGGCAGTCATCTAGCTGCATGGCAATCTTCCTAGACTGACTCTGGATTCGTTCTATAAAGAAAAGGAGAACTGATATCAGGGCTCTCCGCTACTACCTCTAACCCAAAAATAATGTTTCCAAGCCCATCAGTAGATGCCAGCAATTGTTATACTGCAGCTGCTTGTGTGTGTGCGTGTGTGTGTGTGTTTCCTCTTCCTGGGAGTGGGAGAAGAAAAATGGTTGTCTACTTTATCGATGTGTAAATCACAGTTCAGCTGGCCCAGATGCCTAGTTACAAGTCCCCTACATACAAACGAGTTCCGTTCTGAGAGGGTGTTCGTAAGTCCAATTTGTTTATAAGTCCCACAACGTTAACCTAGGTACCCAACTAACACAATTGGCTACATAATACGGTACTGTGATAGGTTTATAATACTTTTCACACAAATACATACATAAAAAACAAACAAAAAATAAAGAAAACACTTTTAATCTAACAGTACAGTACCTTGAAAAGTACAGTAGTACAGTACAACAGCTGATATACAGGGACTAGCACGCACGTTTGCATCTTTGAAAGTTTGCAACTTGAAGGTTCGCCTGTAGGGGACTTACTGTACACCTGGATTTGGCAAGACCATTAAAAAGCCTTCTACTCAGTCACCACCCTGTGCTGTGCATGGTGACCATAAACTCTGTATATCAAGGGCTATTGTTGCTGTGTTACTTGTTACAAATTTATTATTATCATTCTCTAGTGTTAAACGTAAAAACGACTTGTACTTCTCTGTACTCTTGGCTCCAAAAGCTGAGAGCCTACTTCAGGATAAAGCTGTCGTCTCATCACGAAGAGGTCTGCAGGGCGCCAACCTCATCTTGCTATCAGGTACCCACCTCTCCTCAGTGTTCTCATTTTATTACTTGTTCTGTTCTACAGACATCATTGTAAGCTGCCGCATAGTTTATTTGTAACAGACTGAAATGTACACACAACTAATGAAAAGTTATCACCATATGTCAAGTTTAAATATTTCACTAACAGACAAAATTAGAAAAGTCACGACTGCAGCGTCCCGCCAAAAGCATGAGTCATATCTGAAACAGGGTCCAGGAGAAACAGGTGGCCGGACGTTAGCGTCTGCAGAAGGGTTGCTGCTAGCAGGGCAGCTGGAAGGTGGCTGTAAGTCAGGCCAGCGCTTGGGTGTAGAGCCAGCGACTTACATGGTGCTTGGTACAGCTGCAGAGCAGGCGGGGCCAGACTGCGAAAGGCCTAGGAGCCCATGAAGAGTGTGATTTTAAGCTTAGAAAAGAGGAGTCACTGAAGGTTTTCCAGAGGGGGAAGAGTGAGATCAGACTGTTTTAGCGAGGTGGCACTGGCAGCAGCGTGGGGAGGATTTGAAGTAGGGCGGCAGCACAGCGGTCCAGATGAGAGGAGGTCAAGGGCTCAGCAAAGTCCCTGCTACCAGAAGACAGGAGAAGTCAAAAGGCATCTCCTAAAAAAGGAACTGGGATAAAGGAAGCCCGCCAGCCAGCTGGATAATATATAGGGTAGGGTGTGCACGGATGAAGCTGAGGGAAGATGGAAGGGTGACGTCAAGTCTTTTAGCAGCAAACTGAGAGGATTCAGGGAAAAGAGAGGGGTGGTGGTGGTGGAGATACTTTCTGCTAAGAACATTTAAAATTCTTGTAGAATTTTTAGGCTCGGATGTCGAGAAAGCAGATTTTTAAAAAATTTTATTTTTGGCTGCGTTGGGTCTGTGTTGCTGCGTGTCGGTTTTCTCTAGTTGCGGCGAGCGGGGGCTTCTCTTCATTGCGGTGCATGGCCTTCTCCTTGCGGTGGCTTCTCTCGTTGCAGAGCACGGGTTCTAGGTGCGCGGGTTCAGTAGTTGTGGCACATGGGCTCAGTAGTTGTGGCTCGCAGGCTCTAGAGCACAGGCTCAGTAGTTGGGGCGCATGGGTTTAGTCGCTCTGTGGCATGTGGGATCTTCCCGGACCAGGGCTCGAACCCGTGTCTCCTACATTGGCAGACGGATTCTTAACCACTGGGCTACCAGGGAAGTCCAAGAAAGCAGATTTTTAAAAAAATGATTGTAGCTCGGGAGAAGTAATCTGTGGATTTGGGGGCCATTAGCAAAGAGTGGATGAGCCAAATGCATAGATGGAAACTCAAGGACGTCTGGGGAACTAGAGTGGTTGAGTGCGGAGAGGCATTTTCAGTAGGCAAAAGCTGATCACAGACAGGCTTCAAAAGGTTGAGTGAAGGACTGAGCATCTGACACGGGGACAAGGGTCTGGGCGGAGGCCACAAAGAGGAGGAAGAGATGGTGTCAAAAGCACCTTCTCGGGTAAGAGAAGCACCAATGGGTATTTCAACAAATTGCAATAACTTAGGGTAAGTTCTGTAATAGAGGCACCTTCAAGGGAGTGTTGAAGGTCAAGGGGCATTTACTACGGTCTGGGGGCTCTTTCAGCAGAAAGAAAACTTGAGCTAGGTCCGGATGGGTAAATTAGAGAGGAAGAACATTCCAGCAGAAACAATGGTGCTTACAAAAATGCTAAGATACCAAACAGTATGGCTGTTTTAAACCATGAAAGGGGTCTGTGGGAATGCAGCTTAGTTTAGAAGGCGGCAAGCAATGGTAAACATTGGCAGAAAGGCAGGTCTGGACCAGACTGGGAAGAGCTTTACAGGTGTCCTTAAGAGCACGTACCCCAAAGAGACGTAAGAAGTCTTAGCAGGATTGATCCTAAACAACGAACGCAAACCTACTCAGAGTGGATTAGGTGAAAGGGAATTTATCACGAAGAATCAAGGAACTTGCATGAAGCCAGGTGCTGGAAGTCAGCTGGAGATCATAGGAGAGTCCGTGGGCAGCTTGCCTTCCTTCTCTCCCCTTCTTTCAGGGCACAGGAGCTGCGTGCAACTTGCACTCATATCTCTGCACGTTCATTTGTTCTTCTCCCAAAGCATCAACACGTGTGTTTGGGGTTTCCATAGCACCAATTATGACTGCAATTCCTCAGGACTCCTATGCTCTAGTGTTTAGTCCTGTCTGGCTCATAATCTGTACCTGATGGTCTGTAACTTCATGACCTAGGATCCAACACTGGAGGCTGGAGAGAGGGATTCCCTTGTACAAACCTGATCTTATAGATCTGTCTCACTTAGTCTTGCCTCTGGGGAGCACTGCAAAGAAGGGGGCATAGAGTAGGAAAGCACCCCCCATGTTTCTACGTAGCAGGAGTGTGCTGGGGGTATTCAGTAAATCCTAGAGAAAACACACGGCACGTCTTCCTGGAGTGCAGATTTCCTGTTTAATTCATCAGCTTTTGATTATTTCTATAGCCTGATCAATGCCTAGCGAATAAAGTAAAAACACAAAGTCCTACCTCTCCAGGAGCCTACCTTATTACAGCAAGGGGGACACAGGTAATGCATACTGTGTCACATAGAAATAAATGTAATACAACATCAAGCGGAGTAAGAGGGATTACATTAGGATCAGATTTGCTGCAAATAACAAAAACCTAAAACAAGCTTAAACAAGTTAAAAGGTTTTTGTAGTTTTGGTTTTTTTGCTTTCAAGAAGTCTGGAGGTAATAAACTCAATGCTGGTATGAGGCGCCATAGTGTCAGGAATTCAAGCTATTTTCATATGGTTGTTCTGCCATGTGTGCCTGCCAACGTGGCTGACGCTCCAGCCATTACACCCGATTTTACTCAGTAAGAAAAAAGAGTACACAGCGCATCTTATACCACACACACACCACTTCCTTTTACCTTTCATTGTATAGTCAAACCATCTAGGAGGAAGAAAAGCTGGGAAACAGTCTTTATTTTAGGCAGCCATGTACCTAGGTAAAAATGAGGGATCTAATGATTATAAAATGGGAGGTGGGTATTGGGGAAAAACTAGCAATGTCTGTTGCAAGGTAAACAAGTAATAACAAAAGGGCACACGTGGTTAAGAGTTTCTTTGATGACATTTAACCGAGACTGGCAGAGAGACGACAAGCATGTCCATATATGGGGAGGAAAATTCCAGGTTCTGGGAAGGCCTGTCCTGCTCGATGCACAGGAAAGACAACAAGAGGTCAGGGTGGCTGACGCTTTAGAATGACCAGGGTAACTCACGGATCAACTGAAACCAGTTCCTTACTGCAGTAAAGAATGTCACCCAGATGGGAGAAGAGAGAGCATTTATGGGTTTGGGGGGGTCTGGGTTTGAGGAGGGCTCCGTCCTGACGGCCACTGCGCAGCTGAAGCTGGGAGTCCCAGGCACAGCTGTGGTGCACACAGTGGGGAGGGTGTTCCCGGTAAGGCCTGGAGTCGGGGAAGCATCATAGGCAGGGCTTAATTTGGATTTGACTCCGAGATGCGAGTGCAGTTGACCCTTGAACAGCACAGGTTTGAACTGCAAGGGTCCACTTGTTCTTGGACTTTTTTCAATGGTAAACACTACAGTACTGGAGGAACCACCTTTACGTTACACTCGAATTTTTGATGGTGTGGAGCCCCAAAGCCCCCAGCCCCAAGTGGTTTAAGGTCAACCACCTTGAGCAGAGAATTAACAGAAAGATGGCCTTGGCTGCCGTTTTTGTTCGCTCAGTTTGCTCTAAAAAAGCCCCACAGACCGAGGGCTTAAACAGAAATTGTCCCTCAGTTCTGGGGGCTAGAAATCCAAAAGCAAGATGTTGGCAGGGTTGGGTCCCCCTGAGAGCTGTGAGGAAGGATCTGCCCCAGGCCTCTCTCCTGGGCTTGGAGATGGCCGTCTCCTCCCTGTGTTCCTTCCCATCATCTTCCCTTTGTGTGTCTGTGTCCCAGTTTCCCCTTCTTCCAAGGATGCCAGTCATGCTGGATTAAAGCCCACCCTCAGGACCTCATCTTACCCCACCCGCCACTTTTAAGACCTTATCTCCAAATACAGTCACATCCCGAGGTGGGGGGCGGCTAGGACTTCGCCACATGGATTTTCAAGGGGACAAAGTTCACCCACAACAGCTGCTTGCAGAAGATACAGTGACTGGGAAGGGGGAGGGGGCTCGAGGATGGAAATAGGGAGGCTACATTCGTACAGGTGAGACATGACAGCACCTGGATGAGATGGGGGGGGGTCTGGGTGACTGTGATGGTCAAACTAATAGTTTACTGAGGGATTGGATGTGGGGTGGATAGAGCAGAGTTAAGAATGACTAAGGGGACTTCCCTGGTGGCACGGTGGTTAAGAATCTGCCTGCCAATGCCAGAGACACTGGTTCGGTCCCTGGTCTGGGAAGATCCCACATGTCACGGAGCAACTAAGCCTGTGTGCCACAACTACTGAGCCTACGCTCTAGAGCCTGCGAGTCACAACTACTGAAGCCCGCATGCCTAGAGCCCATGTTCCGCAACAAGAGAAGCCACCGCAATGAGAAGCCCCTCTCGCTGCAACTACAGAAAGCCTGCACACAGCGAGGAAGACGCAACGCAGCCAAAAAAAAAAAAAAGAATGACTGAGGATTTTAGCCACCAGTAGACTAGAACTGCTGCTTACTGAGCTCCTTCCTTCCTGCCTCAGGACCTTTGCACTTGTTCCCTCAGCCTGAAATGCTCTCATCTTCCTTCTGCTCATCATTCCAGTTTTAACTTAAATGTCTCCCCCGCACAGAGGCATTTCCTGACCTTATGATTTAAAGGAACTACTTCACAACTCTCTCTCACACCTCCCTATTTTAATTCACTGCTTGCCCTTGTAACTGGATCCATCTCTCACTGCTGACATTGAGACAGGGACCTTATCTGCCTATATGACCAGGTCCTAGACCAGGGCCTGGTACATAACAAGCACTCAATAATTGATTGAATGAGTGAGCAAATGAATGAATGACCTAGTGCCAATGGGTGTAGCAGGAGAGGAGCAGGGAAACAGAATAACCTCTAGGTTTCCAGCAGGGAGGACTGAGCAGATGAGAGACGAAACCCACCTCAACCTGGGTTTAATAGAGGCTTCTTTGTTCGTTAACTAGAACGCTGAGAGATGGGCTGTTGAATCAGATCAGCTGTGAAACACACCCTAAGGATTTCAAAGCCTTCATGTCCTATTTCTTAGCTCTGCCTTCAGGTTGAAGCCGACTTCCTGGCTGTGGAGTGCCAAGTTTCACCCTAATATTAATTCATCAGCTCAAAGAGAGGAAGGAACATTTCTGGTAGCATCTTTGGCAGAATCAACAAGCTTCATTTCCAGGACCCACAATAACCTCCACTTGAGTCTCAGAAGCCCTAAGGGGGTTAAGTTCATCCCTAAACAATTTTTGTGTGGAAACAGAAGTAGGGCTGCTTTGATTGTCCTAGAGGAGTGGTTCAGGAACCCATTACCCGTTTTTTACCTTGTTTTTTTAAACCCAGGTTATACTTACTGCTATTTACTATACTGGAAATTGAAGTGGAAAGTTTAAAATATTTAGTAAGTCCTTTTAGAGAACAGTAAAGTCCATTGTATGTTAATATTTATGGAAAAATTCAAAACAAAGAATTTAGAGGAGTGGCATTGTTTTACATTTTTTGTTAAATCTCTTTAATGTCTGGCTTAATTGAATACAGCTGGATTCTCTGCATTCCATCTGCTGCCATGATTTTTTGGTTGAGGCACCTGAAGAAAATCCAGCCTCAATCAGATATGTGATTAGAAAAGGGAAGGAGTTTTAATAGCCTTCAGATAATGTGAATATTATTTCGTATTATACTAAAACTCAGGAACTGGTCATTTCTTAAAGGTTGTTAGCAATGTGGAATTTGACATATCGAATTTTTGTACCCTGTTACATTAAAATCCATTGGTCTGTCTTGCACTTTGAAATAACCATTTACCCACACGTGATTTTTAGAGTCCAAGCACTGATTTATAAAATATTGGTTCACTGAGTTATGCAGATCTTCTAAATGTTGACATACAATACTGAAAGCACAATAAGTAATATCACCACAGAACTAAAGAAGTCCAGCTACGGAGAACATGCCAAGTTCATGAGAGCAAATCTAGGTTTTCCAAAATTCTAATGTGCATTGAAAAGCTCGAGGTTATTATCAGCAATACTATCAGTTGTTTTTCTCTGAAGTGACAGAGACGGTTTATTCATTTTTGATATAATATCTACCAGAATAACCATAGCTTATCTGTTATTCAAGTAAAATTATGTTCTATGAAAACACTAGCTAGTTGAGCTCACAAATCCATGTTTTTCCTCTAGAGAACTACTATACATTAATCAGGGTGCAAACATGCTTCACACATACTTACCTTTTACTCACACATGTTAAAAGGATGTGTACTCAAGGGTCAGGATTTAATAGAATTCATGTTTATTGTTTTGTCAAGGGTATTCTTAAGTGAAATGAGTGGTTTTTCACCGAGAGTCCATGGCGATGAATGCGTGGCCACCATGCACTTTGGTATCACTGCCTTGATGCCAAGGTGCTAGCAGGTTTACCCACCAACATTACTCCAAATTCAATGCAAATAATGTTTCAGCGTCATTGTAAATATACTTTTGACTTTGGACCACCTGTAAAGGTCTTCAGGAGCTTCAAGGGATCAATGTCCAGACTTCAAAATGAAAACAAGAAAACCCACAAGAAACCACTGCCTTACATGGATCATGGCCTCTCCTGAGACAGTGGATGGAATCAACTTTCCCCAAAGCACATGAGTTCTGTTGGGGAGCGGTGGATATCTGATCCAAATGGAAATCTTAGGGCTCAAGAGCGGAACAGGGCAGGGCACGCACAAACATTCACTGACGGAAGCACAAGAAAATAACTAGAAAGTTATGTTTATTACAACCATAACCTCTAGGTGTTCATTACAACCATAACCTCTAGGTGAGTAAGTCGGATTCGAGACAGCAGCAAGAACTTCATTCAATATTCAAAACAGTGTTTAAATCTTTTAGAACAAGAATGCCTTCTCTTGAGCTTCCCTGGTGGCGCAGTGGTTGAGAGTCCGCCTGCTGATGCAGGGGACACGGGTTCGTGCCCTGGTCCGGGAAGATCCCACATGCCGCGGAGCGGCTGGGCCCGTGAGCCATGGCCGCTGAGCCTGCGCGTCCGGAGCCTGTGCTCCGCAACAGGAGAGGCCACAACACTGAGGGGCCCGCGTACCGCAAAAAAAAAAAAAAAAAAAAGAATGCCTTTTCGTTTTAGTTTTACAGATAAAAGTAAATGAAAGCTCGAATGGAGGCTGAACAAACACAGGCAGTGCTGGGCTACATTCTAAGTTGTTAGTGAAGAGAAGGTACTCTTGTGCCCTTCCTTCACACCGAGACAAGCTTCCCTTTGCTTCTACATTCAGATAGCACCCTTCTGTTCCCACTTAACGGTAGTCAGTTTACAGTACAGCTGATCATGTTACAGCTTTCTTTAATTACATTCCACACCTGCGTTCAGGTAGGATCAATTTGGGTGTTCCAAGGCCCTCACACACACTAAGACCTCACAGCATTCAGGGTGAACGTTCGTGGTTTTTCAGAGACACAAGTTTATTCAATTCTGCTGTCAGATTGCTCCGTGGAGACGCCAAGATCACATGAGACTCAATACTTTGTCTTAGTATCATGCCAAGTAAAATCTCCTCCTCGTGAAGTTTATAAAATGATTACCCTGTATCTTTTCTAGTATTTTTTTAGTTTCAAAACTTATTTATTTATTTTTGGCTGCGTTGGGTCTTCGTTGCTGCGTGAGGGCTTTCTCTAGTTGCTGCGAGCGGGGGCTACTCTTCGTTGCGGTGCGTGGGCTTCTCATTGCGGTGGCTTCTCTTGTTGCGGAGCACGGGCTTTAGGCGTGTGGGCTTCAGTAACTGTGGCTTGTGGGCTCTAGAGCGCAGGCTCAGTAGCTGTGGCGCACGGGCTTAGCTGCTCCGCGGCATATGGGATCTTCCCGGACCAGGGCTCGAACTCGTGTCCCCTGCACTGGCAGGCAGATTCTTAACTACTGCACCACCAGGGAAGCCTGTTTTTAACTTTTTAGATGAAGTTTTATGTTTAAATCCTCCCGTCTGGCTTTCATTTGGGTGTAGGTTGTCGAGTTTGTTTATATAACATTTTCCCCAAATGTACAGAGGTACTAGCATTTTTTGACTAATTCATTCTTTTCCCTCAGATTTTAAACGCCACTTTCATGAGACACAATACAAAACACACATACACAGCAGCACCTGTGTCTCTAGACTCTTCCCTTTGCCCCGCTGAGCCGTCCGCTTCCACACTAGCAAGACACTGTTATTGTAGCGTTACACTATGTGTCGGTACCTGCCGGAAAAATCCCTCCCTCCGTGGACCCGCTTCCTATTGTTGCTATCAAAAATCACCACCTACTTAGAAACTTAAATAAAACCAACGTATCTTACGGTTTTGAGGTCAGAAGCTCAAAGCAGGTGTCACTGGAGTCGGCAAGGTACCGAGCAGGGCTGTGTCCTCCTGGGGCTCCGGGGGACAGTCCGCGCCCGCGTCCCTTCCAGGCTCTGGAGCCTGCCTTCCCTCGCCGGCCCCCTTCCTCCGTCTAGGAAGCCAGCGAGGGCGAGCGAGCGAGCCCTGCCCCCAGCACGTCGCTCTCAGCTCCTTAACTGCCCCCTCCCACTTTTAAGGCCCCTCGTGACTACATTGGGCCCACCTGGAAAACCGGGCATTCGCTCCGTAAGGTCATGCATTGGCAATCCTAAATCCACCTGTGCCCTAAATTCTCCTTTGCCAAGCAAATTAACGTATTCATGGGTTCCAGAAATTACAGGGATGTCTTCGGATGGCCGTCACTCCGACTGCCATGCTCGGTAGCCCTCCTCTTCAAAAATTTTTGAGTTGTTTCCCTACATGAATTTTACAATGCGTTTGTCAAGTTCCCTCTCCTTCGCACCTCCCCCTCTTCACGAAATAAACCTAGTTTTACTGAAAATGTACTAAAGTCATAGTGTGCGGTTGAATATCATGCATCCTGACAATGAATGATAAAAACCAAGTTTACATTTATCATGCTAGAAAGGCAATTACTTTTCTGTAGAGAAAATGCAAAATGGTTTTCACGTCAAAAAAAAGGTATATTTTATCACTGATCTATGATAGTTACATAATAAAAGTTATTTTTCTGAATATTTTATTTTTGTGATGTCAGCTTGTAAAAATTTATATACTTAAAAATTATTTTTCTCATTCTAAATAAATATCCATGTTCAAATCCAATTTTTTATTTGTAAACTTGTGTTCTTTTCCTTGAAGTGCTCTCTGCCGCACAGGCTGATTGGAAGCTCTGTGCTCCGCAGAACCTGTTTCCACTCCTCGTAGATGAAAGCAAATGCCACCCGGTTACTCAAGCCTGCAACTGGGGAGGCATTCTTCACCCTCCCTGCCCCTCCTTATCACCAAGGTCAAGACTCCCGTGGATCCCACCTTCTAGTTATCTCCTGCAAAAGTCATCTCTTATTTTTCTCCTTTATTTTTATTTGCCTCTGAAATAAATTAATCCCACTGCCCCACCCCAGACCGCAAGGGTCATGACCTCAGGGCCTTTATCTGTTCTCTCTCTTTACCTGACACCCATCATGAAGTGGGATATGGAAAACTGGATACATATTTGTTGAATCAATATTTCTTTGTAAAAACTTGAAACAATACAGGAAGTCCAGCTGAACTTCATCTAATCTTACTTCCCCTCCCCTGAGAAGGCCGCCGTCATCGGTTTTTAGACATTTGCATCTAGAAATATATTGTTTTATTTTTTACAGAAATGAGGTAATAGTGCATGTATTATCCAGCAACTTGCTTTTTTCACCTAACGTGCAGATCATTTGGGTAAATTTAGGTACATTTGGGTCTACTTGGTCTTTTTCTAACTGCTGCGTAACATTTCATGTGTCATCTTTGTGTATTCGTGTAACCACTCTGCTACTGACTGTTCATTTAAGTAGATTTCTTGATTCCAAAGTATCTGTCCATTTGACATGCCTGAGAAGATTCATGGAGTACAGACCGCCTTGCATGTCACAACCGTCCTGCCCACTTGCTCCCCAGCCCCCAACCTTACCACACTGTTCTGCAGTGAGGTGGGAAAGGTGTAATAACTTTAGGACACCAGAGGATAATTCGCCAATTTCTTTTAATTAAGGTACCATTAAGACTAGCATTTCCAATCAAACTTTACCTTTATTTACAATAATTATCAGATTTTGTGATATACATTGATTAAATTGTATATTGCTAACAAGAGTCATAGCTCAATCCAGAAGAAATTTTAACTCTTAGGACCCTGATGACATAGTCTGATCAATAAAAGACTTGGAAGCATAAAATATATTCCATTAAGATAAAATTATGTGGCAGAAGTGGAATGAAAATGTTTTCAAGGAGACAAAGGATCAATGTAAAATTCTAATTGGTAAAAATCTTTTTTACATGGAGAATGTTGGTATTAAATCACTATGGTATTTATAACCCATGGGGTCCACTTAAAAGATTTCTGTAATTTTAACTATTTTTTAATTCTGTAATTAATTTTAAAATTTCACTTATAACTCATCATAACTTATTTCTTTTGTAACTAATTAAACTTATGATAAAATAATTTTAGCTATTAACTTACAAATGTGTGAGGGAAATACACAGCACACTTCTAGGGGGCATCCGAATAAAAAACAGAGAAGAGCGGCTCATTACCATGCTGCACACAGGTCTCTTCAGCCTTGAGAACCTGTGGGCTCTTAGCTTCAGTCCTTGAGACTCGCTGCTCTCACTTGGAAGGCTCGTTCACCTTCCTTACCTTCTCTAGCTCTCATCTAACTCCACCCTCAAACTTCATCTCAAATCTCTCTCTACCTGAGAAGCCTTCTATGTGCCCCGACTAAATGAGATCTCGTTGGTATACGTCCCCAGTGTATCCTAAATATCCCCCTTTACGTAAAGCTCACCCCACACCTAAGTCCCTGCTAAATGCAATCAGTCTTTTCACTGTTATATCCCAGAGCCACTGTATGCAGACTGGGTTAGACGCGCTCTTTACAAGGAACCGTTTCAGTAGAGTGGTGGAAAAGGAAGTCAGACTGCAAGGGGTTAAAAAATGTACACCGTAAGGAAGTAGAGGCAGAGGGTGCATGCTGAGTACAGCTTGAGAGAGGGGAAGGCAGAAAGGAGGGTAAATCTGTGACCAGCAGGGAGAGAGGAGGCTGAAGAGCACAGGGGATAAGTGAGTGTGTCGGGCTGGGTTTGGATATAAACAGGGGACGAGGGAGGCTCACGTTCTCAGTGTCCCCATGTCAGAACCTGGCACAAAACTCTACAACCAGGTGACTAACAGTAATATGGGGGCAATTCACAGGAAGTAACATACTTACATATCACAACATTTACTGACTGCACGTGTACAGATTGTAACATTTAACACTGAACCAGCTTTATCTCTTCATACATTTTCCTAATTGTAGGGATGTCTGGTCTCAAGTTAGTTAAAGGAAGCGTGATTAGCATTGGCTGTGCACAGTATCCATACCTGACTTTTTCCCTCCGGAATGAGTCTAGCTCTCACAGGGCATTACTTTCCACAGAAAGAGGGGAAACCGCGTTGAGAATCTTTTGAGTGTTTAATGCTTCCTGGTGGCAATATACCTGTCCAAATAATTGTTCCTTGAGCAATCTCTATCCACCTGGACTTGTCCCTCAAGGTCACCATTTACCAATCACGTTACATGATGTCAATCATGTAGAGACAGTCAAATCAAGCAGCCACCGTCCTGGCCCTGATTAGAATTTTCCGCTAAAATGTCTTCCTGCATAAAGCTACGCACAGGCTTGCATTCAGGCAAAAAAAAAATATTTTTTTTTCCACTTAAATCATTCGGCATTCTTCTGAAGTGCAAATATCCCTGGAAAGGATTACACAGTAAACCACACTCACTGTAGCCAAAGGGCAGTAGAAGGATTCAGAAGGCCTCAGAGTCTGTTTTGACATCAATAAAACGGCTGCCCTGATTTCCCAGATTTTTGTGAAGGTCACAGAAGTATGTTAGTACTTTATCCCACATGTGCACTCAAGTACCTTCAAGAATTACTCAAAAACTGAGGCTCATCATAAACTATCAGAAGTTAAAGCGCCAGGCCTGGGGAGGTGAAGCAAGAGTGAATTTGATATAAGGCCTGATAAAACCAACCAGTGTGTCAAGAACCTTGTAAACAGGCTGTCCAGCTGTGCGTAAACTTGTAGCGATGGGAAGGCAGGGGCCTGACTCAGAAACATGCAGGTGGGCGAGTGAAGGGCAGGAGAGGAGATTCTGTGCACCCGGCTGGGAGAAGAGGAGGAAGCCAGGAAGGCGGAGGGGGTGAGAGCCACCGTGGAGAGGAAGGTGAGCCTGGCCCGATAACCCAGGGCTGACGCCTTGACAGCGCTTATCGCACTGCTGTCACTGCGGGCCTTCCCACAGCAGGCCTGACCAGTCTCCGTTGCCACCAGGAGTCCTCTTAGCCGCCCGAAGCCAAGGTCTGCAGCACCTGCGAGGTACCGCTGGTCACCGGTGCGCCCCTCGGAAGGGGACATCTCGGCTTAAGGGTCCATCCCGGGGTCCAGGGGCCCTCAGGTGTGCAAGCAGGAAGTGGGGCGTTCCCTCAAGCCAATCTGCGCCCAGAGCCGGACCAAGGGGTACAAGGCCGCCCGGGCCCCTCCTCGGCCGACACCCACCTTCAACCCGCTCCGCCCGGAAGTCGCCGCTTCCCTTTGGGGAGGGGCCGGGGGGAGGGCAAGCTTTGGAGCATGCGCAGTAGCCAGAGCGGGCAGTCCACGCGTCCGGGCGGCAGTTGCGTGTCGACTGTCAGCACGACTCGACCAATCGGGAGACGAGTTCTTGCCGCTGAGCCCCGCCCGCGGAGGGGGACTATGGTAACGGGCGGCCAATCAGGAGTCGTGTTGTTGGCGCGGAGCCCCGCCCCCGGTAGGGGCATAGAGTGACGGGCGAGGGTCATGGGGTGTGAGTGATCCTGAGCTCTCGACCCCCCGAGGGCCGCGTCTTCCTCTTGCCCCGTGGCCTGGAGCAGCGCGCCGGGCCCCTCATTCGCCAGCCCGCCCACCGTCCAGCGGCGGCGCGGCCCATGCGGCTGGGGGCGGAGGCCGGATCCGGCGCGGGCTGGGCGTCTCAGGGGCGGCCGGCGGCCCGGCGAGGTGAGGGGGCGGCGGCGGGGCCCGGCCCAGCCCGGTGATTGGCCGCCGACTGAGGGCCGCCGGGCGGCCGGCGGCGGCGGTGCGGGGAAGAGCCGGCGGAGCTTTCCTCGTGCGGAGCCGGGAAGATGCTGCTGTCCCTGGTGCTCCACATGTACTCGATGTGCTGCGTGCTGCCGGCCGCCGTGCTCCTGGGCACGGCTCCCACCTACGTGCTGGCCTGGGGGGCCTGGCGGCTGCTCTCCGCGTTCCTGCCCTCGCGCTTCTACCAGGCGGTGGACGACCGGCTCTACTGCATCTATCAGAGCATGGTGCTCTTCTTCTTCGAGAACTGCACCGGCGTGCAGGTGAGGCCCCGCCCGCCGCACCTGCAGCCCCTCCCTGCGTTTGGGGCCCTGGGGGGTCGCAGGCGCATCCCCCAGCTGCCACCCACCCAGCGTCCGTCCAGCTAGTGTAGGCTCGCCCCGCCGTGGCGGGCAGATCCGGCCCCGGGAACACGTGCCATTACGCCGTCCTCCCACCGTGGGGGCAGCTTCACGTTCTCGCTTAGGGTTTGGCCAGGTGCTTCCTTGCGGGTACTCCAGGATTACTAGGTAGCTGCGGTAACGCTGCTCTGCGGCCCCAAGCGGGATCCACCGCCCGCCCTCCCCCTCTCTTGCAACTGCCTGTCTTGATGCTGGGAGAAGTAGGTGCAGATTAACGTTTAAATAGGGCAAGCAGTTGACAGCTTCTGGCGTTTGGTCTAAGAAGATGGTAATGGTTGAACTCAACAGTGCGCTTTTAAAAATCGGAGACCTTTTCTTGAAACAGATTGGTGTTACTGTTTGGGCGAGAAGTACAACTTTGTTTTGCATTCGTCCGCAGTACAAGTGAAAGCTGGGCAAGGAAATTAATCCATTTGTTACTGTAGAAGCCTTACCGGAGATAAAATTCTTGCCAACTTTGACTAGGCTTACATGTGTGGCTAATCTTTTGTCTGCTTACTTTCTGTTATTTTCTTTCTCTGTAGAGATTGGATTTGTAGATTAAATTTGTAAAACAAACAAAAGTAGAAGGCCCTTTTAACTCTATTTAATTATTTGAAGTCTCTTACACAGGAATAACAGTTGTGTTTTTCTTCTGTTCCCCAATTTGGAAAAAAAAAAAAAGAGAGCTTAATTCTTGGTTTTCCTTATATTCAGTTAGTCCTCTTCTTTTCTTTTCTTGGTGGAGATGGGTTGGAGTGAATGGGGTGGCATTATTTTGTCTTTTTGTCTTTTTTTTCCCCCTAGAGCAGCTGTTTTCACCCTTTTGTCCACCAGCTACCATTTTGAATTTATAGTTGCATTGCTGTTGATTCCTGATGACTCTGTGCGTTTGCCCCAGTTGGAGGTTTGGGGGAAGGGAACTAGAAGCCAGGGACTGTGTTTAAATCAGTATCTATAAGTGTTTCCTAGGAAAGAAAGAAAGATCGCTTTTCCAGATACTGGTTTCCTGATAATTGACTTTTTCAATGGGCCACATTTAAAATTTTCACTAATTCAGACCAGTCATTTCCCCACTCTGTTCTTACCTCACCACGTTTGTCTAAATGTATGGTTTTATCATGATAAGTATTCAGTTTCACATCATATGACAACTGGCCTGGGCTAGGATACAGGATCAGAATATACGACATTTACCTCTTAGAAAAGTAATTCTACCTATGGCGGGTTTTAAAATTTTCGTTAAAAGCATATAATATGTCCCATGCAATGTAACATATACCATTGAAGTAATTTGTGTTTAGCGAGTTTCTTATTTTAAAAAAATGACTGTAAAATTTCACAGTATTTCTCAAGTTGTATATCTTACCTTATATTTGTTCCGTATAGACCTCCAATTTATTGTTTGAGTTCTCAGCACATGGTTTTTAAAAAGTTTAATCTGATTGATCAACGGACACTCAGTTCTAGGATTCCTAACAAACTTCATCAGGGAACCTGCGTGAAATAAAATTTTGAATTATAATTGAGGGCCATCAGACATCCTTTTATAAATACATGAAGAACCAGTATTCAGTTATAATCTTCTAAATGTCAGAATTCATTTTTCTTTATTAAAAAATATTTTGTTGTTGCTCTTTCCCCTCCTTCTACTGGAATACACCAAAAACTGATCATTGATATTTGCAGGCCAAAATATCTAGTGATATTTATTTCTAGGCATATGCAACATGCCTCGTCATTAACACCCTCTAAATATTTTAGTCACCATTTTCTTCCTGCTGAAATCAGTACTTTTTACACTAATGGCTCTGTCTGCTAATCCCCACTTCCCCAAATGCTAACATGATACATTATAACAATCAAAAGTAAAATTTGATATAAAATAAATTTAGTTTTTCAGCTGACCTGCTTCAAGTATAAATTAGTTCAAATAACACTGGAAGAAAAACATAGAATTTAAGTCTAAGATTTTAACGTTTTATATATATAATGTGTTCAGTTAGAATACCCTTAACTTCTCTAATAATTTATACATTTACTTGAAAGATTGTTTCAGTTTCCTCAGAAACCCTCAAGGCCTGCATGTCTAGAGGCCATTTATAACTAGTTCTTTCTTTTGGTAGCACTGTGTCCTCAAAAATAGTCCTAAACTCTTAATGAATTAAATTTGTATTCTGTATCTTGTTGAAAAAGCAGCTAAACTGTTGTATTTGAATGAAACATGTTTATTTAGAATCAGAGAAGGGACCTCACAAGTCCAACACCTTTTTTTTTCAAGTCTGGATTCTTTCTGCATTTCTGCTAAAATGTTGCCCAGATTCTTCTCAAATATCAGTAGTTCTAGATAGAATATAAATTGTTGCTTGTGTCCTTAATTTTTTTTTCTCTGCTTATTTATCATTCATGTTAAGACCTTTAAAGACCTTCCTACAGTTTACCTGGGAGTAACAGAGCCAGGGAGATCTGGATGTGCTTCTGGGTTTGCTTAAGTAGAATGACACAAACCTTTAAGAGGAAATTAAACATTTCTCAATCAAATGTGATTCCAGTCTAACACAATTTAAGTCTGGCCAGGGAATAGACTTATAAGAAACTCTTAGAGAAATGTAATTAGAACCTTGTTTCTATACTTTCTATAAACATAAATCCTGGACTGCGCAAGACAGTTATTTTACTTTGTATTTGTGCAAGATTTTTTAAAATACCTTGTTTTTCTGTTATGAGTCACAGGTACAATAAAATATTCAAACACTGCAAAAATATATTGAGAAAGTTAAAGTTCCCCTTACCTACACACACCTTTCCTAGGCCTGCAACAGTTTGGTGTGTAACTTTGGATTTCTGCCAAGAGCTTTTATATAAATGTATGAATCTTGTGGGAAGACTCCTTCTCCATTAAATTAACTTCTTGGATGGGTTTTATAGTAACACTAAATATACCATAACCTATGGGGACACCTCTGTGCCATTGTTATGGAAAGCAAAAGAAAATATGACTCTCTATACACAATTTACTTTCCCTCTTTCGTAAATTTGTCTAATTTTGTAGAACTGAATACACTGAGAGTGGGCTCTTCTTAAATGGAATTATAAGTTAATTTTTCCTTTGATATTTTCTCATTTTATTATGGTTTTTTAAACAGAGGTTAATATTAGTAGTTAGACGATCCAAAACTAAGTAGTAACGTCTCAGAACCCGCTCTTTATTCATTCATCTGATATTGGAGTGTGCCCTGAATTCCAGGTCCTGTGCTGGACTATATGGGATGGAATGAAGAAAAACATAGACAAGGTCCCTGCCCTCATGGAACTCACATTCTAGTGGGACACGAAATATAAGAAGAAAGTTAAAATGCACTGTATTCTGTGACTTTGTTAACCTAGTGGGTAGAGGTTGGGGGTTTGGGGAAATGTCCCTGAGCAAGTAACATATGCATTGAGCTCTGAAAAGGGCCAGTTTGGGAAGTATTGTAGTAATGTAGGTGCGAGATTATGGTCAGAGTCGTGGAAAGAGTGGGCACGGAGAGAATGGAAAAAATCCCAGAAGTATTTTAAGGTAGCTGATGGGGCTTTGTAATTGGATACGGAGTGGAAAGGAGAGGATTGTGTTAGCAACACACCTAGCGTTTAGTGAGCGCTGACTGTGTGCCAGGTACTGTTGTCTTATGTGAGTCATCTCATCCTTACCAGATAGGTGCTGTTTTTCCCATTTTACAGATTAGACAACTAAGGCACCCGGAGTTCACACTTATAATGGTCAAGCCAGGATTTAGTCCAAGGCAGTCTAGCTTCAGGGTCCATTTTCCAAAGATGCTTTGCTAGGTGGTGTGGTTATATTTGTTGAGAGAACAGCCCCACTCTCAAGGTGTGCCTTCTAGGAGTGCCTTCTACTGTAACTGGCAAACAGTTACAGTAGAGGATAATACTGAAAGTAGAGTTTTTGTGTTTATTAGCTTTGTGCTGCAAAGGGAATGTGACTCTGCTGGGTTATTCAAGAAGCCATATCAATTGTTATGAACCTCTGTGAGTTTTTACTTCAAGCAGGAGTAGCATGGTGTGTTAAGGGAAAAGAGATTCTCAACTGATAACTGAATGAAGATGAATACTCCTAAGCATGGCATTCAAGGCTGTCTGAATTCTTCCCTGGCCAGCTTTCCCATTCACTGATTTCACTGTAGCCCAACTACTGCTTCCTCACCAGTCCCTCCCCTAAATTACCAGTGCATTCTCAAGAATGTGCTTTTGGACTCCTCTGTACACTTCCTTCCAACTCGGGCAGCTTTTCCTCATCTGTCATGATCTCACCCCATCTCCATGTCAGGATCACTTATATGTCATATTAACATAGCATTAGCTTATTTTAATATATATGTTATCCCCTTTACAAGATTGTAGCCCCACGGAGGTGGCAATAAAGTGGAGAGTGACTTGCCTTGATTGTTCCCTTTTAACAAAAGGGCAGAGCACTCTGCAGGGAACAGTGGTCTGTGTTTCTGTGGAAATGTGGAAGAGAATCTCACTTTTAAGGCATGGGGGCTCTTGAATGGCCCTCTAGTTGACAAGTTTTGATCTAACAGGGTCAACAGGTGGACTGAGTCAATTTGCTTTCTTTACTTAATAGATGGGGGGAGAAAACATGCACTCCACCCACAGAAGTAAGACTGAGAATAAGGTCAGAGAGCTTATAAAAGAGGGGATTCTGGAACAGCTAGCAATGCAGAGAAGGCTTTGTTTACTTGTCAGTAAAAACCTGTACTTTTTGCAAGTTTTAAAGGTAAGCAATTCTGTAAGCTTTGTTTCCTCTGCTTCTTTGCATGGTCTAGCAGTGAAAACCCCAAATAAGCAGTGTTGCATGGGGATTTAGAGGGCTGTATGTGTGTGTAAGTGTAAGTGATAGTTGGAGGCAGAAAGAAATGAGGCGGGTGGTACCTGGAAAGGGGAGTTATGTTAAGTGCTAACCACATGTGAGGCACTAGCATTTACATTGATAAATTAGTCTCTACGCTCAGCGCACAGTTTAGCAGTTAGAAAGAGGTCAGTTTTTAAAAATATATATATTTATTTATTTATTTGGTTGTGCCAGGTCTTAGTTGCAGCTCGTGGGCTCCTTTAGTTGTGGCTCGCGGGCTCCTTAGTTGCGGCATGCATGTGAGATCTAGTTCCCTAGCCAGGGATCGAACCCGGGCCCCCTGCATTGGGAGCGCTGAGTCTTAACCATTGCACCACCAGGGAAGTACCCTTTTTTTTTTTAACTGAAGGTATAATGAGATGTTACGAAATGACAAAATGAGCAAAGAGCTGAGGAAATACAGGAGTACTACAACTGAATGCAAGTGGTTGCTTAACTGAGGGGAGGTGTGTGAATATAAGGAAATGATTCTTCCACGTTAGATGCGATGCACTGAATGCCAGCTCTTCGTGTGCTTACGTGTTGCTTTGCTCTCATTCTTAATTTGTATTTTTCTGTAGGAAAGTATTTTATGTCAGTTTTTCTTGAGTTTCTTATCTCCTTGTGGTTAATGTTCAAAGTGAAAGAATTGCATAAGCTTCTAATTTATGGGAAGCCTCATTTGACATTTTTTATTTGGAATTTTTGCAGATAATAATTTTGTTGTAGTCAAAAGATTTTTGGATCTGGGGTGAGAAACCTGGGTGTAATTCCTAGTTCTTTGCTATTCTCTGTCAGCTTGAATAAATCAACTTTTCAACTCAGCATTCTCATTCTTAAATGGAATACTTATTGTCATGTTATTTTGTGAAGACTAAATGAGATAATATGTGAAACTGCTGAGCTCAGTGACATCATAGATGCTCAGGAAAAACACGCCCTGTAAATGAGGACAATACAGAGAGACAGATATGACGAATGTATAAAAGGAAGTTTGTGATTTGTATGGTTCCATTTAAATGTTGCATAATAATTATTTTTGTGTACTGATTATTAGACAAATGACTATGTTTATATTTTAACATTGTTTCGGAGGGGCGTCATACTTTTCCTATTCAGGGAAAGGTTTCAAATTGGGCAGAAAAAGACCATAGTTTTGTGTGTATTACGGTAGAAGTCTTGTACTTGATCTTGAAATGATGTATTTCATTGGCACAGAAATACATTTAAAAATCATTTCAAATAATTATAAACGTCATAGAGTGTAAGTTATATCTGCAAACTTATTTATGCTGCATTTCTTTATGGCTGCATTTGTATGTAATCAGAGACCTTTTTTTAAGGAAGAGAAATTATATAGATGTTTCTCCTATCCATTCATCATTTAACATGATTTTGAGTAAACAATCTGACTTTGTTGGATAATAATAAGAGCAACAGCTAACATTTTGAGGGACAGTTCCTATGATCCAGGAGTTGTGGCAGGTAGCTTACATGGTCTTGTTTACCTCACCACACCTGTGGTGAGTAGTTACCATTATTACATTCACTCTACAGGTAAGGAAAAATAGGCATGGGGAGGTTAGGGACTTCTGCTGCAGTTCACGTAGTTGGTGAGGGGATGGGCTAGTGCTCAGGTCCGAGGCTCAGTTTAAACCCAGGGTTTCTGCCCGGGCCCTTAGTGACTGGTGTGCTGTGCATAGAGGAGATAGAGCTGTCTGTAGCTGGGCCCGCAGATCAAACTGACAAGGCCAGATCCGCAGGAGAAGAGGCACACAGATTTAACGGGCGTTGATACTTTACGTGTAGTTTAATATTTTACACGCTAGGGTTTTTACTGGCCCCTCTCAGAAAAGAAGGGGAAACTAAAAGAGGCGGTTAGAGTCAGCGCAAGGCAGTAACCTGTGGAGGCACAGCTAGGTGCAGGAAAGGTGGGTTTGGGCTCCTAGGGCTGGTGCATTGTGGGAAGGTCCCTAGGAAATGTATGGTAGATAAGGACTGCTAAGTAAGGCTTGCTGACGCATCTCCGTGCTGCCTCTGATCTTCCTGGTCCTCTAGGAAGGAAAAGCTTTACGAGTGTTTTTGATGTCACTGTTACAAAGTGAAGTTTAGGCCTCCTTTAGGCGGAAAAGGGGAGGGCAGAGAGCTGTGTGTGCTGCTTCTCAGTTGCCCTCAGCTCAAAATAATCCTCATGTCAAAGTGGCATGTTTTGGGGCGGCGTGTTCTGATCCCCTTCTACAGCATCATCTGTATCTAAGGACAGTGAAAGAAGTTTTTTTAAAAAAATTTCAATGTGCATGTGGAAAGGAAATGAATATTATTGAGATAAATAATATCTCAATTTTTTTTTCCTTTTTTGAAGAGGAAGAATGCTGTGCCTTATGTGCCCAAGGCGGTGTTGCTTAGATATTCCACCGCGTTAGACACGTGGTTACTGCAGAGTCCATTTTACCACCTCTTCAGGATACAAAAGCGGGAGTTTATCAGATCATGGGAGCAAATCAAAAACAAGGTGAAGAGGCGAGCCCCGTGAGAGGAGAGTGTCTGCATTTAAATCCAAGTCTTCTGAAAGGCGCTTTGTCCAAGATAAACAAGCTTGTTTGACTAAAGCAGCATTGTAACTAGTGTGTCAGTCGCAATGAAGATAATCATTCAAAGAGCATTTTTACTGAATTAATAAAATGAAGAGAGAACATTGTTATTTTTCTCTAGAGGGACTTTACATGAGTGTTTTAAAAATGGAGGACCCCCAACTTGAACAATTATGATGACTTAAAATTACTTAGAGAATGAGGAAGAACCAAAAAGCCGTGTTTTTCACACGGCTTGTTCGAAGGAACAAATTACCTGCCAGAAAGTGATTGTAATTTGAAATACATGTACTAGAAGATTCACAGAATGGTGCCTTTAAAACATCACTGGTGCATTTAAAGTATTTGTTTATTCCCCACCTCTTTACTGTTGAAAATGAGGTTTAGCTTATCCACTTGTGAAAAATAAACGTGCAGCTTCTTGATTCAGTGAACATCTGTTGAAAAGCATTTGAGTGCTGGGCTCTGGGTCGAACAAGGATGCAGTCCTTGCCCCTGAGGAGGCTGTGGGCCTTGAGGGGGATGTGATGTGAGTTGGAAATAAGGATGCACAGCGTGACCGGGTTCGTTGTAATGCAAAAGGGGGAGAGATTAATTCTGAGGTCTGGGTTAGAAGGCAGGGGGGCTTCGTGAGGAGGTAAACAAGCGGAAAAGCTGATCTAAGATGACTACAATGAGAGAGCGCAGGGGGCTTTTAGGTAATCAGAGAGTCATTTAAGAATTTATTTGTAGGGGCATTTTGTAAGTTATTATTAAATTTCAAATTCAGAAAACACTACAGTTATCTTATTAATTATATACTTGTTAGTAAGATAGTAGTAACTGTATTATTAAGTATTTTGAGAATCTGTACTCTTAAATGAAAACTTTTACTTGCCCTCCATGTTAGTAAATTTAAAAGCTTTTCACTTCAATGAACAGAAGAAGTTTGATAATTTTAAGTTGGAGTGAAATGCTTTTTCATTGAAGCCTCGGAAATAAATTAAGTGAAGGGCCTTAAAAACTGCATATATGTGGTACATAAACATTGTAACCATGCATTCCTTTCTTTGGATAATCAACATTTATTTGACGTACTTAATAATTTGCGTCTATTGCAATAAGATTTGCAGTTCATCATTTCATTTACTTTGCTTTTAGAGCTTGTAAATTTTTAAATCTGAAGGGCTATTCTTTGTAACTTTTTATTTCTGTTGAATTCCAAACAAGTGATAATGACAAATAAAAAAGAAACAAGAGGCAGTCAATCCAAATATCTACTTTGAGATCCTAAATTATGTTATGTCAGAGGCTTACCGTCTTCTTTTGCATCTTAATTGGAAATAGCTTTTATTTCAGTGAGATGCATACTGAAAAATAAACTTTAGTAAGTATGAACTATGTATTTATTATTTTCCCTTCAATGGCTAGGAATTAAGATTTTGTTCCTTTCACATTTCGCCCATCTGTTTTGCCCACCAGAATTCATTACTTATCTTACTTTCTCTAGATAACCACTGAAGATCTATTTTTAAACACTGGGCATGTTTAACTTTGTTACTGAGATAAGCTAAATATAGAAAATGTCGATTGTTTGGAAGCCATTTAGGGATGGGGAAAATTAGTGAGTTTTACAGGGATTGCAGAGATGGCTTTCCTGCAAAGCTTTTCAGTTCATGTTTGTGTCTGTAAACAAAGTGGAAAACTGTGGCATTTTAAGGCCAGCTTGGTATATAGTATATGGACTAAGCCCAAGTAGTGGAGGTGTGGCATCTTAAACTGGTGGTGCCCATTAACTGATCATGGGTCACTGAACAAGGCAACTTGGGGGTTCTGTGCCTCAGCCCGCTAAAGCGTGAAATCAGAGAGCTGGACCAGATAGCGGCCAGACGTTGTTCTGGTGGCAATGCATGTACTGACTATATTCACTGTTGGGAATTGTTTGTCATGACATTAGATGACTGTGCTTATTTTTGTGGTTTCCTTTTCACCCTCAACATGCTTGTTTTATTTTAAAGTGGGATATATTGGGTTTTATAGGAGATAAAGTTTGCAGTGCTATGTTTTCTGTATGATTGACACTGTAAATCTTGTGAGACATGCCCATTATTTAAATTTTTTAAAAAATAGATCTTTATTGGAGTATAATTGCTTCACAGTACTGTGTTGGTTTCTGTTGCACAGCAAAGCGAATCACCCATATGCACACACATGTCCCCATATCCCCTCCCTCTTGAGCCTCCCTCCCATTCTCCGTTTCCCACCCGCGTAGGTCATCACAAAGCACCGAGCTGATCTCCCTGAGCTATGCTGCTGCTTCCCACCAGCCAACTATTTTACATTCGGTAGTGTATATATGTCCATGCTACTCTCGCTTCTCCCCAGCTTCGCCCTCCCTCCCCGTGTCCTCAAGTCCATTCTCTATGTCTACCTCTTTATTCCTGCCCTGCAACTAGGTTCATCAATACCATCTTTTTTTAGATTCCATATATATGTGTTAGCATATGGTATTTGTTTTCTCTTTCTGACTTACTTCACTCTGTATGACAGACTCGAGGTCCATCCACCTCACTACAAATAACTCAATTTCGTTTCTTTTTATGGCTGAGTAATATTCCCTTGTATATATGTGCCATATCTTCTTTATCCATTCATCTGTCAATGGACACTTAGGTTGGTTCCATGTCCGGGCTATTGTAAATAGTGCTGCAGTGAACATTGTGGTACATGACTCTTTTTGGATTACGGTTTTCTCAGGGTGTATGCCCAGTAGTGGGATTGCTGGGTCATATGGTAATTCTATTTTTAGTTTTTTAAGGAACCTCCATACTGTTCTCCATAGTGGCTGTATCAGTTTACATTCCCACCAACAGTGCAGGAGGGTTCCCTTTTCACCACACCCTTTCCGTCATTTATTGTTTCTAGATTTTTTGACAGTGGCCATTCTGACTGATGTGAGGTGATACCTCATTGTAGTTTTGACTTGCATTTCTCTAATAATTAGTGATGTTGATCTTCCGCCCATTTTTTAACTGGATTGTTTGTTTTTTTGATATTGAGCTCCATGAGCTGTTTGTATATTTTGGAGATTAATCCTTTGTTGTTTCATTTGCAAATGTTTTCTCCCATTCTGAAGGTTGTCTTTTTGTCTTGTTTATGGTTTCCTTTGCTGTACAAGAGCTTTTAAGTTTAATTAAGTCCCATTTGTTTATTTTTGTTTTTATTTCCTACTCTAGGAGGTGGGTCAAAGAAGATCTTGCTGTGGTTTATGTCACAGAGTGTTTTCCTCTAAAAGTTTTATAGTGTCTGGTCTTACATTTAAGTCTTTAATCCATTTGGAGTTTATGTTTGTGTATGGTGTTAGGTAGTGTTCTAATTTCATTCTTTGACATGTAACTGTCCAGTTTTCCCAGCACCACTTATTGAAGAGGCTGTCTTTTCTCCACTGTATGTTCTTGCCTCCTTTGTCGTAAATTAGGTGCCCATATGTGCGTGGGTTTATCTCTGGCCATTCTATCCTGTACACTGATCTGTATTTCTGTTTTTGTGCTAGTACTGTACTGTCTTGATTGCTGTAGCTTTCTGGTATAGTTTGAAGTTGGGGAACCTGATTCCTCTAGCTCCCTTTTTCTTTCTCAAAATTGCTTTGGCTATTCGGGGTCTTTTGTGTTTCCATACGAATTGTTAAATTTTTTGTTCTAATTCTGTGAAGAATGCCATTGATAGTTTGATGGGGATTGCATTGAACCTGTATATTGCTTTGGTTAGTATAGTCATTTTCACGATATTGATTCTTCCAATCCAAGAGCATGATAAATTTTTCCATCTGTTTATGTCATCTTTGATTTCTTTCATCAGTGTTTTATAGTTTTCTGAGTACAAGTCTTTCGCCTCCTTAGGCAGGTTTATTCCTAGGTATTTTATTCTTTTTGTTGCAGTGGTAAATGGGAGTGTTTCCTTAATTTCTCCTTCTGATTTTTCGTTGTTGGTGTATAGGAATGCTAGAGATTTCTGTGCATTAATTTGGTATCCTGCAGCCTTACCAAATTCATTGATTAGTTCTAGTAGTTTTCTGGTGGTATCTTTAGGATTCGCTATGTATAGTATCATGTCATAGGCAAACAGTACAGTTTTACTTCTTCTTTTACAATTTGTATTCCTTTTATTTCTTTTTCTTCTCTGATTGCTGTGGTTAGGACTTCCAAAACTATGTTGAATAAGAGTGGTGAGAGTGGACATCCTTGTCTTGTTCCTGATCTTAGTGGAAATGCTTTCAGTTTTTCACCATTGAGTATGATGCTTCCTGTGGGTTTGTCATATATGGCCTTTATTATGTTGAGGTAGTTTCCCTCTATGCCCATTTTCTGGAGAGTTTGTTTCATAAATGGGTGTTGAATTTTGTCAGAAGTTTTTTCTGCATCTATTGAGATGATCATATGGTTTTTATTCCTTAATTTGTTAATATGGTGTATCACATTGATTGATTTGCATATATTGAAGAATCCTTGCATCCCTGGGATAAATCCCACTTGATCATGGTGTATGATCCTTACAGTGTGCTGTTGGATTCTGTTTGCTAGTATTTTGTTCAGGATTTTTGCATCTATGTTCATCAGTGATATTGGTCTATAATTTTCTTTTTTTGTGATATCTTTTTCTGGTTTTGGTAGCAGGGTGATGGTGGCTTCATAGAATGAATTTGGGAGTGTTTCTCCCTTTGCAATTTTTTGGGAGAGTTTGAGAAGGATAGGTGTTAGCTCTTCTCTAAGTGTTTGATAGAATTCACCTGTGAAGCCATCTGGTCCGGGACTTCTGTTTGTTGGAAGATTTTTAATTACGGTTTCAATTTCATTACTTGTGATAGGTCTGTTTATATTTTCTAATTCTTCCTGGTTCAGTCTTGGAAAGTTGTGCCTTTCCAAGAATTTGTGCATTTCTTCATGGTTGTCCATTTTATTGGTATATAGTTGTTTGTAGCAGTCTCGTATAATCCTTTGTATTTCTGCAGTGTCAAGTGTGATTTCTCCGTTTTCATTTCTAATTTGATTGATTTGCGTCGTCTCCCTTTTTTCTTGATGAGTCTGGCTTTATCTTCTCAAATAACCAGCTTTTATTGATCTTTGCTATTGTTTTCTTCATTTCTATTTCATTTATTTCTGCTCTGATCTTTATGATTTCTTTCCTTCTATTGACTTTGGGTTTTCTTTGTTCTTTTTCTAGTTGTTTTAAATGTAGGGTTAGATTGTTTCTTTGAGACTTTTCTTGTGTCTTGAGGTGAGATTGTATTGCTATAAACTTCCCTCTTAGAACTGCTTTTGCTGTGTCCCATCAGTTTTGGGTTGTTGTGGTTTTGTTGTCATTTGTTTCTATGTATTTTTTAATTTCTTCTTTGATTTCTTCAGTGATCTCCTGGTTATTTAGTAGTGCACTGTTTAGCCTCCGTGTATTTGTGGTTTTTTACGGTTTTTTTCCTGTAAACTGATTTCCAGTCTCATAGCATTGTGGTCAGAAAAGATGCTTGATATGATTTCAATTTTCTTAAATTTTCTAAGGCTTGATTTATGACCCAGGATGTGATCTGTCCTGGAGAATGTTCCATGTGCACTTGAGAAGAAAGTGTATTCTGCCACTTTTGGGTGGAATGTTCTATAAATATCAATTAGATCTATCTGGTCTATTGTGTCATTTAAAGCTTGTGTTTCTTTATTTATTTTCTGTTTGGATGATCTGTCCGTTGGTGTAAGTGGGGTGTTAAAGCCCCCTACTATTATTGTGTTACTGTCGATTTCTTCTTTCATGGTTGTTAGCATTTGCCTTATGTATTGAGGTGCTCGTATGTTGGGTGCATAAACATTTATAATTGTTATATCTTCTTCTTGGGTTGATCCTTTGATCATTATATAGTGTCCCTCCTTACCTCTTTTAACAGTCTTTATTTTAAAGTCTGTTTTATCTGATATGACTATTGCTATTCCAGTTTTCTTTTGATTTCCATTTACATGGAATATCTTTTTCCATCCCCTCACTTTCAGTCTGTATGAGTCCCTAGGTCTGAAGTGGGTCTCTTGTACACAGCATACAGATGGGTCTTGTTTTCGTAACCATTCAGCCAGTCTGTGTCTTTTGGTTGGGGCATTTAGTCCAGTTACATTCAAGGTTATTATCGATATGTGTGTTCCTATTACCATTTTCTTAGTTGTTTTGGGTTTGTTTTTGTGGGTCTTTTTCTTCTCTTGTGTTTCCTGGCTTAGAAAAGTTTCTTTAGCATTTCTTGTAAAGCTGGTTTGGTGGTGCTGAATTCTCTTAGTTTTTGCTTGTCTGAAAAGCTTTTGACTCCTCCATCGAATATGAATGAGATCCTTGCTGGGTAGAGTAATCTTGGTTGTAGGTTTTTCTCTTTCATCACCTAAAGTGTATCCTGCCACTCCCTTCTGGCCTGCAGAGTTTCCACTGAAAAATCAGCTGATAACCTTATGGGGATTCCTTTGTATGGTATTTTTTGTCTTTCCCTTGCTGCTTTTAATATTTTTTCTTGGAATTTAATTTTTGTTATTTTGATTAATATGTGTCTTGGTGTGTTTTTCCTAGAGTTTATCCTGTATGGGACTCTCTGTGCTTTCTGGCCTTGGGTGACTGTTTCCTTTCCCACGTTAGGGACGTTTTCAACTATAATCTCTTCAAATATTTTCTCAGATCCTTTCTTTTTCTCTTCTTCTTCTGGGACCCCTATAATTCGAATGCTGGCACATTTAGTGTTGTCCCATGGGTCTCTGAGACTGTCCTCAATTCTTTTCATTCTTTTTTCTTTATTCTGCTCCTCGGCAGTTATTTCCACCATTCTGTCTTCCAGCTCGCTTATTTGTCTTCTGTTTCAGTTATTCTGTTATTGATTCTTTCTAGTTTATTTTTCATTTCAGTTACTGTGTTCTTCATATCTGTCTTTTTGTTCTTTAGTTCTTCTAGATCTTTGTTAAACATTTCTTGTATTTTCTCAATCTGTGCCTCCATTCTGTTTCAGAGATTCTGGATCATCTTTACTATCATTACTCTGAATTCTTTTTTGTAGATTGCCTATTTCCTCTTCATTTATTTGGTCTTGTAGGTTTTTACCCTGCTCCTTCATTTGTGACATATTTTTTTTGCCATCTCTCTCTTTTTTTTTTTAATGAGTGGGGCTGTGTTCCTGTCTTACTGGTTGTTTGACCTGAGGTTTCCTACACTGGGGTTTGTAGGCTGTTGGGTAGGGCTGGGTCTTGGTGCTGAGATGAGGACCTCCATGAGACCTCACTCTGATGAATATTCCCTGGCGTCTGAGGTTCTCTGTTAGTCCAGTGGTTCAGACTCGGAGCTCCCACCGCAGGAGCTCTGGTCCGACAAGGGGCTCGTGAACCAAGATCCCGCAAGGCATCTGAGGCAGCAAAAAAACCCAAAAAACAAAAAAAACAATAAAAAAAATAGCAAAGTAAAAAATAAAATTAGACTAGGAAACTAACAGGTATGTTAGGAAGAATATAAAAATAAAAATATAGCTGAATCAACAACTGGAAGGTACATTAGTACCACAATAGTAAAAAAGAGGAGGAGGGAAAAGAAAAAATGGGGGCGGGGGGAGGCCTTGACTGTGGAGGGCGGGGCCTAAGCAGGGGCAAGCTTTGGGTGGTGGGCGGGGTCAATGCTCAGGACCCACAGGGCTGGAAAAGGCCCTGGGGGCTGTGGGCAGTGGGGCTTGAGCTCAAGGAACAAAGGGGCCCAGGCGTGCCCCCCATCCCTGGTCTCAGAGGGCAGGGGACCTCACCCGGGAGCCCAGCAGGCTTCCTGGGCTCCAGTGGGCGGGGCAAACACCCTCCTCTCCTCTCCTGCTCCTGCGGTCTGGGAGGGCCCCTTCCACCTGCCTCTCCTGATCTGCCCGGCCTCCATCCTGTGCCCCCAGGGACCTACGCAGCCTGGAGGGGGCTTTGGAGGGCAGGGGATCGGCCTGGGAGCTCACCCATTGTTTAGATTTTTAGTTTATTTTTCAAAAATATAAAATTACACATATTTAAGGTGTTCAATGTGATGTTTTGATATACGTATGCATTATGAAATGATTACCACAATGAAACTAAAAAAAATGCCTTTTAATAGCTTGTATGCCATTTACCTTAAAAGGCTGTAGTCTCTAAATGAAGCTCAGAGCAAGAAAA
This sequence comes from Globicephala melas, assembly GCF_963455315.2. Lineage (NCBI taxonomy): Eukaryota > Metazoa > Chordata > Mammalia > Artiodactyla > Delphinidae > Globicephala > Globicephala melas. The sequence continues at coordinate 6,379,137 of NC_083334.1, read as the reverse complement.
GGGAAGGAGAGTCTCCTAGTGGTTCAAGTTCTGTCTTCAGCCTGGGGGCAGGCAGGTCTCCAAAGAGTGGTATTCAGATTGAATCCGTTAAACCACAGCCTTCCATTGTGAATGTCTCATCCACGGAAGTCAAGCCAGAAATACTCTGTCGTGTAGCTGCAGTACTTTAAACCCAGTACGTGCCACCCAATGGTCTCAAAGCAATTCTGGCTCGTTGGTAGGAAGGGGCATTGCTCACACACCAGGACTCCACTTTTAACCCTGCGTGGATCAAGTGATTGATTTCGTCCTTTTGTTTTGGCACTGATAAGCTTTCTTAATGAAAAACTATTGAGGAGAAATCTAAACTCATATTACCTGCATCGCACTGTATAGTTTTCTGGGGAAGATATAAGAAATCTCAGTCTGAGTCCCTGGTCTCCAGAACTTTGTCATCTAACTCCGTTTATCTACAGAGAGGTTGGCTTAATGTCTTTTTCTTTGTTCTGTTGTTAAGATATAAATGAGTAGTGGTGTGATCAAAAGATAATCTCTGTGGCTATCTAAAAAGATAGATCTGTAGCTAATTCATAATCTTGAATAATCTGTGATGACAAGATACAGAAACAAAAACGCCCTGAATAAAAAAATACCACTGTTAGGAGTCATTTCATTTGAAGTCTTTAAAAATGTACTTCCAATTTCTTTAAATAATTTATTATGAAATATTTGAGACAGAGAGAACTACAGAAAGACTCATAAGGAGCACCTGTGTACCCACCACCCAGCTAAAGAAAGGAAGCACGACAGCTGGAGTTGCAGCCTGCTGTGTACACCCCGCCCTGTTGTGCAGCTTCCCCTTCCTAGAAGCCACTGATCCTGAACTCCCTGTGCTCTGTATAGAGATGTAAAGAGTCCCAATCGTGGGACCAAGTTTCCCCATTACTTACAGAATAAAGTTTTCATCTTTAGCTTGGTATTCAGAAGACTGTACGTTCTGGTTCAGATCTCCTCCGGTCCGCCTGCACCCCTCACCGTCTCTAGGTGCAGCCTGGGTGTGCCGGCACCCTGCCAGGTGCACCCTTACTGGCCTCAGATGCTGCTGCTTCCATTCCTTTGTTCCTCTCTTCATGAACCTTCTCTGCTGAAACCACACCTAATGAATGCTACTACTGCCTGCAGTTGACAGTTCTTTAAAATAGACTGTATTTTCATAATATCTGCATTATGTCTCATCACAGTTATTGTATGCACGCCTGTCTCTTCCACTGCACTGTAGACTCTTTGAAGGACGCCGTACCTTATGAACAGTGTTTCAGATGTGAGCAGTCAGTAAAAACTCAGGAGGATACTGATCATTGCTTTACTTTATGACCATTAACCTGCCCTGTGCTCAACTGCTTTATAGACATGTGCTGTTTATGGTCCCTGAGACTCCTAAGAGAAGTCTAATAGTTGTTAATCATGGGTGGGACTATTCATGACATCGCGTATTTGTCAATTTTTTTGACATTGTCATATTTTGTATGTTACAGTAGTACATGTTTAAAAATATCAAAGTAATGTCTCTCTTTATTTTATCTTTTAGATATTGCTGTATGGAGATTTGCCAAAAAACAAAGAAAATATAATATATTTGGCAAATCATCAAAGCACAGGTTTGTATTTCATTTGCATGAAACAGGTTTCTCTACGCACAGTAGGAGAGTAATTCAAAGTAATGTTCTGATATTTTTAAATGGATTTGTTGTTGTTGGTAAAACATGAATTTTCAATGCAGATATTATATGTGACCTCGTATTTTTGTGATGTTAGTTTTTTGGAAAATCAGGAATGTGAAAGCTGTGAATTTTCCTTTTCCCTCTGCTGGGTGTATATAAGCTATTTTCTTTCCTTTTTTTCTCTTTCTTTGAATATTCTTCCTTTTTAAGTTTTGTTCTTGGAAGTGGAATTTGTGGATCATACTGTATAAACATTTTATATTTTTGATTGTTAAGCTGCAGAAAGGTTGTACTGATTTGTGAGTACTCATTTCCTTAAACACAGTATTAATTACTAATGTCTGCAGTTCCTTTTGCTTCTTCAAATGTTTGGGTTTAATTATATCTTGCTCTTCTATCAGAGGAATCACAGAAGACTCTGCTCTCCAGTGTAGCGCAGTATATACGTTAAATTAGCTCAAGGTACTTAAAAAAAACACTTTTTATATTGAAATAATTGTAGATTCACAAGGATTTACAAAAATACTATGTAGAGTCCATTGACTCCACCAAGTTTGTCCCAGTGATGGCATCTTATACAGTAACCAAACTAAGAAATTAACAGTGGTTAAGGTACTTTTCAGTTCTCCAAATAATTCAGTCCAAGAAACATCCCACTTCATATTTTTTCAAAGCTGTAACTGCTTTTGATACACACTTCCTAAATTCTGTTTTTATTACTTTAAAAAATGTAGTACCCAGAAGTTCAAAGCTAAAAACAAGCTGATGAATGATAACACCTGATTGAGAAATTACTAATGGCTGTGGCTGTCCTTTATCTTCCTCCTGTCAGCTGTGTTTCTTCACGGTTACTTTTACTACTACGTATACCTTCTGGAAGGTAAAGAAAGGTAAAGAAGTTGAGGTGCATCTTTCTCAACTTATCTTGTTACTGATTACACTCAGTTTTCTAGGTCAAGAGCTGATGCTCTGAAGGGTGAATAGGAATTTGATGTATCTGTATTTCCCTGGCTTTATTACCATGACTGCTAAGACTATTTGATTTAATTACATTTGACTTTAGCAAAGCAACCAGCCCTGTGGTCAGGGTCTGCTTCTAACTCTGACCTATAAAGCAGCCTGACTTCCTCTTTATTTTGACTGTTTCTCCAGTCATATCGGGCTTTTTACTGCTAACACAGTCTTGCTATTCCTGTTCTGCTGCTGATGGCATATGTCTACCAGGGTTCCAATATCCAAATAAAAAGCATTTGTGGGTCTAGGGCAGGGAGTGGCTCATGATAGCCCAATTTCCTTTATATTGAGCCCCTGGTTAATTTCATTTAGAGTTTTCTTTCTGTTTAAAGAATTCTCTCTGAAAATTCCTTGTTCAGGTTCCATGCCAACTTTCCTTTTTCCAGGTTTCAATGGAAATAGTGTTCTGCTAACAGAGCTTTGGTACTAGCACAAACCTGTGGAATAAGTACTCCCTGAACATTCCTGGAGGTGGGAGTAGTAGCAATAAAAATAATAATACAAAAATTATAGCCACTGCTGTCATTTGTCTGCTTACTATGTGTTGGCCTTTATATCCATTACTTCAGAGTGAGGACTTCTGGGAAAACATTTGGAAGGACACAGAGTTTTCACGATTCTGTGTTTGGACCTGGAAGGGTAAAATGGGAAGTGTGAGCTCCTTAGGCAGCCCACGGCTGATGTGAAAACGTTACCTGTCTCATCACAGAGAACCAGTCTGCATTCCCGTCCTCTCACCCGACCTCTGAGTGCCTGGACTTTTAGTACCGGCCCCATACCAGTCCGTCATTCGGGGTTAAGAAGGTTGCTTTTTGAATGCTTTAAAAAATCCATAATTTAGGAACATAACTAGATAGTGACTTTAAATTACTTTAGAATTATAGGCTTCAGTTAGAATATGATAGAAGATACGTAGCCTTTTCCCAGAAAAATGGGCACATAAAACTTTGCCTAGAGTTTGAGGTTCCAGAGGTCCCTAAAGCTTATCCAGGGACATGGCTCGTTGGCCTGCTATGTCTAGGTACCGCTTTTAAAACCCTTTTGAGGTATTAAAAACCACAACCGAGTAATCTGAAAATGTCAGTAGCAGAAAGAACACGTCAAGGACTGCTGTTCAGCTTAGGCTTCCTTGCTCTCCCTCTGCGAGGCCTGCCAGAATACAAGAGTCTTTCCTTGGCCGGGCAGCCAAAGAATTGGCATTTGAATTCGTCCCTCTGGTCCCGTTTTCACTTGATGTGCCCCTGCTGTCTCTGCATTCTTAGTCTCTGTTAACTTATTTATGTCCAGAGTCAGCGAGGCTGCAGTGACCACTATTCCTTCCTCTCGGCCTTCTTTAGCTCTCTGCTTTGGACACTCTGTACCTTTTTAATCTCACGAAGGTTCCCTTTTCTTGGTTTAGGTGACATTTGTCTTGACTAACAACATGTATGGGGAGGTCTGGGCTGTGGAGTCAGACCCCAATTCATAAGCTATTCTGCAATAGGCTGTGTGACTGTGGGCAAATGACTTAGCCTCTCTGAGCCTTATTGGTGAGGTGTGAGTCATGTCTACTGGTCAAGGCTTTTAGGCAGTTTCCATAGGCTAGCTCGTAATCTCACAGAGAGCCCGGCTCACACGGGCAGCGAACAGTAGGGGTGATGATGATGACAGCTAATCCCGAGGGCACGCCGGATCCGTGTTAGGCGAGTGCTCACATGCAGGATCTCCTTCAGACCGCGCTATGCCCTTATGAGTTGGGAGCTGTTGTCACCTGATAACACAGATGAAAAAGCTGTCATCTTCTCTTGCTGCCTCTCCTCACTGCCCTCCCCTCCTCTCTTCCCAGTTAATGGGAACAACGGCTTGGGCCGGATCACCATAGAAGAATTCTTACGCAGCTGCATTTCTTGATCTCATGCCAGAACACAAAATGTGTGAATAGTTATTATAAAGGTAATACATTAGCATCTCAGCCGTCAGTAACTCAGCTGTAGTCTAGTGTCTCCTATCTGAAACCTAGTTGAGAATTTAAAAAAGTAAAAAAGATAATTGAGTAGCAAAAAATGATGGCACAAAGCTTGTGTCTCTTGACTGCTAAATTAGTTCTTAAAATTTTTCCACTAAATAGTTCAGAAACCTAAGGGTATAGCCAGGACAGTCCGTTACAACATGACATGCTTTGTAAATTTTACACTTTCTCTTAATAGTTATTGGAAGATGTATCCTAGCCTACCATATAGCCATGTGTGTTTTAATATAAAAATGAATTTTCAAATTCTTCCACATTTTAAAAAATGATTGTTTCAGGAAAAGATACCAAATCTTGTTTTTAGCCTTGTATCCCAAATATGTTCCAGAATATACTGTAGCCTGGAAACCATACGCTAAGTTCTCTGAATTTATTCTGAGTCTGTTTACTTTTACATTAGGTATAGTTATAACATTAGCTTGATTATTTAGTTTCCAAGACATGGTTAGAAAGAAATGTGTTTATCAGTGACTGTTTAATTGATCTGAATTACAGGGAAGGGGATAGGGAGAGGGCTTCTATAGGGAGGTACATACTTTAGAGAAAAGTGATAATTGATAGTTCCATAGAGTAGGCGTCACCAACTGGTAGACACCACTGCTGGGGATCATTTACTACAGGGGAAAATCTTTGCATCACTCTATTTAAAGGAGCCATAATAGGAATTATAGATGTAATCATTGTACCTCTTAAATCATCAAGAAAGAGTTAATTATGAATGATAAAAAAGATTGAAAAGAAAGATTTATAATAATTGATAAAACATTTTTGCAAAAGGATAATTTTTAATGTTAACTTGGCTAATATACTTGTTTAGGATATTCTGTCCAGTATGGTGCATTGCCTAAAGAATATCACACAGCTAAGAGTTAATCTTCCTGTAATCCTGTGGAAAACTGTCCCTTTTGGTTGAAATTTTATTGTTACTCCGTTATTTTCTTGGTTTTTATTTCCTACCGAGTTTTTATTAAAAAAAAAAAAAAATTCCTCTCGAATTTGCTCCTTTTGTTTTCATTTCCCTGGCCCTGAATACACTTGTGATCCGATGACTGAATCCTTTCACAGATTCTTATTAATTTTTTTTCCAAGTATCCCATCTTCCAGTTCATCTGTAGATACGAGAAAAGTCTCCCTCACATTTCTTTTTTTTTTTTTTTTGCGGTATGCGGGCCTCTCACTGCTGTGGCCTCTCCCGTTGCGGAGCACAGGCTCCGGACGCACAGGCCCAGCGGCCATGGCTCACGGGCCCAGCCGCTCCACGGCATGTGGGATCTTCCCGGACCGGGGCACGAACCCGTATCCCCTGCATTGGCAGGCGGACTCTCAACCACTTCACCACCAGGGAAGCCCTCACATTTCATTTTTGTCATTTTCATTCTTATGAAGAAATAGGGTAGTTGGCAGCCATTTTTTTTCAAATCCAGATCTCTCTGGTCCTCCAGACCCTTTACCATTTGCTGGCTTAACTTCATTTTATTTCCTCTTGATCTCTTTAAATCATCTCTTCTGTTTGCCATCTTCTGTACAGTTTGCTGGTCTCCGGTTCTTTGCTTTGGCAGGAAGGCTAGTCCCAAGGAAGGGCTACTTCTGTTCAGAATTTGCTCTGCTTGAAAGATCAATTAACAACCTGTCTCTTCCTGTAGGTTTTTTGAGTTCTTTGTTGGCACCTCACTCGTGCCTTCTTATTTTTGTTTTTTTTGAACTTTTAGTCATAACATATCTATGGAATTAGAGTCATTAGCCACCTGGCTACGTGTCCTTTGATTATGTAAAGAACACATATGTGCCCAGCATAGTTGTAAGCTTTGAGAGATCTTTGTTTTGAATTCCATTATAACCTGTTATTGTGTCCTGAAAGTCATTGGTCAAGATAAAATGTCCTTGCCTCTTGTTGAACATATTGGTATATACAGAATATTTACTTGCACATGACAGCTTCATTTAGCCATTTTTTTGCTTATAATTTCATGTTTTCTAGACGTCAAGAATGAGAGAAGCCAAAATATTTTATTTTGTTCATGCTGCTTTTGGATTACTCTGATGGTTTGTGACTTTTGCATTTTATCCCTGAGACGAGAAGCTTTTCAAGAACCGTAAAAACAAAAAAAACAAAAACCAACTAAAAAAACTCCACAGAATTTATATTTTGCAAATGTCTGAGGTTGTTTTAAAGTAATTTAACAATTCCAACCCTAATATTTTTCAAAGCATATCCTCATACAGTCTTGTGAAGAGGCATTTTGTGTTTCTGTGGAGGGGATGCTGGCGTTCAGCCAGGGCCGCTTATGCACTAATTGATTCTGTCTTTGCAGTTGACTGGATCGTTGCTGATATGTTGGCCATCAGGCAGAACGCTCTCGGACACGTGCGCTATGTGCTGAAAGATGGGCTCAAATGGCTTCCATTGTATGGGTGTTATTTTTCTCAGGTAACTTTCCCATGCTTCTTTCTTTACATATATGTAGCTTATGAAAATTTTAGATTTTAAAATTTTACATACATTTAATATGAATGTATGAGTTTTTTTGGTTTATTTTTATGGGTTTAATAGTTTATTCTAAATTAACATGATTTTGTCTGGCATTTTTAATGGTGTGTGTTTATATATATATATGGTTACCCAGATTGTTAAATTAAATAGAAAAAAATGCCAATGTACAAAAACCAAATAAATAGAAAAATTGAAAGACCTAGAACTTGATGGACACTTACCTTAAGAAACTAAAAAGTAATTATCTGTAGGATATAAAAAAATAGTGAGCTATATATGTAAAGTGCCTAGCATGAGTGTCAAGTACATAATAAATATTCAATATATGTTACTTTATGCAAATCCTTTAAAATTACATAATAACCATCAGGTCATGGAACTATATAACAGGCTCTTTGATATTCAGAAGGGGATTACTAGCATTTTTCTATGCCTTTTCTGAATATATTATTTGATATGTAATTTTCTAAATATTAAGAATGAAATTTGTATGGAAGACAGACTTGTTAATAAGACTTTACTAATCGATTAAAGAAGAAAAGCTAAAGTTATGGTGAGCTCTGAAAATATATAAATCTGAAAGTCATCTGTTGGACACAAGACAGTGGTACCACCGATCTGTGCTGCCCCAAGTCCCATGATCAGTGACCCTGTGGTGTTGGAGGTTAGTGTACTTACTGCCCGTCTCCTTTCCTCTTTTCCTGAGTCTTTTAAAGGGAAATAAAATTCATATATATTTTGACAAAAAGTATTTTAAACTATTGGGTGCATGTATAAACGGGAATAGATTAATAAGTAGTGGAATTTATGCCACGAAGTAAAATTTTCTTTTAAAAGGATTTTTTTTTTACAGTTTGTATGAAACAGAAATAATGCTATTCAAAAATAGTTATTTACAAGCAAAATACGAGGAAACAGACTCTCCAGTTTTATATTTCTTATAATTATTATATTTATAAAATATTAAGTATTTTATATGTGTAGAAAAATGCATATTAATATATAGACATTCAGAAAACTAAATATTTCCAAACTGCCAACTTGTGAGCATTATAAGATGCAGATTAACTGTAGCATTCAGAACAGAGATCTCTTTGCTCCCTCATCCCAACCAAAAGCAGGTGTTTTGGGAACCTTACTGTTGGGTTAAATTAAAAAATAAATAAATAAAAAGGGCAATAGCGAGCTTTTGCTCATTTAAGCCCTGTGAGTATAACTAGAGATATGTATGACAGCTGTGATTGACCCCCACTCTCTTTCCTCCACTCTGCTTTCGTTTCTGGCTATCTTTATTATAACACTTATCAATTCTCTTTATATCACACACGTATACATATTTTGCTTCCTCACTAATCAGGGAGTTCCTAAGGAAAGATACCTGGTCTTCACTTCTGTGGCTTCCATATACCTGGGAAAGAACTCAGATGTTTTTTAATTAAAATAGACTTTAAGGGACTTCCCTGGTGGCGCAGTGGTTGGGAATCCGCCTGCCAGTGCAGGGGACATGGGTTTGATCTCTGGTCTGGGAAGATCCCACATGCTGCGGAGCAACTAAGCCCGTGCGCCACAACTGCTGAGCCCACGAGCCACAACTACTGAAGCCTGTGCACCTAGAGCCTGTGCTCTGCAACAAGAGAAGGCACTGCAATGAGAAGCCTGCGCACCGCAGTGAAGAGTAGCCCCCGCTCACCGCAACTAGAGAAAGCCTGCGTGCAGCAATGAAGACCCAACACAGCCAAAAATAAATAAATAAATATGTATATTAAAAAAAAGAACAAAAGATGCTCCTAGTTCTCTAAAAAAAAAACTTCAATAAGCAAATTAAATGACTGGGAAGAAATAGTATGTGAAGAATAGACGTCATGGCATTGAAAGCTTGGGAAAGTTTCACACTGCAATGTATGCATTCTTTGGCTTTAATTCTAAAGAGTTAGTGAAGAATGAATTTATTCTCATCAGTCCTCTTAGTTTGGGTAAATAGTGACATACATTCTGTAGAGCATTTTGAGTTTCTTCTCCGTACTCAGGCAAGCCAGTTCACATGTGGAAGGAACCATGACCAGAATCTAAGACCACCTTTCCTCTCCTCTTTATCCTATCCCCTCCTTGCTTCTCTTTATTTCCTTTGACTCATATTCTTGATTAAGACAAAATCAAATTCATCCAGTCGGTTAATTTTACAGATGCGTTCAAATTAGTAGAAAGGAGTACAAAAAAATAGCTGACCTGATGCAAAGTTTCAGTGAAGTGCACTTATGAGGTTTAATTAAGGCTACCTTAATTTTTGTGAAGGTGCCTGTATTAGCCTGCTAGGGCTCTCATAATAAAGTATCACACTGTGTGGCTTAAACAACAGGAATTCATTTGCTCACAGTTCTGGAGGCTGGAAGTCCAAGATCAAGTCCTGGTGTCAGTGGGGTTGGTTTCTCTTGAGGTCTCTTTCTTTGGCTTGTAGACAGCTGCCTTCTCCCTGTGTCTCTCCTTTGCATGCACTTGTCTGTGTCCTAATCTCTCCTTATAAGGCTCCATTTCTGTTGGATCAGGGCCCACTCTTACGACCTCATTTATTTTCCTAAAAGCCCCATCTCCAAATACAGTCACATTGGGGGTTAGGGCTTCAACATAAGAATCTCGGGGGGGAGAACAGAATTCGGTCAATGACAGTACGACATAAATATGTAGCAGGGTCGGTTTCTAAAATTTCGAAGATAGTATTTGTTGAAAGGAGAATTTTTAGTTATTCCATAATAAGTCATTGGAGAAATTGAGCTAAGATCCATCTGATTGAATTTTTGATTTTAAAAAAATGTATTTTTAAGAAAGAAAGCATTTTTAACTGCCAACAGACCTAAATATTCATGTGTTTTCCAGTAAAATGTCGCACACAGTTTTATTTGAATTGTATTAAAAACGTAGGAGAATTTTCAGCTAGTGTTCTCTAGATGCTAACAGATGAATGTATTAAATATAATTTAATTCCTAAAATGTAATTTTATTCTTCACTCTTTGGGAATAAAGTTAACCCTTTTGATGACTGGCCGTTGGATATTTTAATAGTAAATACGTTTTTCCCCTCTTTTTTCCTTTTTTTCTTTTTTATGTGGCAGCATGGAGGGATCTATGTAAAGAGAAGTGCCAAATTCAGTGAAAAGGAGATGAGAAAAAAGCTGCAGAGCTACATCAATGCAGGAGCTCCAGTAAGATTACGCTCATTTTCATTAATTTTCTTACCATCTCTCATTCTTTAACTTAAACATTAAATTAGCATTTAAGAATTGTTTTGAAAATATAGTATCCCGTGTGTAATAAATAATTCAGAGTTTTCGAGGCAACAAAAACCCTCTAAATATAGGTAAGCAGTTATTTTTGGCCACCCGAAAGATTGCGGCAGGCGATTGGATCCTTTGCTGGTAGTTGTCAGTATTGACCTTAAAGAGGAGTAACAAGAACATTTGCTGTCTTCAGTCTATAAATAGAAAACAGAACTGCGCTTGTAACCTTAGCTTCAGCCACTTCAGAGCTCCTCCAACTCCGCTTCTTCAGTCACATGGAGTTTTAGAACAGCTGTTTTCTGTCGGTATAAATTTGGATTTCTTGTATCTGTTGAGTTATTTGAAAAGTCAGGAAAAGTATGAACATCTACAAATGAAGAATCATTGAGTGTAAATGTTACTTATAAAACCTTGCTCCGTCCAGAAGGAATCTCAACATTCTTTGAAGAATGCCGATTGCTGCCCTATAGCTTTTCCCCCGCGCTCTCCGAGGACAGAGCACCATGACTGCAGTGACCTCCTGAGCTTTATTCCCCAGTGCATGGCATGCTTTTCTGTCCTGGTGCTCAGGGGCTTAGCTCCCAGTTACCAGTTCTTTTCTTCTTTCTTCTTTCCTTCCTGCTCTCCTGCTCCCCGCCCAGTTGCCCCCTCTCTCCACCTTCCGCGTCTTCTCTTCTTGCTCATGGTGCCTTCTTTCCTTGTGTGCTTGGTGATCTTTGTCTGCTCCTGATTGTACCTGGAAAATTATTTGCAGAAATCAGCTCAAGCGTAAGATGAAACTGCCTTCCCCCAGAGAACAGTGGCATTTGTTTTAGCTGGGCCCCTCAAGGTGCCTCTCGTCCGGGCCCTCCCAAACCAAATGCTGAGCTTGAGGCTGACTGGACCACCCAGGCGACGCAACCAAGGTGGCAAGTGCACGTGAGGCCTGGATTGCCTGCATTACTTTTGCACCAGGAGTGAAGCCTGTGGCGCTCTCTCCGCTTCTGGTTCACTCTCACTGTTTCCAACAGGAGGTCTGTGGCCTTCGATTTCCGTTCCCCTCACCTTTTGAATATCTTAGAACGAAAGTTCTTTTCTGGGCTTACTTCTGCCTTACTGTGTTTGCTTTAATCTTGGTCTTACCATCTTGTCAGCTCTTGGATACTTTTAAGATGATGTTATATCCAGCTTTTTAAGTTGTTTTCAGTAGGAAAATCAGTTCAAATAACCTAATCTTGGGCTACCGGAGAACGTTTCTGTTTTTCAAGGGCAAGAGTCTAGTGTTTTGATGTTCATGCAGTGATGCTGAATGGCAGGCTCGTGAGGCAGTGCTGTGAGCCGCTGTCACTTCAGGTCACTACAGGTCTGAGGCCGGTTTCTTAGAGTCTGGATGAATCGTCTTTTTTTTTTTTATTTTTGCGGTACGCGGGCCTCTCACTGTTGTGGCCTCTCCTGTTGTGGAGCACAGGCACCGGACGCACAGGCTCAGAGGCCATGGCTCACGGGCCCAGCCGCTCCGTGGTATGTGGGATCTTCCCGGACCAGGGCACGAACCTGTGTCCCCTGCATCGGCAGGCGGACTCTCAACCACTGCGCCACCAGGGAAGCCCTTCATTTTTTAATATTAAAGGCTATGAAACATACATAATCTCAGACTCTTCATTATGCTCTTTTGTTTCTGAAAGTTAATCACATAATTGACAGGGTGGAATATATTTATCAAGTCAACTTCCATATGGCTTAATTTTCCTCACAGAAATCTATGGTTAATTATTAAATCAGCTCTTATTATTCACTACTAGTATTATTTGAGAGACTGCAGAATTTTGTTTCCAAAAATATGTCTGAATTATCAATTACTAAGAAATACATCTTCTCAATAAATATTGCTGAGACAATATTTTTATAAGGTACTTATCAGTTGGGGGTGCAAATGAAACATTTATGACAAAAATAACTACTTCATCTATAGAAGTCACTTAGTCAGCATTGGAGCCATGCAGTTTACAGCACAAATATGGAATCTTTTGCTTTGTTTCTTCCCAAATTTAACTCAAGTTCCTTTTCAAATGTGAGGCAACCTAGTGCATAAGAGTATTGGCTTTGACATCAGATTTGAGTTTAAATTCCAGATCTGCCATTTAAACTTTGTTACTTTGTACATCACTTCACTTCTCTAAGCTTTAGTTTCCTTATATGGTAAATTTGTTAATATTTACTTAATTTGGTAGATAGGATTAAATAACATGTTTGAAAATTATGCTTATTGTATTTTCCTATTGCTGCTGTAACAAAGTACCACAAACTTACCAGCTTAAAATAACACAGACATTGGATGTAGCAGCAAAAGCACAGGTAACAAAGATAAACAAATGGGACTACATCAAACTAAAAAGTTTCTGCACAGCAAAGGAAATAATCAACAAAATGAAAAAGCAGCCTACAGAATGGGAGAGAATACTTGCAAACCACATATCCTATCCAATAAGGTGTTAATTTCCAAAATATTTGAGGAACTCATGCAACTCACTAGCAAAAAAACAAATAACTCAATTGAAGATGGGCAAGGGACTTGAAAAGACATTTCTCCAAAGAAGACATACAAATAGCCAACAGGTGCATGAAAGGTGCTCAGCATCGCTTATCATCAGGAAAATGCCAGTCACAACCACAGTGAGTTATCACCTCACACCTGTTAGGATGGCTGTTATCACAAAGTCAGAAGATGGAAGTGTTTGTAAGGATATAGAAAAGTTAGCCGATGTTGGTGGGAATATAAGAATTCCATAGTGGTACAGCCATTATGGAAAACAGAATGGAGGTACCTCAAAAGATTAAAAAAAGAACTACCGTATGATCGAGCAATTCCACTCCTGGGTATATATCCAAAAAAATAAAATTACTATCTTGAGGAGACATCTGCATTCCCATGTTCATTCACAGCAGCCAAGATATGGAAACAACCTAAGTGTGCGTTGACAGGTGAATAGGTAAAGAAAATGTGGTGTACACAGACACACACACACAAAATGGAATTTTTTCAGCCTTAAAAAAGAAGGAAATCCTGTTCTTTGCAACAACATGGATGAACCTCAAGGGCATTATGCTAAGTGAAATACGCTTGACACAGAAAGACAAACACTGCATGGTCTCACTTATATGTGGAATCTAAAAAGGCTGAACTCATAGAACCAGAGGGTAGAATGGTAGTTCCCAGGGCTGGGAGTTGGGGGAAATGGGGAGATTCAGTTACAAGATGAATAAATTCTGGAGATGTAGTGTACAGTATGGTGACTATACTTAATAATAACATATTGCATACTTGAAATTTGCTGGAAGAGTATGGTGTACACGTATAGTAAGGCATCGCATTGTACACCTTAAATATATACAGTTTTTATTTGTCAATCATACCTCAATAAAGCCAGAAAACAAAATAATACTAATTTATTATCTAAATCATTCTGGAGGCCAGCAGTTCAAAATGGGTCTCACTGGACTAAAGTCAAGGTGGCAGTGCACTGAGGTCCTTAGGGAGATTCCGAGGGAGAATCCATTCTCTTGCCTTTTCCAGTTTCTGGAGGTTTACTGCCCTCCTAGCTCACGACTTCTTTCTGTCTGCAAGGCCAGCAGTGGCCGGTCTGTCTCCTTCGTGCTGGCCGTGTCTGTGGTTCTGACTCTTCTGCCTCCCTCTTTCCTGTCCTTATGATCACGTGATCGCATTGCCCCCACCCCCCCACCTGGCGTTCTACGATCAGCCCTTACCCTGAGGTCCAGTGGCCGGTAGTCTTAAATCCCCCTTTGCCGTAACCTGCCCTATTCACAGGTTCCGAGCATTAGGAGCTGGACGTTTGGGGGAGGGGCCGTTATTCTGCCTGCCACGCCCGTGTTCATCTGTGTGATTTTATCACTGTTTTCTGATCATACATAGGGCACTTGCATAATTAAATAATATACTCTTTGAGGAAAGAGATACTTTGTATCTTCCACATTTTTGTATTCTTTCCTCTGTAAATGTGCAATGGAATTTTTAATGGGTTGCATGTTTCTGATTATAAATGTAGAAAACTTTGTAAAGAAGTTATCCTGTGCTAGATTGGTTTAATTTGGGAGACAGAAGGCAGAGAGGAACCATCTTATTTATATTCTGTGCATCTCAGTATGAAATAGCTTTTTATTTAAAGAGAAAGCAAGTAATTAAAAGATGTCTAGCTAATCAAAACTTATTACGTTCTGAGATATTATTTCTGTATAAATGCGCCTGCTTTGGAACTCTTCAGTAAGCTAGTAGAATTTTTAAAAACCAGCGGGAGAGGAAACAATATGTTTGAAGAGCTGCCACACAGGGCTTGATATTCTCACATATTTCCTTTAATCCTCACAGCAACCCTGAGTCTTCATTTGGGAGTGAGAAACTGAGGTTCACTTAAAAAGTAAATTAACTTTTCCTAAGCATGGAGAAAAGGCTGTTTTTAGTAGAAAATCATCAGTTCAATAGTTGGTTACAATTTGAATATATTTTAAACTCTTAAATAGCTCTTTTCTTTTCGAGTAGACTGTTAATGTGAAGTATAGCCTGCTAATTTTCCGGTAGGGGCCAAAGTGCGTGTGTTTAAAGTGGTATGTCACATCTTGAATATAGATTTTTCTTATGTGGAAGGTCATCACTAAAGAAAAACAGACTCTGGTTCCTTCCAAATGAAAATTTAGCAGAATAAAAGAGTTATATGAACAGTAGCAAAAATCTTTTGCATAATTTGATTGGTTTGTGACAGTTTGTCAGTTTTTTCCTGTCCTCCTCATTGCTTCCCTGTCCTTGAGCAGGGATTTCACTTATATTTTCCTTAATTGAGAAGCAGGTCCAGAAATGTCGGTCCCTGTGGCCATTCTTCTCTTGCCCTAGTGCTCTACTTTTAGTCCCTCCACTTCCTCTGCTGTCACCTTCTCTATTTCCAGGGGAACTAAAGAAGGGAGCAGCCTTTTGGTCAGCAATTTGAAAGCCGTAGCAAGGAAGTTATCAGATGAGAACACCTCTGTTGTCCTGGGCTCTCATTCCTGAGAGAAGCAGAACTGCTTTGTCTCATGGCCTTTGGAGGGAGTTATTGAGAAGGCAACACACGAAGCTGGTGGCAGGGAAGGCAGGTCCCCTCGGTCAGGGTGATTAGCTACTCATGTCACGTTGTTCTTCTTCCCGCCAGATGCCCCATCGCAGATTTCTAAAGCAGATCTGTTTTCACTGTAACAGCAAATTGCAACGTTATTTTGCACCAGGCACCGTACTGAGTAGACTATATGACTTACCACCTTTTTTTTTTTTTTTCTTAAGAAGCGATATGAGTTTAATTACTCTGGAAACAGTCACCCCCCAAATGATGCCTGAACCTGAAAGGTACATAAAAATGACCAAAAATATCTTAAAATAATAGAGCTGAAGGTTAATTGTCGTTTTTCCCTCAGAGCAAGTGTGTGTTCAGCTGGACAGTAAATTACAAACCATGTCAAACCATGTTAAGGCAGATGATAAATCTGGGTGCATTTGTTATGACTCCCGGGCAAGTGACCTTGTGGGAGCGGGGCGTTCTTCCTCCCAGCTGTGTGGTCAGTCGGCCCAGGACGGGGCAGCCCTGGAGGCAGCAGGTGGAGACCAGGCCCTGCCTGTCTGGCCACTGCTCGTCCTGCTGACCGTCTGTGACTGAAGTGGACACAGCGCCCTGGCCCTTGTTGACATCACTGATGCACACCCACTGCCCGTCGACCGACTCCTTCCACAGGGTCACCCTGTTGTCTCCCCTTGAGGCGGCCAGGATGTTGGCTGTGATGGGCTGGCTCCCGTGCCATACAACATCAGTGAACTTGTGCAGCAGTTTGGGCGACCACGCACTGCCCGAGGCACCATCACAGGCCCAGATGAACACTGGACCATCCTGGGAGCAGCTGGCAATGGTGCTGGTGGGCAGGCCGATGGAGGGGGCCCAGGCCACATCTCAAACCCAGTCAGTGTGCGCTTCCAACTTCTGCCCTTCCTTCCACTGCCGCCCTCCTCCTCCGTCCACGGTTTGATGAGGTTGTCACAGCCAGCTAATGCAAACTTCTTGATGTAGTTGGGCTTCTGCCCAGATGGCTGGTCTGTGAGGCTTCCAGGTCCGACAGCAGGGGCCCAGCTGACGGCATTGCAGCCAATAGTGTGAGCACTGTTGGTCTTCTTCACTTCCCACCGGCCCAACCTGGTGTAAGTCAGCAGAGAAATGGCCCCATCCGAGCTCCCACAGGCTAGGATCGGGCCGTAGTCATGGGGGGCCCAGCACACAGAGTTTACTGAGGAGTCGTGTCCCGTGAGCTCATGCGTCTTCTCCCAGGTGCCATTTTCCTCTTTCCGGTCGTAGGAGCAGGATGCCAGGACATTGCCATGCATGGGGTGGGCCCAGGCCACTCGCCACACAGGACCCTCATGACGCCTGAGGTCGGCGACGAGGATCTTTCCTCCGCTGAGCACGTCGAAGGTCTTGACGGGCCTGTCGTCAGATGAGCAGGTTGCCCGGCGGGTGCCGCGGTGGTCCGCCTGGGCATCTCGCTGCAGAGGGAGGGCTGCTCCGGAAGCCTGCGGAAATCACGCCCTCATGGGGCGTGTCCGCAGTGGTAATGACTGACGCCACGGTCACGGCAGCTCCAGGCCTTGGACATGGCAGGTCCCGGCGGCGCGTCGACTTACCACCTTCTGTCGTTGTAACATCCCAGTGAGGCGTAGGTGCCACTGTTGCTTCATTTTATAGATGAGGAAACTTAGGTGCAGAGAGGAGGAGGTCATCCAGGGCCACAGGGCCTGTGAGGGGAGAGTCGGGATTGAAGTCAGTTATTCATACTGCTCTGTGCTTTCTCTAGTGACAGTCTTTGTAAATACAATTTCCCATAGAAGACCACCTACTCTGTGGCGTAATGGCCATAAAATAGCTTTATTTATTGTTTAGCCAGTGACCTTAATAATTTAATAATAATTCATTGTGTGACTGTTATATTTTACTTTATTAATGTAACTTTTATTCTGTGTAATGATTAGTTTCTTTTAAAGTTTGGAACCCATTCGCTGACTTGTGGAAGATAGTAATGGGCTTTGGCCTGTTTATTTGTTTATTGAGATGTAATTCACATACTGTGAAATTCACCATCCTAAAGCATGTCATTCAGTGGTTTTCCACGTATTGGCCAAGTTGTGCAGCCGTCACCACTATGTAATTCCAGAACATCTTCATCACCCCAAGGAGCCTGTGCCTCTTAGCAGTCGCTCCCTGCTTGCTCCTCTTCCCATCCTGCGCCTAGAAAATCTGTACAACTTGTGTGGTCTGATTTTGCTTCATGCCATTCTTCCACTTCCACATTGAGTTACATTGGCTTTTTCTTAGTCCTGCAGCGCCCCAGCTCTTCCCCACCTGAGAGTCTGCACACAGTGCGTCTTCTGTCTGGTGGCTCCCTCGCTCTCTTTTACTGAAGTACTGTTGGTGAGGTGTGATTGACGTGCAGTAGGCTGCAGACGGTTACTGTGCAGAATTTGATGAGTTTTGGTGTCTGTATACAAACCATTGCCACAGTCGAGATACTGCCCATATCCACAAGCTCCAAAGGTGTCCTTGTGCCTCTTTGTGCCTGCTCCGTCTCAAGGCAGTCACTGAGCTGCTTTCTGTCACTGTGGATTAGTTTGTACTTTTTAGAATTTTATATAAATGGAATCATACAGTTTGTACTCTTTGTTTGGGAGTGAGTTTGGCTTCTTCCACTTAGCATAATCATTTTGAGATTCCTCCAGTCATTGTATGTATCAATAGCTTGTTTCTTTTTACCGCTGCTGAGCAGCCTTGAATAGAACTGGTGAGGGTGGGCGTCCTTGCCTTGTTCCTTGTCTGCTGGGGAAAGCACCTGTTCTTTTATCATTCTTTAGGCCTTAGACCCATCATCCATTCTAGTTTCCCTCGTGTCATTTTCTTTCATATCACCTTGTTCTTTTTCTTCGTAGTCACATAGTGTGTAATTATATATTTGTATTTGTTTAGTGTACTTTTTTCTCACTTGTCTCCAAAGACCATATTGTTTTGTTACTCTGTATATAGCACCTGGCACATAATAGGTGTACAAGAAATATTTCTTGAATGAACCCTGCATGAATAGTTCTTTCTTACTTTCTTGCTAACCGTCAGTGTTTTGTTGTTTTTTTTTTTTTGCGGTACGCGGGCCTCTCACTGCTGTGGCCTGTCCTGCTGCGGAGCACAGGCTCCAGACGCGCAGCCTCAGCGGCCATGGCTCACGGGCCCAGCCGCTCCACGGCATGTGGGATCTTCCCGGACCGGGGCACGAACCCGTGTCCCCTGCATCAGCAGGCGGACTCTCAACCACTGCGCCACCAGGGAAGCCCCCGTCAGTGTTTTTTAAGTAAAACATCTGAGAGACAGAAAATAATACCACATGAGTTATTAACCATTCCAATCATGAATTGTTTTATTTATAAATGATTGAGTGAAAAGCTAATAACCTTCACTAATTGCTTTCATGGCTTTGAATACAAACTTCACTAATTTAAAATGTTTTCTCGTGAGAATGAATTTGTGGTTTTGGGAACTAATTTTAGTATTTTTCTTCTGGTTCCTGGAACATCATAAGGAATTCTTAATTAAAAAAATTTTTTTACCCAGTTTTCTACATTTTTTGACCACTCTGAGAAGATAACCAAACACAACCTATTAGTTTCTAAGTTAGGCAAAGATAGTAGCTTCTAAAAATTATATATGCAGATGGATAAAAAGCTTCTGCATTTGCATGGAAGTTGAAAACACAAAATTGCAGAGCCACCATTATACCAGCTTTTCAGGTTAAACTTTGGAAGAGAATGATCATATGTTTATCTAATGAAAAAATTCAGATTTTCACATAGGTTCATTTATATCTATGTGAAAATCATAGATCATTCAGATAAAAGAATATTTCTGTGCTGGACATCTAGGTAGATGGTCTTACCTGGGATCTGGTAAGGATGGATAAAATGAGCATACTTTTTTCTCATGAGCTCCTTAAGTTTAGACTAATTGATTACTTAGTAAACATCCAGCTTGATTTATAACTCATTTATAATTGCATTGTTTTAATTTATGAGGCCACTTGTAAATTGAGTCATTTAAATGCATTAAGGGAGTCTTATAAAATAAGAATACTGTGTGAATCTTTTGAAATATGAACATCTATTACCTTTTATATTGTGGAAATTTATATAGTTATGTATATAACTATATATCTCATCCCTCAAATGAGATGTACTTAGGGACCCTGATGTCTAAAATTTACACGTTTTCTTTTTATTTATTTATTCATTTTATTTATTTATTTTGGCTGCTCTGGGTCTTCGTTGCCACGTGTGGGCTTTTCTCTAGTTGCGGCGAGCAGGGGCTACTCTTCGTTGCGGTGTGCAAGCTTCTCATCGCGGTGGCTTCTCTTGTTGCAGAGCACGGGCTCTAGGCACATGGGCTTCAGTAGTTGTGGCGCATGGGCTCAGTAGTTGTTGCTCGTGGGCTCTAGAGCGCAGGCTCAGTAGTTGTGGCGCACGGGCTTAGTTGCTCCGCAGCATGTGGGATCTTCCTGGACCAGGGCTTGAACCCATGTCCCATGCATTGGCAGGCGGATTCTTAACCACTGCGCCACCAGGGAAGCCCTAAAATGTACACCTTTTCAAAAGTCATTTTGCAGAATCTTAGGGGGAAGAAAACCTCTTTCGTTGATGAATTGAGGCTTTGTATGAGTTATTTATGGCCAGTTTTTAAATTAGTGAATATTTGCATGTAATTAGAAATGTTGGATTCTTAATGACTGACCTACAAATGAATGTAGGACTGTATTTCACATATAGTCTATGTTAATATTAAGACTTAATTGAATTTGTGCATTTTGGTTGTTCTGCTTGAAATGAAGGTCATAGGTAATTGAATATACTTTTTTTTTCCCCACCATGGGAAATACTCTTAGAATTAATAGGGTTAGCATTGATAAGTTAACAGCAACAATAAAAACACTCACATAAAACAAACCAAATTTTCTTTATGGCTTCACAGATGTATCTTGTGATTTTTCCAGAGGGAACAAGGTATAATCCAGAACTAACAAAGGTCATTTCAGCTAGTCAGACGTTTGCTGCTCAAGAAGGTAAGTAAAACATTACCTGTATTTGAAAATAAAAATTTTAAAGATAATGACATTTTAAATTTTTGTTCCTAGAGAAGATATTTATGTTTTACGACAGATGAAATGAATGAATGTTTTTATTCCTTGAATGAATGTCTGTATTATTTCTTAGGAAATGAAGTTTCTTCTCATTAATTCATATGTATGTTATTCCATATGTCTGAGAGATTAAATTCAAGTGCTTCCTACAGTACGTATTTTGGTGCCGTGGATTTAGGCAAAATCTATCTGGGCACGTGATTATTTAGATGGAACCTTTTTCTGCAGTCTGGGTTCTGTGTGATGGACAGAGTTTCTATTTTGTAGATTGACAGACCTAGATTGGAATCCAGATTCTGACATTTATTAGCAGTGTGGCTGCAAGCTGCCTGATGTGACTGAGCATGAGTTTGCTCGTCTCTTAAAAAAGATCTGTGGATTCTGCATCCATGGATTCAATCAACCACAGATGGAAAATATCTGAAATACATTTTTTTCAGGAAGTTCCAAAAAGCAAAACTTGAAATTGCCATGCTGGCAACTATTTACAAAGCATTTACGTTGCACTTACAACTATTTACGTAGCATTTGTGTTGTATCGGTTTATTAGAAGAAATCCAGAGCTGATTTAAAGCATACAGGAGGATATGTGCAAATACTAGGCCGTTTTATAGAAGGGGCTTGAGCATCTGTGGATTTTGGTATCCAAGTGGTGGAGTTGGGATTGGGGCTAGTCTTAGAAGCAATCCCCTGTGGATACCAAGGGGTATGCCTCAGTCTGTGTAAGAATTAAAGTAGAAGATACGTGAAGTTCCTACTGGAGAATATTACACACAGTTAGTTCACAGTCTTAAAAGCTATTAATGTCCCCAATAATGAGAATGTTCTTAACATCATATTTTAGAAAACTGGATAACTGATACACCAATAAGCTATACAATTTAACCAAATTGGCTGTGTTCTCAAAGGTGTCTCTAAAGATTGACCGTGGATTAGCATGTGGTCTGCCTACTTTGATCAGCAGCGCTACCTGAACAGATGCCTTGTTGCAGCGCTCTGCCAGGGCCTCTGAGGTTATGAGAGCCTGCTGCAAGGGTGGTACTGTTCTGTGTCTGCTCTGACCCATGTGGTAGTGATCATTCGAAATGTGGCTGGTGCATCAGAGGAAATGCATGTTTAATTCTAGCTGGTTTGAGTCAATTCATCATGATCTGAGACGGAATTCTCCCCCTAGACTTCCATCTGGCTAGTCTCCATTTTCCTCCTGCCCTCTGGTGCTTCCCGCTTAGTCTCCTTTCTAGCCTCCTCTTCTGCTTCATGCTGTCCTGTTTCATGTGCTCTCTGGAGTCTGACTTTGGTCTTTTGCATTTATCTCACTTTCTGTGTTTTCGTGGTGGCCTTCATCTCAAGTCCAGAGCTGTCGCCACCATTTATTTCACTGCGGATGACTCACAAAAAGCTTTCTCCCATCCGCACCTCTCTGCCTGACTCAAGACCTGTATTCACAGTGGCCCAGTGGACAGCTTCACCTGATTGACTCAAAGGCATGTCCCAAACTTGGTGTGTCAGATACAGTATTTACCTTTCCACTCATACGCTCTGTCAGCTGGGCCTCTCTCTTCAAGGTTCCTTCCGCTTTTCTTTACAGAATATACACGTATCCCTCTTGGACTAGTATTTAGTCTTAGATGAACATTACCACTAGTTTTGGGCTGCATTCCCAAGCACATATTAATTCATATAACCTTAGGCAGGTTACTTGATTTTTTTTGGTCTATTTCCTTATTTGTAAATCAGGAATCATAATATCTCCTTCATAGGGCTTTTGTGAGATTCAGTGACATAATGTTTATAGAAAGCCTGGTATGTAATATATATTTACTAAGTCATTACTGCTAACTTAGAAAATGGAGGAGAGGTACCACCACAGGTAAATCTATTAATAATGGCAAAAATTGATAGCCGATCCTGAGGGATAAAACAGAAGGGCTAATAAAATTGGATGTAAGAACTCCAGTCATTACCATTTGGAGCTATTATGTAAAAGGCAAGCAAGGCTATGTCTTGTAACCACATTCCTTTAAGAAATATTTATTACAAAGCAGATATGAGTCATTATCCAATCGAGGATAGATAAGAACACACGTATATGATGTACAAAGAGATGAGATGTGAGAAGTACAGATAACACTCCGTGGGAGTTGAAGGAAAAGAGAACTAGTGACACACAGGGTGTCTGGACGACTGCCAAGAGGAGGTGACGTCGGAAATGTAGAATTAGGGCCGACACGTATGGGGAAGGGAGGGAATTCTAGATATAAGAAATAACAATAGCAAAGACATGGAGTTAAGAGCAAAGAGTTTGATGTCTTCAAGCAAAAGATGAGTGAAGGAGAGCTGTGTGAGTTCAGTGCATCAGGCTGGCGTGAGTATCAGTCATGGAAGGCGGCGAATTTTAGGCTTCGTGGTCTGGACGTCACTGCAGAGTTGAATGGAAGTCATTGAACAGTATTCTTTGTAATTAGTTCATTATGTTTTCTTTAAGAAATCACAGTCTTAATTCCATTTTTCTAAAAGCATGTTCTATAACTGAGCCCACAAGATATTTTGGGGAAAAAAAGGGTTTCATGTCCAAACGGGTTTAGAAAATGTTGCATTTTATATCCTTTCCTTAGGGAGTTATAGTTCACGTTTGTGTATTAGTCTCAGAAAAGTACTGTTGTGAAAATGTCTTATTTTGTTTAAGGAACCGTTTTCTAGATTTGTATAAGAAAACAATGATCTAAAATGGTTACACAAAATTTGGGGTTTTCATGAAGTAAATTTTTATGGTTTCAGAAAATTGCGGCTCTCCTGAATTATTCCTTCTCTAATGATTCTAGGTTGCTGAGCCCTGACTTTAACAAAATATATATTTTACTCTTTGAAGCTTAAAATAGTTTATAGATGAATTAGTTTGAGACTCTTCATAAAAACTTGAGTTATGAAGGCTATAAACTATATAATTTTCAGTTACACTTGTGTGTCACCTCTTATATCCACTTTAATTCTGTTTAGGAATTACAATTTTATGTTAGATGAGATGAAAGGGAAACAATAAACTTAATATTTGGGGATTTTTTCCCTGTTACTTTTCATGTGTCTTGTAAAATCTGATGCATTTTGTTGTCATTAAATAATCAACTACATCTTGGAACACGTGTTTTCAATGAGTAGAACAGCGAGCTGAACTCTGGAGAAGTTGACCTAGAGTGCTTTAAGTCCTCACAGACTGTGCTGATTTCATTTTTGATTTCTAACATGTAACACATTCTGCTAAGGTGGTACAACTAGCCATAATGTCTTCTAGGAGTTTATAATTTAATAGGAGAGAAAAACATGATTGTATTTGTTATCTATTGAGGTGTAACATATTATTCCGTACCTTAATGGCTTAAAATGACAAACATTTATTATCTCACGGTCTCTGTGGGTCAGATGTGTTTAGCTGGTGGCTTCGCGCTCAGGGTCGGTCTGAGGCTGCAGTCAAGGTGTCCGCCGGGGCCGTGGTCACATCCTGGCTTCCCTGGGGAGGAGCTGCCCCCGCGCTCATCACACGGCTGTCAACAGGCCTCGGGTCCTCTGTGGCTGTTGGCTGCAGAGTCCGTTTCTTGACACTTGAGCCTCTTCACAGAGCTCCTCACAACAGGACAGCTTGCTCCTCTAGAGCGATGGATCAGGGAGGGGCGGGGACAGGAAGAGGGAGAGGTAGTGACAGTGGGAGCATAGGGGAGGGTGAGCGAGACAAGCATGGTCTTCTCAGAACCTAACCTCAGAAGTGACACCCCGTCGCTTTTGCCATATTCTCTTCGTTAGAAACAGTTCACTGGGTCCAGCCCACACCCCAGGGGAGACTGTACAGGGGTGTGACTACAAAAAGGGCCGTGCTAGAGGCTGCCGACCCCAGTGGTGCTCAAGTAGGAGTTTTGCGTAAATAGTGACATCGCGCTACACTGTGATGAGACACCGATGAGCAGAGTGCACTTGAGGTTAACTCAGTTCCAGATGCGGGTTCGGTGAGGCTTCCTGGGAGAGGAAGCATCTGGGCGGCTGTAAAGAGCCTTGCTGGAAGAGGCGTTGGTCGTGGGGAGGCTGCCTTTCAGTAGGAAAGGGTGGCACGAGCCCAGGAGCGCTGAGAGCTCTCTGCTGTCTCAAAGCACAGTCAGTGTGTGGGGCGTAGGGCAGAGTGAGAGCCTGGGGGGTTCCCGCTACTGGCAGGAAGGCCTGAGCGCGGCTCCGCAGGGGCAGTTGAGGTCCTCACAGTAGTAACCAGATGTCCAGAAACTAGTACGCTGTTTTCAACACCTTCGCCTCTTACAACCCTTTTATAATGTGTGATGGACTAATTCATTAAATATATTAAGCAAGTCAGAATTAGCCCTGGACATTTTATTGTATCTTGTCATCGGGTCAGATCACTAGTTGTTGTTGAGGTATAATAAGTTTGCATGATGGAATGAGTATAATCCCAGATTACTGTCTGTGTGGAGAATAACATAGAATTATTGTGTGTTTTGGCTTTGAAGGACTAATGATTTCTTTTGTACAATGTGTGTGTGTGTGTGTGTGTGTGTGTCCTGCTATTTAAATATTGGTGTACTTTTTTCAGTTGGGTAAGACAAATGGTTATTTGCAAATAGATTTATTTACTGGGTTATGTTTACGCAGATTTGTCGTTTCAGTCCAGGTTTTAGGGCCTGTGTTAGTCACCTCGGGCTGCCGTAACAAGCCACCACAGACTGAGTGGCTTAAACAGCAGGCATTTATTTTCTCCCAGTTCTGGAGGCTGGATGTCCAAGACCAAGGTACCAGCAGGGTTGGTTTCTCTTGAGGCCTCTCTTCCTGGCTTGTAGGCAACCACCTTCTTGCTGTGTCCTCACATGACCTTTCCTCTGTGGGCTCGCTCACAGAGCGAGGTCTCAGGCATCCCTTCCTCTTTTTATAAGGACATCAGTCCTGTTGGACTAGAGCCCCACCTTTATGACCTCATTTAACCTGAATTACCTCCCTAAAGACCCTTTGGGGTTAGGGCTTCAAAATGAATTAGTGGGGCAGGGGTGGGGTGGGGACAGGGACAGACACTTCAGTCCATAACAGGGCCTTAAATTATTTTTCTATATGTAATTACATTTAATACTAATATTTCTTAATTTATCATTTTAAAAACAATGTATATAAATACATTATATAAATATTATTACCTTTTAAATTTAATAGCTTATATATAGCTACTAAAAGTTACTTATTTTTTAAAATGCACACTAATTTTGTAATGCTAAAACAAGTACTTTTTTTTTTTTTTTTTTTTTTTTGCTGTATGCGGGCCTCTCACTGTTGTGGCCTCTCCCGTTGCGGAGCACAGGCTCCGGATGCGCAGGCTCAGCGGCCATGGCCATGGCTCACGGGCCCAGCCACTCCACGGCATGTGGGATCCTCCCGGACCAGGGCATAAACCCATGTCCCCTGCATCGGCAGGCGGACTCTCAACCGCTGTGCCACCAGGGAAGCCCTAAAACAAGTACTTTTAAGTAATTCTTAAAATAGCATAATAATGATATATACTGTAGGTTTTTAAATCTAATAGTACCCTAGTCACCAGTAACTGACCATTATTGGTCTGTCATTTTTCTATGAGTTGTAGATCTTTCTCAAAGTTACCAAAAGGGGAAAAAGAATGAATAATTTGTCTCATGGATATAATTTTTAACTGCTAAGTATTCTTTCTTTAAATTCTGTAACTGGGAAAACTTGCTATCTATTAGAAATATATTTTCTTGTAACTATAAAGGTAATTATTTCCCACCACACATAAAGGAAATTGATTTGTGAACAGTATAGGCAGAAAAAGTGTTTCCTGTTTTCTTTCCTCTTAGGTCACAACTAAATGACATTGCTTGAAAATAAAAACAAATGAACTTGTTTATCCAGCTGCTAAGCTAATTTTTCTTCAGGAAAATTGAAACTTAGTAGGACTTGTTAGTCTGTGATATGTTTTGCTTCAAAACATTATTAATTTTGCTCCTAAAGTACACCTTCATTTGAATCTGACTTGATAAAAAAATAGAAAAACAAACCAAAATGAACCTTTTTAATTTAGATTTTTAAAATTTGATACTTGTTTACATGTTAAGTCATTATACCATATACCATTGACGGTGATGGCCGGTTCAAGAGGGAGGAGTGGTGGGTGTGGGTGTGTCTGTTTGTCTGTCTTATAAACCCTAAATATTTCAAGCCCCTGGATAACACTATTTCCTAGAAGTATATGTTGCTTCAAAAAAATATTAACCACAAAATATGTTCATTTATTATTAGAGTTGTTGTTTAAGGTACGTCTGTGTTAGAGCGTCATGAATTCTTAATATTGTCCACTTCAAAGGTTGTCAGATTAATGATCTCTAAATTCCATTCTCACTTGAAACTAAATGTTAGTCATTCCTTTAAAAAAGACTTACTCATATTTCCAAATAAATTAGTCAAGATTTTGTTTAACTACAACCAACCTCTCCAGGACAAACATTAAGATTTTGAGAAGTTTGAAATATCGGTAGAGTCTTCAAGAAACTACTAAGCAAGGTATATATTGAAGGCTGCTCAATTTTGGGAATTGAGCAATCCCTCAATCCCCTACATTTAGGGAAAAGAGAGTTGTTTTTTCAGAAATGCTAACGTAGAACTTGTCATTTCAGAAAACTATGGTAAAACATTTAGTAAGGAAAGCTTCAACATAATATGTAAATATAATAGAATTATATGGTATAACAGTATTATAGAAATGTAAATAAAATAGTATAAAAGAGTACTATACAGTATAATAGTATTAAATAAATATAAAGAAAATAATATGGCAGGTAAAAATGATCTTTTTGTGTTTCTAAATTGTTTATTTTGTTAAGTAACCAATTAGATTATTTTAATTTAAATCCAACAGCCTATCACACAGTGACCTCTTCCTCTTCTGACGTCCCGAGGAAGTTCATTTTCGGCCCGTTGTTGAGCGTTATTGCTGTTTTGTGTCGTTGCGCGTCTGTTAATCTTTGCAGCGATTTGTAGAATGCTCTTGTTCCTAGAAAGGCCACAAAGTAAATCTCATGGATCTCAATTACTGTTGAGTCAGAGATCATAGATGGTTCGGGATATACAAACAGAAAAGAATTATATTGGAAAACCACACTCGAACCTTATATTCCCAGTCTAGAATGTTTTGTTCTTGTATGCTGGTCATTTTTGAAAAAGAACAGGAGTGAACAAAGGGAGTTGAGAAGGCTTTCAAATTATATTTGTAGTGATATAGTCACCATCCTCCTCCACCGTCTAAATCGCAGCCGTAGTTATTTCACTTCTCGATCCTCTGGCCTCTTGCTTCCTTTTTCTGTAGCGTGGCTCCCGCTGGCACCGCTCAGGTCGCAGTCTCAGGGGAACGGCGGCAGCAGGGAGCAGTGCTTGTAGATCTGGAAGAACTCGGTGGGGGAGACCAGGTCACCTGTCACAACATTCCTGTGGGGCTTTGGACATCGCAAACATTCAGGGATTTTGAGAGCTTTGGTTTGCCTCTTTGAGGTCATTTCCATACCATTTACTTAAAAAAATTTTTTTTTTTTTTTTTTTTGCGATACGCGGGCCTCTCACTGTTGTGGCCTCTCCCATTGCGGAGCACAGGCTCCGGACGCGCAGGCTCAGCGGCCATGGCTCATGGGCCCAGCTGCTCCATGGCACGTGGGATCTTCCTGGACTGGGGCACGAACCCGTGTCCCCTGCATCGGCAGGCGGACTCTCAACCACTGCGCCACCAGGGAAGCCCTACTTAAAAATTTTACCAGAATAAATACTGCTGTTTACTCCTCCTGCCTTTTCACAGTCCTTTCAGCTGCCCTTTTGCGAATTCTTGATCCACTCAAGCCTGGTCTGAACTCTCAGTCAGCAGTTCCCAGATTGGTGCCGGAACCAGCAACATCAGCATTGTCCAGAAACTGGCATGAAATCCAGATTCTCAGGATCCACCCCAGACCCACTGCCTCAGAAGCTCTGGGGCTGAGGCTCAGCCTTGCAGATGACCCTGAGGCATCCCAAAGTTTTAGAACCACTGGTCCAAGCGAGATTAGTTGTGTGCTCAACAGGCTAGTTGGGTCAGATTCTGGTGTTTTAACTAGAACATGTGGATCTATTATTTATTGGTAAACTTTCATTTTATTCTTGTTTCATTAAGAAAAAGAAAAAAAATAATAGCAGTTACTTACCCATTGTAGGGAACAGACATGGGGAATAGGGAAGGGGCTTTCCATCTGGGTCCTGTAAACTTCAGGTACTGCTTTCCTAATTTAAATCTTTCTCAGTTATGTGAGGTGTTTCATTTGAACTCATTTTCCTTAGAAGCGTTTTAGATATTTGGCTAGGAAAATTGGCATCTTATGTATCTTAATCTTCCCCCTGCAGCTATTAAAGTGAGCTCAGAAGTGGTTTTTACCACAGCAGCCAGCAGGATGATAGACATAAACTTTTAGAACTCTAGTAGTAGAAGACAGAAATTTTAGTGACACACCTATAATGGCAAAACGGATACCTAGAATTTTCATGTTATTGAGCAAGTTATATTATTGATCAAGATCTTTGTAGTTTTAAAACTCTTTAGGATTTGTGGAATTCAGCTTTCATCCTTTGAATAACACTGCCTATTGTATAGGTTTAAGGGTCCTTTCAAAACATAAAAGCAAAAGGATTTTTTTTGGTAGACTTCACTCAGTAGAAGTTATTAGTATGTCTGGAACATCATATAAACAAATTTAAGTGGCAAATGGCAAGCTAATATTTGTAATATAAGGCATATTAATAAACTTAGTATAGAAAGAGATCTTGCTAATTAGTAAGAAAAAGACAAATGAAATAATGGGGAAAAGGACATGAATAGGAAATTTAAGAGATATGAATGATCCACACCAGTGAACAAATGTCCTTCCTCCCTAATAATCAAGGTAATACAAATTAAATGCGCATTGTGAGACCAGCTTTTGAAGGCCAACCTGGCAAACATTAAAAAGGAAAGTTACTGCCCAGTATTGGCCCAGGTTTGGTGGAAAAGACACACTTCTCTTTCTACTGGGCGCTAAGACGACATGCTTGTTTCCCGTGGTGCTGTGACAGATTGCCACAGATGTGTCCTCTTACAGTGCCGGCAGCCGGGAGTGTGAAATGGTCTCACGGGCTGAAATCAGTGTGGGCATAACTAGTTCTGTTCGTAGGCTCTCAGTGAAAGTCCGTTTTCTTGCACAGGATCCAGTGATGGTTTAATGCTCTGCGTTTATAGTCTTGAAATTGCACTGGGTCCTGCAGATTATGTAGCTGGTTCTGCCTCTACCTCTTCCTTGCTGTTCCTTCCTCTGAAGCTTTTTCTTTTTTGGCTTAATTCTGACCTGTCTTTCCTTGGCCCTGCTGTAACTCTGAAGGCCTTCGGGAGCTCTCCTGTGTCTCCTGGCCCTGCACTCTGCTCCCCCCACCTTGCACTTCCCGTCCCCTGGCCTTTTGACAGTCCTTAGCTGTCAGTAACCCGGCTTTTTCTACCTTCTCAGCAACTGGGAACGTGATAAAAATCCATGCTGATTGCCGTCTGCAACCAATCCACACCATCAAATCTCAGCTGAGCCAATTACGCTGTGTTTAGCGATTCTTTATTTTTCTCTTTTTGACTATCTGTTCTGTTTTTCAGATTTCCCCCCTCACATCTCAAGGTTTCTCTGCCTTGAAGAAGTTATGTTTCTCTGACAAGATTGTATCATACAATCATATTTATCTCTGTTTCAAAATCTTAATGTTGCTGCTTCAGCAGTTGCCTTTTGCTCGCATTACCTCCACACTGTTCCCCCGGTTCACAAGCACAGCCTGTTTCTCACATGGATGGATCGTGTGTGTGTGTGAGAGTGTGCACGTATACCCCACCTAAGGCTTTGCTGTTGTCTCTGTCCTTTTCTTTGGCGCTAGAGAAGTGTGGGCCCCGTGCGTGCTCACATTTACTCCACCCAGCCTCCAGAAGCTAATCCCAGTGAGCTCTGACTCAACGGAGTGTCACGTCACTTTGGTCACTTGTCGTATTTGTCAATGTGCACGTAACATACAAAGTCATTACTTATGCTCGCCTTGTCACCTCTCCCTTTAGTATTCTCAGTCGCTGCCGTTACTTCAGTTGTCATGTCTAGTCAGATGATTCCCAAATGTTTACTTCTGCCACTTTATAGACCATATTTTCAACTACTTGTAGAGGGTTCTCTCCAACTTCAGCTTCAGCGCCCCAACTGGACTCACCTTTTCCTTGTTAGCTGCCTCGTGTTCTGCCACTTGTGCTCTTTCTGCACGATGGGTATCCGCACACACGCTGACACGCACACACCCTCCGCCGCGCTTCCTCATGCCCATCTCTTCCTATGGATGGCCCAGCCTCGTCCATGTCTGCTAGGGCAGAAGCCTCGTTACTTTTTACTCCGTTTTTTTTTTTTAACTGCCACATTTAATTTTTGCTGAATCGATGTATATTTGGCTTTTTGAACATCACTTGACTACATTTTCTCGTTCCAGTTGCACTACTTCAGTCCTAATTCAGGACCTCATTGCCTATGACCTGATGTCCTAAACTATTTCTGAAACCTAAACCGTGCTTCTTAGCACCTAGATATTATTTCTCCTTTGGCCTAAAATCCATGGAGTCCCACAGACCAACATAAGTACATCCGCCCATCGTTCTAAAGCCTTCAGCAGTGTCGCCCGGTGCACTTAGCAGTCTTAACTCCTTACTGGCTCTGGACATGTGCTCCACAGACCTTCCACATCCTGCCTCTCTTCCTTCATTCATCCGCTAGGCTTTCCCCCACTTTCTACCCTACTAGCCTCCATCCTGGCCTCACTCCAACGTGCTGTTTTTCCTGAAGCCTTTACCAGTAAGTTATGAGTGAGTGACAGTATCTTTAAGTGTGAATAATATTTTTATATTCTGAGGATATTTTTAATCTCTTAAGACATTCTACCGTGTACTATAGCTATTTATTTTATTGTCTCATTAACCTCTAACCTACATGTTTATAATTTTAGAGTAGTATCTTGTTAATAATTACTGAATTAGAAAGTACTGAACAAGACATTATAAAGTCTTGTGAGCTGTGTGACTTTGAGCAAATGATTTTATCCCTCTGAACCTTGGTTACTTAATTTTTGGCAGTAAAGTGAGATGATAATACGTATGTGTGTGTGCATGTACATATATATTATATATATAGAGATATATATATATAAAATGTAGAATCCCCTGCATGGATCAATAAAGATTTTCTGTCCAATGAGTATCATTCATTTATGTTTCCAATATATAATACTAACAACACAATTTCAGTTATACCAAGCATCACTATAATGGCCCTCGGGGAGAAGCTTGGTCAAAAGGTAAGGTAGAGTATCGTTAGTACCAACTAGAAGTTCAGGAGATCTAGAGATGGAAACAAGGCACAGCAGATACTAGAACAGGCTAGATATTGACCAGAAGCAATTTAATTAGCTACCATTTTCCTATTTAGGGCTCAGGGGTTTTCTCTTCCGTAGAGGCAGAGGCAGTCCTCAGTATGGTGAGCTCGAGCTCAAGCAGTTAATTATAAATGCCTGTTATCTGGCTCTCTCTGTACTGAAACTCTGATTGGTCTCTATAGTGTTATTATGAAATTGGTTTTATTTTTTATTTTATATTTATT
Source organism: Globicephala melas (assembly GCF_963455315.2). NCBI lineage: Eukaryota > Metazoa > Chordata > Mammalia > Artiodactyla > Delphinidae > Globicephala > Globicephala melas. The sequence goes on along the minus strand of NC_083334.1, from coordinate 6,346,717 downwards.
TATTTTTGGTCGCGTTGGGTCTTCACTGCTATGCGCGGATTTTCTCTAGCTGTGGTGAGCGGGGGCTACCCTTCGTTGCGGTGTGCGGGCTTCTCACTGCGGTGGCTTCTCTTGCTGCGGAGCACAGGCTCTAGGCACGTGGGCTTCAGTAGTTGTGGCATGCGGGCTTAGTAGTTGTGGCTCACATGCTCTAGAGCGCAGGCTCAGTAGTTGTGGCGCACGGGCTTAGTTGCTCTGCGGCATGTGGGATCTTCCCAGACCAGGGCTGGAACCCGTGTCCCCTGCATTGGCAGGCTGATTCTTAACCACTGCACCACCAGGGAAGTCCCTATGAAATTGGTTTTATAATAATGAGCCAAGGTTTGGAGCAGCCCCTAGTACATTCCTCAGTGAGAAGGCTTTGCCTTCACTTTGTCTACATACTAGTGATAGGTATTTCTTATTCATCTGCCACAAAGTTGATTTTTCCAAACCTTCACTATAACTCATTTTTAGGGAAGTATTACTTTTCTGTCTTCTTATCTTCTTACTGATTTAACTTAGATTCTAATAATTGTTCTTACTGCATACCACAGTGTGATTCTGTAGAACTATGGACGTAATAAAACTGGGTGAGTTCCAATAGCAAAGAAGGAAGTATTAACTAATTTAATTGACAAACCAGTGTTTCCCAGCCTGGTATACTATTCAGATTTTTGTTATAAGTTTGTGAATAAATTAAACTGTTTCTGCCCTAGGGACTCAAGTCAGACATGTGGTTGTGGGAATCTTTGTCTTTCCCACACCACTCTGCATTTTAAAAATTCTTCTGCGGGAAGATCCCGACATACTATAGCTGTTCTTTCTTATGCAGCTAATTTTCCCTGGAGAGAAGCCATAGAAAATCCAAATCAAGTTTTTTTCTAGTCTATTTTCATGTCACTTCTTCGGAGAGCTACACTTTTCTGTTAAATTGTCAATAAATATTCTAATCCAGGAAAAGGGGGACAGTAGGAAATAGGACGGGGAAAGGAACAAATTCTTAGCATTAGCAGGCACACTAATGAATGTGTGATGAATTATTCTATATAAATTGCAATATTGTCTCACTTAAAGAAGCTTTTGAAAGTATAGGTGTGGTATATAACTGATTCAGTTTGCTGTACCCCTGAAACTAACACAACATTGTGAATCAACTATAGTCCAATAAAAATTTAAAAAAATAAAAGTATATGTGTGTGTATATATATAAATAATATACTCAAGAGAATTGAAATCGTATGTTCATACCAAGACTTGTCCACGTGCAGCATTCATATGCATTTTATATGAATGTTCATAGCTGCGTTGCTCACAATAGCCAGAGGGTGAAAACAACCCACATGTCTGTCAGCTGGTCAGTGGATTTACAAAATGTGGCATATCCATACGATGGAACATTATGCAGCCAGAAAAAGTAATGAAGTACTGATGTATGTGCCGGACACAAACGTCCACATGCTGTGATTTCATTTACGTGAAATGTTCATAATCGGGAAATCCATAGAGACTGAGAGTAGATTTGTGGTAGTGGGGTGGGTGTGTGCCGGGAGGATAGTGTGCAGTGTCTGCCGTGGCTGAAAGGTGTCTTTGGAGTGGTGAAAATGGTCTGGGATTTGTTAGTGGTGAGGGTTGTAAAGCTCTTTGAATAAACTAAAACCATTGAATTGTATGCTTTACAATGGTGAATTTTATGGTATGTGAATTAGAGTTCAGATTTTTTAAAAAGTTTACCGAGGAATTAGATTCTTTGGTTACCCTAAAAGTCAGGCCAGTATTTCATGTTATATAGACCACATCAGCTCTTAGTTCAAATATTGTACACAGTGGGGGTCATTTAGGTTCCCACCGCATCTCTATTTGAGTAGAAATAGAACTGAAAGCATCAGGGACTTGGAGTCAGAAATTAGGGAATTGTTCCTGAGTCTTGAGTGACCATGGGCAAGGTGCTACCACCTTTATTCTGTTGCCAGAAATGAGGATCATATGTTTACTCTTGTCAGAGTTTTCCAAATCAAAGGGTTTCTGAGAGGCCATAAGCTTCTTGAGGGCAGGTTTCCAACAGCTTCCCACCGGGTCTTATACATGTAGATATTTAATAAATGTGTATTAAATGACTGTTGATTTAAATTGAGGAGGTCATGGGAGAGCTTTCTAAACTTCCAGCGCCCTGTAGGTATGCGGTTTAACCGAAAGTGTATACTGGTCTATTCGTGGAAACTTAAAACCAGTGTAGATGTTATGTTCTATTTCGAGGGTGTTCTGTGACTAACGTATGGCCACACTGAATCAACTTCTTTTCTAGGCCTTCCAGTATTAAAACATGTGCTGACACCAAGAATAAAGGCAACTCATGTTGCTTTTGATTCTATGAAGAATTACTTAGATGCAATTTATGATGTTACAGTGGCTTTTGAGGGGACTGTGGATGATAAAGGGCAGCGGAAAGAAGCGCCGTCCATGGCTGGTAAGTTGGTTTCGAGCGAGTCGTGTATGTTCACCCAGGTAGAGTTTATCTTGTAAAAAGGTAGGTGTGTTCTACTACATTACATTGATATGGTTTCCAAGTATATATACTTGTATTTCTCACGTATTTTTTATTAATCTGTAACAGTTGAAATTTCATTAGTCCTGCTAAGTTTGGTACTTCTTGGCTGTCCTGTTAGTCCTTGAACTTGCCCAATACCATTAACTCAGCCTCTTTCCTCCCAAGGTTTACACCAAGAAATGGAAAAGTTACATAAATCTAAGGAAGGAGTGAGGCAGGAGAGTGGAACCTAGCGGCGCCGAGGTGAATCTAAGGAAGGAGTGAGGCAGGAGAGTGCAACCTAGCAGCGCTGAGGTGTGCACTGATGCTCAGTGTCTATCTTTGTATGTGTTTTTCATATAACATCGGTGACATCTAGTGTCACTGACAGTTACGTGACTTTTTCTTTTTTTCAGCCATGTGCTAGGTATTGGGGACCTTTGAGCTACTGTTTATGTCAGAATAACCAGAAAAAACTAGAATTGTAAGCAAGCAGAATGTTTTAGTTAGACATACCCACAGGCACTCGTGATTGCTGTCGCCGTTGGGACGTGGGGTGGGCACAGGACGCGTGTGGAGCCGCCGTCCCCTCCTCGGGGTGTCAGGCTGGGGCCTCACGCTTCGCCTTGGCAGCTGGCGGCCGTGCGACTAGCTTGCTTGTCAGGTGCTTCTCTCCGTAGCAGCTCTTGAAGGCGGCTGTTCAGAAAGTGTTCAGGGGCACAGAGGGTAGCTCCCGGACGTTGGGAGAGAGGACAGACGGCTGAGGCAGGAAGGGACTAAAAGGTGGCAAATTTGATGGTGGCGGGAGGAGGTCAGACCTGGGGCGGCTGCACCTAAAGCAAGACCGACCGACCACTCTCGTGACCGCCTTCAACTCCGAGGAAAGCCGGAAGCTCACGCTTTTTAAATTTTATTTTAAGTGTAATTCTTTGGCCTATATTATACATCATACAGTTTAAAAATCAAAAGTATATAAAGTGTACAGTGAAACGGCCTGTTTCCACCCTGTCCCCATCCACCTGGTCTCCCCCTTCCCCTCCGCAGTGGTAACCACTTTTCTTCCTTTCTTGTGTATCGTGTGTACAAATTTACTGTCCATCCCTCTTACAGAAAAGGCAACGTATAATACTTTTTTTTCTTTTTTAACCGTGGAAGGAGTCATTCACCCAGTTCTCCATTTGAGGACAGTGCATTTAGTTATTCAGCAGTATTGCCACCCGTTTATCAAACATTGTTCAAAAAGTAAGATTAAACACATTTTTATTGTTTATGAAGACCAGATCTAATTCCCATAATAACCTTTTAAAAATGCTGCTTTATCATGTCACCATCCAGTCCTAGGAACTCGTGGGCTGGGCCGCGCCCACGGGATCAGCGCTGGCGTCCCGGGACTCAGCATCCTGGTCCCTAAGCCCCTCCTTCACATCGTTTCCTCCTACTCTGTGCTGCTCGCTGGGTGGGACCGCTTTCCTCGCTGTCACTGAAACCCTCCTGCACCTCCATGCGGGCTCTGACCGAGGGCCGTGTGTAGGCCAGGCCACCTTCCCCTCTGTTGCTCTCATCCAAGTCTGCAACCTTGTCCCCATGAAGGCTTCCCTCGCTCCTCTGCTTGCTAGCTCACGAAGCTTCCTCTTGCTCTCCACTCCCGTGGCACAAAGTGCACGTAAGGTTAGCACTTGGCATGTGGCTAATCTGCCCCCGCCCAGGTAGATCAGAAGTGCCTTTGGAGGCAAACCGTTTTCAGCTGTGTCTCCCGGGCTCCAGACCCAGCGCCCCATCTCGTTGCTCCACTTGCTCTGCACCGTAGCCGACGGGGCTTTGTGTATTCATGACGGAGGGTCTCTGTTTTTGAAAAGGCTGGCTTTCCTAGCTGTCACACTCAGAAGCCATGTGGAAAACAAAATGTGTCATTTCGTCAATTAAGAGTAAATATTTCCGCAAGGAAGACTACAGCAGAGTAAAAGCAAAAGACAAGCGGAGGCTTGCAGAGCAAAAGGCTGATTTCCTTAATGTACAAAGTGTTCCTATAAATTGATATGATCAGTAGTAACTCAGTAGAAAAATGGGTAAAGGGCAAGAACAGTTCACAGAAAAAAATTGTTCAACCTCATTCATAATAAGAAAAATTCAAATTAAAACGTATAATGAGATACCATTTTTTTACTATCAGACTGGCAAAAATCCCCATTAACAGGTTAGATAACAGGCCCTGTGGGTGAGATTAAAGTATGTCAGAGACTTTCATACTTTGCTGATAGGAGTGCAATACAGTACAACCTCTGTAGAAGTTGGCCAGACAATGTCTATCAAAGTTACAAAAGCATTTACATTCCCACTGCTGAGACATTATTCTACAAATATACCTGTGCACGTAAGAGATGACATCTGTTGTGTGTTGATTTTGATTGTGAGTTGAGACCTGTAGCTTGAAAAACTCTCATTATTACATAAACTGATTGATACGCTGCTCTACTTAGTCTAGTATAAATTAAGATTCACTTTAAATTTAGATGTAAGTAGGGTTAAGTATAAAATTCCATAACTTGGAATATTGTAGGTACCTTGTGGCTGAGTTGAATAAGTATTAAATGTTATCTCCATACACAGTGGGCTGTTATTTAATATTCATATTTGGTAGCCCAATTAAAAATTTTTTTCCATAAAGTTGCTAGATTGTTCATAGATATGCCGTAGACTGGTGTTTCTCAAAGCCCTGTAGGAGGATCGAGGTTCCATCAGAGTTACCTGGGTGGCCTCAGCTGCACTGCAGACTGCTGACGGGCTCGCTGCAGCGGGGCTGAAGCTGCGTGCTGGTGGCCCTGCAGGGGTCCTTGCGGTGGCCAGCGTCTAGTAGCGTGGGTCTCAGGAGGCCTCGTGTCAGAGAGGGCGACTGCAGGTAGTGAACCGTGTCCTTCCCGTTTCGTGGTCTGTTTCATTAGAATGTGGGTATGGCTCAGAGCCATCTGGGCGTCCTCTTGTGGTTCATCTGGTCTTTTCAGCAAAGTCTGAACGCTTTCGTGGACAGCGTCCATTGGGCAGAGGTGAGACAGGGCAGTTTGATTGTAATTGATTTATAAATCCTGTTTTTAAAATGGGTGGTGTACCAGAAGAAATTGTGAGCTAAAGGGCAACAATTGATATTCGGTTTAAGCGTTTTATATGGTTCTAGGTAACTTTTTTGTCTTAATATTTTCTTATACGAAAAGAAAACATATTCAGAGGGAAAGAAGGGAAAAAACTCTACAAACTCACCTGTCCAGATGCAGCCCCAGACAACAGTTCAGATGTTTCCCTCGAAGTCTTCTTTTCTGTAATGTCTGTATGTTGGCGTGATGTGCCTTTATGTATTTTTTTAAATGAGATTTTATATATGTATATATATCTTCATATCCTGCTTTTTTCCCCCTTAATAGTGTGTCATGAACATCTTTACATGTCAGTATATACACTTATGTAATTTTTGTATAAGGCTACGTAGTGTTCATTGGTGTGAATATACAACAATGTATCTATCCAGTTTTTGTTGGATTTAGGTCACATTGGTTTTTTGTTTTTGTTTTCAGAGGGAGGGGGGCAGGTTGTAAGGCGGACGGTAAGCAGTATGGGCACCACCTGCGGGCCCGGCGTGCAGAGGCGCACAGCTCAGCCCGCACACATCCTGGGCCCCGCTGTCTGTGCTCTGCCTTTCTCGCTAGGTTCCCCAGGCACAGAGCACTCGGTCTCTGAGAGACTAGACCTTGTGACATGTGTGGATACTTGGAAGACTTTCTGTTTGGCCCTAGCGTATCAATATACTCTAGGGACCTGCTGGAAAAGCTGTAGTTAGAAAACAATTACACCTTAATTTGAGTACTTTCCTACATTCCCTAAATATTATGGATAATTGTTGCTCATGCCCTATGAAATGTGCCCCAACTAAAAGTGTTTTTACTAATATAGACACAAAAGCTTTATTGACTATCGAGGGAAGTATTCGTTACTCATTTCTTATCTTTGGTGGGAGAACCTCCTGGGTGCGCTGAGAGTTGATCTGGTGCTTGTATGGTCTGTATCTGGACGCCTGACCACAGGGACTGGGCCAGCCTGTCTCCACTGCTGACGACACTGGGCCTTGGTTCGTTCATCCCCACGGGGAGACAGCAGTCCTTGCCTAGAGAGGTGCACGAAGGTCCAATGAAGTGACGTGCACGAAAGCGTGGTGTAAATACCACAGTACCGTGTACATTTTAGGTGGGAAAACCTAAAAGCACCCATGCGAACTTCAGGGCCCTTTCCTCACGCCAGCATCTTACTAGAGGCCTTGCTGACACGTCCCAAACACTTGAGTTCACAAGCATTCGTTCCTGACGCTGGAAGTGCAGTCGGTTTCGTTTCCTTGCGGACTCTGTACGTCTGTGCACGGGACTTGGAATATCAAGGATAAACGCAGTGTCAGTTGGATGACCACTTAATTAACAGAAGTGTTGAGGGGCAGGCGTAGGTAATTAAGTGAAGGTAGGAAAGTTGGTGTCGGCATCCGTGTTTTTATGTATCAGAAATAGAAATAGGAAGGTGAGGTGAGAAGTCACGTGCAGCCAACAGATTCTGGTCAGTCACCTGCAGCGCACGCATGTGTGGGGTCCTGTCCCACGTGCTCCCAACACCCTCACGTTGCAAAGAGGAATCAGAGGAGGTGGCTTTCGGTGGTCGGCTACGTCTTGTTTCCCTTCATAATAGCGTAGCTCATGACAACCTCTCAGGCAGGGGCTGCTGCTGTCACCTCCCTCGTACGGACGTGGAAAGAGGCACAGAGAGGCTGACAGGTATGCGCAGGGCTGACAGGTATGCGCAGGGCTGGTGAGGGCTCAGAACCCAGGCCGCTGGCTCACTGGCTGTGCTCTTGGCCCATGCCCAGTTCAGCTCCTGAAAGCACTTCTTAAGCCAGTCTTTGATTTAAAGGGAAATGGAACTTGAGGAAAATTAAGAGAAAAATATTGAAAAAGTAAAATCTTCCCTGGGGCAGTGTTTTTGCACATTTATCATCAAAGCCAATTCATTCCTAAAAGTGTAGAAAAAATGAGAATTTTTGATGACCTAAGTGCAGCATGTTACTCAGAGCAGTTGTAGCGAGCACTTAGCAGAAAGAGGTGTGTGTGGTCCAGAGGCGGAACCCTCTTTAAGGGTTAGCTTAAAGTCTTCCGCAAACTCTGCAGCACACTAGTCACCGCTTCTCAGAACACGTCTTTGGACGCATATCGGCTTGAGATAAAAGGGCTCGGCCTCCTACTTGCGTACCCACCCAGGGAACATAGTCTTCTCTTAAATCTCGTAGCAATATTTCCTTGTTCTCCAGGAATTTAAGTATGTTAATATGCTCATGTCTCCACAGAAAGCCACCTGCAGAAAAGGGTATTTCCGGACTCAAAGTTCTGTCTTATCTTGGAATAAATCCTGACCTTGTCCCTTGTGCCATGTGGGCTGCAAAAAGGACCATCTGCTTTTTTTCAAATTAGCATGTTTTGGGAGCTGTAGTTATTGAAGGGCTCATAGCTATTCCACGGAAAGAAATTTGGTTCCCGAACCACGTAGAATACGCTAAAATACAGCAAGGATCAGGAAAGCAAGGAGTACCAGTGAGTAGAAACCACTGGCAGGTCACAGAGGAGCGGGGAGGACTGTGGAGCCGTGGAGGCAGGGCCCGGGCTGGCCCAGCACTAGGACCGAGGGGTTAAATGCCCCTGTGCGCCCAGTGCTGCCAGCGACACCCATCCCTGCCCTGTGGGGCTCACCGCCCAGTGGGAGCAGCGGGGACGCGCGACAAGCCCTAAGCTTGGGACTGGAGGCTGGTGGCCCCGTGAAGGGGATTGGTGGGTCTGATGGTGGTTGGCATCTGGGGATCCCTTCGGAGGGTGGGTCCGTGCTTCTAGTAGAGGCCAGCCTCCTGACCCTAAAGGTTGTTGTATGGAAAGTCACATTTGGTTGATTTAACTCGTGACCTAGTTAACTGTGGAAGACTTGGAAGTTATTACTACTTCAGCTTGAAACCCAAAACCACCAGTTTATGATCTTTGTTTTCTTCTTCTTTTTTTTTTTTTTTTGGCTAAAGAAAAAATCTGGTCTTCATTGTTTTTAAACTTTTTTAAAGCTCATTTTTATCGTTTTATGTAACTGTGAATTCTAAAATAATAAAAATGAAATATTTTTGTTTCTTGTTAGAATTTCTCTGCAAAGAATGTCCAAAAATTCATATTCACATCGATCGTATAGACAAAAAAGATGTCCCAGAAGAACAAGTATACATGAAAAGATGGCTTCATGAACGTTTTGAAATAAAAGATAAGTGAGTAACGACAGTTCTAGCCCTTCAGAAACAGTGGCTCAACAGTCACTATAGTAAACAGCATGAGACGAATGTAAACAGTTTTATTATCTTAAAAAAGCCTTTTATGAACTCAAGTCAGATCTCATTCCATGCCTCCTCTGTCCATGTTTTAAACTTGACTGTTACAGGTCACTGTGAAAGATCTTGTTATGGGGGCTGTCCTTTGTTATTTACTGCATTTCAGTAATTTGTGTATAAAGATATAAAATTTTTTAAAGAAGAGAGAGACACACAGAAAGCTTCGTACTGTTGAGCCGCCCCAGGCCCGCCCTCCCGGGTCCAGGGGAGTGTGTGTGTGCTGAGGGCAGGCCGGCAGGCCAGCGGTGTGTAGAGAATCGGGCTGTGGGGTGGAGGATGGTGTCTCACATGTATGTGGAACTGACTCCAGTGTATTTGTTGGAAGAAGAAGGGGCGGTTGACATTTTCACGAAAAAAGTGTCCTTTTGCTTTTAGTATTTTGGGGCCTAAACCGTTTCTGGGGTTGGCCTTGTGTTTCTCCCACCAATAACATGACTTGGGAGCTAGTGCAGTGTTGGCCCCTGGCTGAGAGTTGCTGTGAGTTAAGTTCCAGGCGGGGCCTCTGGATGCCTCTGGCAAAGGCGGAGCTCGAGGTCAGATGAGGGTGCGCCTGTTAGTCTCCCTGTGATTTACACAGATTTCTAAAGGTAGAAATTTTAGAATTTTCTTCTCTTTTCAGGAAGATAAAAACTGGGTTCTTAGGTTTAGACGTAATACTTAGAAATTGAATTTCCGTGGATGAAAATTTCAGCATATATTATTTATTTACTATTCGTTTTGTTTTCAGTGGAAATTTTATCCTTTTTGTTTTTTGAAAGATGTGTTTTAAACATCTATACTTTTTTTCCTCTTCTGAAAAAAATGGCTCTGTGAGTTATAGGATGCACCATTTAAATTTATTAAGACCACATTGAAAAGAATGGTTTTTAAAGGCTTTAGAAAATACTTCCAGGGCTTCCCTGGTGGCGCAGTGGTTAAGAATCCGCCTGCTAATGCAGGGGACTCGGGTTTGAGCCCTGTTCTGAGAAGATCCCACATGCCGCGGAGCAACTAAGCCCATGCGCCACAACTACTGAGCCTGCGCTCTAGATCCTGCAAGCCACAACTACTGAGCCCACGAGCCACAGCTACTGAAGCCCACGCACCTAGAGCCCATGCTCCCCAACAAGAGAAGCCACCGCAATGAGAAGCCCATGCATCGCAACAAAGAGTAGCCCCCGCTCGCTGCAACTAGAGAAAGCCCGCGTGCAGCTACAAAGACCCAATGCAGCCGCAAGAAAAAAATACTTCCAAAATTCTGTTTATGTTCAGAAATTTTACCTGTGTTTTAGTCTCCTAAAATGCTTCTTCTCAGGAAACTGCCATTGTTTCTCCTCTCCTTGTTGTATGGCAGTAAAATATTTCCTAATTAACCCTCCTAGATTAACTTTAACAAGTGAAAGCTATTAAAAATGTACTGTGTTGAAAATGAAACTATATGAAGTTTATAAACAAATTTCTGTATTTCATTGACTCTCAATTGTGCATGACAATGTGTTAAACCAATTAATCAGCGCTACCCACTTTGGATATGGAAGAAATTTTAAAAGTACGATTTATGTGTTTTGACATGAAAATCTGTTATCAGAAAAAAAAACCCTGAACAATATGATTAATATCCTATGTATTTTGTGTTATAGGTGTTTATATGTATATTTAGAATGAGTCTGGACGTTTTAAAACAGTGATTTTCTCTAGGGAATGTGAGTTGAAAGGCAACAGAAAGACTTTCCCTTTTTGTACTTTGTGTTTCAGATTTTTATGTTGAGTGTATTCTGCTATTATAACTTTACATTTTTAAAATAAGGAAACTGCATTAGCTATGCTACTTTTCCTTCTTTTACCTGCTGTTGTAATTCCATGCGAATAGGGGCGCTGGGGGGTAACTCTCCATCTATAAGAGCTGCTGGTCTTTTCTCTAACTTGTGGTAGAATAGGAGCTGCGCTGAGGAGTGTCTGGAGGGGTAAAGACGGGGGAGGCAGAGAAAAAGCCCGTGTGCGTGTCAGGTCCCTGTGAAGTTTTAAAGATCTAAAGTTTAAAAAACATCCCCATAAAGTTACTTGAAACCATCTGTCTTTACATATTACATATAATTCCTATACATTAATCATAGAGCATATTAAAGATATTTTTAGTGTCTAGAAACTCCAATTAAACCAACTCTCTGGGTGTTTCCTATAAGGACCTATAACTTCTCCAGCATATAATAGGCAGCCAATAAATATTTGTTGAATTACAATATTGAAATGGCTAAACCTGAAAGTTAACACTTCTTTTTTTTTCATTCTGGCCATAGATTGCTTATAGAATTCTATGATTCACTGGATCCAGAAAGAAGAAACAAATTTCCCGGAGAAAGTGTTAATTCTAAACTAAGTCTCAAGAAGACCTTACCATCATTCTTGATCTTAAGTGGTTTGACTGCTGGAATGCTTATGACCGAGGCTGGAAGGAAACTATATGTAAAAACGTGGATTTATGGAACCTTAATTGGCTGCTTGTGGGTTAGTATTAAAGCGTAAACGCATAGCTGTCTCCAGGCAGTGGGATGTGCTACGTTGTTTATTACTGGCGGCTGCACATTACATCCGATTGTTCCTGAATTTAATAAGAAGTGTAAATAAAGCCTTGTTGATTGAACATTGGATGAAACAGAATTTCTGACTAAAGCCGATATGCAGTTGGTCTTGGGCAAACATACATGGTTTTACAACTTTAGTCCAGAAGCTGCTGGAAAGGGAAAAGATAAACAGAGTTTATGTTATAGTTGGCATTTCCTATGAACTAATGTCAACTCCAGAAGACTGTTAGGATTATCTATTTTGTTACTGTTTTGTAATTCCGATAGCTGCATTCATGAACGTTAATTTGCAGTACATGTCACTGTATTTGTTATCTTCAGTTTTTTACAACTTGACTGGTCCAAACTCTTATCACTGAAATATTTAGTGTCTTGCAGCTGTGTAATATTCTGCCTTGTGTTTAATTTCTCCAAGTCGATGAAAGAAATTGTAGTTAAGTATGGAGAAGGACACGAGGAGAGGCTGAGGAATGCTGGTGAGGGGAGCTCTGGTTAGCGAGGACTTGTATTGTATTGTGTTGTTAGCCGAGTTCACTTTATGTTGGCAAAGTGATTAGCATCTCTGGTATTTACTGAAACAGCTTCATTTGCACACCCTGTACTCTATACAAAAGAATAATGTATAAAAATACGAGAATTAAGTTTAAGTTAAAATTGTGATCCTGATTCATTGTAGCAGAACTTTAAATTGCTCAGCTTTTTGAAGATTTAAGCTAAGCTCCTAGCACTTCATGACATTTGTGCCATAAGTACTTGAAAACCTTAAGATTTCCTGTTATTTTTTATATCGAAATAATCAGTGTGAACCTTTGTTGGACCTGAGTCCATAGATATTTGAGATGGTGGGAGCTCTCAAACACCTGACTAGGTTTATTAGCATGTGCCTTTTGCCTGTTACTCTTGGGTTTAGCAAACTGTTTAATCCCCAAATCATTTTGTTTATGTCATCGTGGTCGGTTTCCACTGTATTCGTGTTCTTTTCCTTTGGATCACTGGCAGGGGTGCTGCTCAGGGCTGGCCCAGGGGCTCACGGGAAAGCGCTGTGTCGCCAGCCAGCGTTGGTCCTGATGCGGAGTTGAGCCTTGTAAGCTCTCGTGAGCAGCCCACCATCCACAGCAAAGGCATTTTGCGTTCGTCTTATGTCAAGAAATCACCTTCCTCAAGCCAGTGAAGTACAGGCTTAATCCATCAGGACGGAGTGAATTTGTTTCATTCCCATTGGTATTAATGGGGCCACACAATTCATCTGTATCACCTGAAAAGAAGAGCTTTGTTTCAGGAACCAAATCACACAATTTTCAGTCATGGAACGATAAATCCCCTAGAAGAGGACCTTTTTTAAAGTGTGATCTGCTCTATTTTTAATGTTACAATTCAAGCTTGATTGCCTGCTGGTCATTTAAGATACCAGTTCTGCTTCCGAGTAATGGATTTTTATCACCATTTAAATCATGATAAACAAAATGGAAACACAAATTAAGGGAAATTTGGTCTGATTTTCCAGAACCAGAGTAAGCCATTTCAAGTAACCCCTCTGAAGAGTTGGGTGGTGTGAATTGGTTTGTGTATGTTAGTATGTGTGTATGTATTGATACACACATTCCCACAGGACACAGTTGGCTTCATTATGAATGGGGGTGCAGGTAAAACTTGTTCTCATGCCAAACTGCAATTTTCTCTTACCCTGTAAAGTGCAATTTAGATCAACCCCATGTCTTCGTTAAATACTCTTTTTAACAGTCCTAAACTTAGAAACTATTTCTAATTAGATCACAATAAATGTAAGTTGTGTAACTTACTTTGAATGTCATGGATATGTTCTCAATTTAAATTTTAAGAAGCAATACCATTGGAATCATGCTGATTATAACTGATTTGAAGAAGGCCAGGTGACCTGCATAAGATCACTTGAACAGCATGTTTCTTGTAACTATCCTTATATTCTCACAAAAGGTCTATAAAATATTTGTTTAAAATTTTTTTTGTATCAAAATATTTGGAAAATTAGAAGCTTCTTTTTAACATGTATTGATATGACTTGAATTATTTTATGAAATTAAGAGCCCTGTATACCTGTAAATCTTTTCACATGATGTCATTTAAGCTTCTGTTTGTGCTACTGTTGATTTACAGCTTAGTTGGTACTTGGTTTATCTTTAAAAGAATGCAATCAATGTGCATGCTTTTATGTTTTTCGCAGAAGGGTGTGTTGGGATGAAAGTAAAAGAAAAAATAAAATCTTTCACTGTCTCTAATGTCTGTGCTATTTTGTGACCCAAAAATTCACCAACAGTCTCTTATTCCATAAAATAGGCTTCATGGCTGGCCTTGTGTTCTGAATATATAAAACTATAATAATTTTTCTTAAGTATTGGGCAAGTGTTTTTTTAATACATTAAAATCTTCAAAATTGTGAAGCAGTATATTTGGTTAACTCATCCATATACTTTATAAGATGTATGGCAAATATTAATTACTTAACAATTCGGTAATAATTAGGATACCTCACAGAAACATGTCAGATGCCTAGAATTAGCCAGGTTGGTGAGTCCAGTGTGAACCTGACTAATCCTTACATCACACATACCAGTGATTTCTTTCATATGTATCATTTCCGTGTGATTTTCTTTCTCATTTAGAATGGTACAGTTCTCCTTTATAGCCAGATTATGTAAACTTTATCGTTTCCTTAGTAATATTATGTGGTTTATACTTAGTGTTCACTGAATAGGTCCATGTCAATAAAATGATCTGAATAAATTGACCATTAAAACAAAGAAATAATATAAAAAATTTGCCCATCAAGTAAAATTAAACTGTAACCTTAATCATATTTGTTCTTGAAGCGTCAGGTGGGGAAGAGGTTTCCTTGGCCCCTGTTCCAGATGTCGTCTTTGCTTATAAGTAGGTTTTCTTTTTTGGGTAGGGACGTGTTTTTATTATGAATTACACATATTTTTAGATTGAAGATTAGCTAACTTGGAATATTATGTTACCATTTGGCATAACTGGCATTATAAACACACTAACTTAACCTAACACCCAAGCATTAGACTGAAAATTGGTACTTGGCCAAACTGATAATTGGAAATATTCAGATAATTGATGTTATATAGGTAAAATCTGCATTGACGGAATCTAAAACTTTTCATTCAGATATTTTGGAGCGCCATGTTTGCAGTCACTAATTTATGTCAGTTTAGAGTAGTTATGATTTGACATTATCCCTAAGATTTCATTGACACCTTTTCCAATTTGTGGATGATAAAGTAAATCCATTACTTCTACCAACGGGGGGGTCATTTTTGACCTCATTCATGCCTGAGGTCAAAGAGACAGATTCCTGGTTTTTATCCTGAGTAGAAAGAAAAAAAAAACAAAAAACTTTTTCAGAAGGACACTGTAAATGGAAAGCTCGGTACCTTCTACCGTGTGGGAGAAAATCTGATGTGGGCGGCAAACTCTCAATAAATGTTTACTGATGAGGACGAGACGGGTCAGTCATTCATCCAAATTAGTGACAATTCATGATCTTATGTGTGAATATGTAAGAGAGACATGTTCTCAAATTTTAGTTTTATGAATCTTTACATCTGAAAAAAAAGTGGAAGAAGTTGCTGTGGATGTTCTCCGCGTGTCCAGCAGGAGAGAATATTTACTAACAGCCTTGTCTCCTTACGGTATGTTCAGAATAAATTCTGACTTATATTCTTGGGCTTATTGGTGTTTCCTTATTTCAACAAAAAGGGAAATATAAATCTCAAAAGTTATCTGGTGATATATGGGATGGTAAAGGATATATTTGGTTACCGTTACTTCATGTATATGTGATACGTAAGTATGTTTCATTGACACCTGTAGCGATAGAATACTGTATATTGCTTTAAAAGCTCATTTTGCTTTTATACTTGCCAAGACTTGTTGAGTGCTTACTGTGCGTTGGGCGCTGTGCTTACCCACAGGCGTGATCTCTAATCCTCATAATAGATCCCGAGCAGTGGGGATCTGTTGGCCTTTGAGGGTAACAAGTCTGTAGGCGGACTGCCGGGTTTTGGGTCCTGGTTTTACCACTTGATATCTGACCTTGGGCAAGTTAAAGTTTCTGTGACCCGATTTTTTCA
Organism: Globicephala melas; assembly: GCF_963455315.2. Taxonomy (NCBI): domain Eukaryota; kingdom Metazoa; phylum Chordata; class Mammalia; order Artiodactyla; family Delphinidae; genus Globicephala; species Globicephala melas. Next base: position 6,331,051 of record NC_083334.1, on the reverse strand, counting down.
TCTGTAAAACAGCGATACTAATCGTGTTTACCTCAAAGAGTTGCTGAGGACTCAGTAAGTCAGTGCATCTGAAGCACGATATGTAGTGCATGGAATGTAGCCGGTGCTGAATAAGTCTTGTTCTTGGAAGGTTCCTCCTGCCTCCGGTTTTACAGATGAGGAAACTGAAGCTCAGAGTTTGAATAAAATAATACAAAGTCACATAACTAATAATTCGGGCAGAAAAAAGCTCTCCCATTCTTTTCTGCTTAGTGACGATGTAACACAGTACTTCAAGCTACTTAAGTGCCTTTAAAGGTGGACGATCGTAACTACAATCATAGTTATTTAAAGATAACAGGTTTTGTTTTAAATCTAGATCAAATAATCCAGAGATCATAAAAGGAAAGATTCTCCATATTTTCATAGGAAAGTCTCATGGTCTCTCCAAACTGACTCCACGTTGGTCCTGAGAGCCAAGGAGGTGCCTGTCCTTCAGGTTGGTAGCACAGCATCCTTCCCACGTTGGTAAAGGGGAGGTGTAACAGCAGGTTCAGAGGGCTTTCCTTAACAGTGGCACAGAGGAGCGTAATGTTTGAAATTATCCCACCTAAGTCCCCTTACTAAGGGAAATCACAAACTGTACAATAATCTGGGCTTTATCACTACATGTTTATAATGTTAGAAAAATTACCTTCCCTGTTCGAGCCCTCCTTTATCTATAAAATGAAGAGAATACTTACTTACCTCACAGAGTTTAGTAAGAGTCAAATGGGATAATAGTTGTAAAAATGCATCCTTACAGGGACTTCCCTGGCGGTTCAGTGGTTAAGACTGTGCTTCCACTACAGGGAGCCCGGGTTCAATCCCTGGTCAGGGAGCTAAGATCCCACATGCTGCACAGCGCGGCCAAAAAAAAATACATTCTTACATAAAGTTCATGAGTGAGATGATTACAATTCTTCCTAAATTACTTCAGCTTTACCTGCTGTATAATGTGTGACTAAATAATGATTTTCTGAAGCACATAGGAATATTTATCACTAAACAGTTTTGAGTCATTCAGGATCCTGTTTATGTTGTGTTCTGTCCATGCATCCTGGAGTTACTTTCCATCTGCATCACAGGACGATTAGCCAGTTTTCATGTGTTCACGACTGTCTCCATCTTTTACGAGGTCTTTGGAAGTTCGTTTCGGGGAAGGTGCCAGAGCAAGTTGTGTTTTTCCCACTCCCCACCCCGTCCCAGTGTCTTATCGCTGCTCAGAATGGGAAATACCAGTAAGCACATTTGGAGATCATTTCTTGCTGTGTATAATGGAGACCAGGATGAAGGAAGAACGAACCCAACTTAGAAGAAAGAGCAGTTTCAAATTGAGGACCCGCTGAAGAGAACCAGAAGTAAAGGAGCATTTCCCTGTCGAGCTGCTGTGTATGGGGTGTGGGGAGCTGACGGAGAACATTCTGGAACCCTGGAAGGTGTCTGAAGAATATCTACGGGGCTTTGTCCCGTGCCTGCTTTGGCTGATTTGATTTTATTCTTGGTGGTGGTGGTTACAGTTTGACCTTCTAGCTGAAAGGCGATCTCAAGAGCTAGCAGCACAGTTACTGTCACTTAAAGATTTCGGGGGTGTGATTGTTGTTCCCCAGATCTTCTACAGCTGCAGCCAGCATTGCACATTCACCTCACAAAATATCACGGAGCACCTGCGAGGGCTGAGCTGACACAGCTCTTTCCAAAGGAGCCTACTTAGGGTGCAAGGAGAGATGGTGAAGAATCCGGCAAAGCCAAAGACATCTTAGGAAGTAGGGGATACTACTGGACACGGCCACCCTGCCACGTCCCTCGTTCAGGTTTTCGCAGAGCTTGATGATGCTTCGAGGACCTACACGGATGACAGCTGTTGGTGACGCCATCCATTGCTGGCATGTTCTTCCGAGAGGCAACTCACCTGGAACCAGGAAGAGTAAAAGCAGTCGCTGCGGGCTTCCCTGGTGGCGCAGTGGTTGAGAGTCCGCCTGCCGATGCAGGGGACGCGGGTTCGTGCCCCGGTCCGGGAGGATCCCGCATGCCACGGAGCGGCTGGGCCCGTGAGCCATAGCCGCTGCGCCTGCGCATCCGGAGCCTGCGCTCCGTTGCTGCTCTGACCTCGAGGATCTTGAGGATGCTGGCACCTCGGGGGGGTCACAGCACCCAGCGCTGTCAGTTACACACTTCGTGTCTCTTCAGAGAGTGGCTTCGTGTAGCTCTTTATCATCCATTCTGTCTTTTAATGCTTTTTGTTTGGGGAGATTTGGGGAGGAGTGGGGGTGGGGGGGAGTGAGTGGAGAGGCCGGCGTAAGAGCATGGACTCCGGAGCCAGGCCTCTGGGGTTTGAACCCTCCAGCTCCGCACCAGCTGGGCGACCTTGGTTCGCTGCCTAGTGTCTGTGCCCCCATTTCCTCACTTATAAAATGGCTATGATGAGAATGGTCCCTACCTCATAGAGTGGTTGTGAGGATTAATGAATAATTAATGATTAATGAAGTTCCTGGATGATAAAGTACGCCTGTCATGTTCTAAGCGCTCGATGTTAGCTGTTGTTATTACTAGTGTTCTGAAAATTCAGAGCCATGAGGTTGGCAGCCACCCTTCCACCCAGGAATCCCAGTATTAAATTGGTAGCTAAACTACATACAAGTCTGGTGTACCTGTGCCTTTTATTGTAAACTACCTCGAATTCTTTGTCCATATATATGTCCATAACTGGCTCTGCCTTATACTAGAACTAATAGCATTCTTGTTTCAGGTTTTTGGTATGTTGGTCTAATTTGGCCTGTGACAGACACAAACTTCACATTGTGAAATGAAATAAAGGATATCGAAAAGGTCAGCCCAAAAGTGTATCCCTCTCTTCTTGTGCACTAATGTCTTTATTCTTTTTTTTTTTTTTTTTTTTTGGTCTCTGTATTCCTTCCCCATTCTCTTTCTAGAAGTTGAGATAAATAAAGGATTTTAGATCCGAAATAAATCCAGTACAGAGCATCCCTCCATGTGTCCTTTTCTCGGGTACCTCCTGGCTCTGAGGTTGTCTTTGACACTCTTCTTCCTGCGCTCACTCTGGTTACCTGCTGGTCCTCTAACTTTATCAATTGTGGAACTTTTTTCCAGATATATTTTATTACTGACTGCCGGCCTCACTCTAACGTGCGTATGTGTCTGGCGTTGGTTTCTTTTGGACAGACTGGTCTACAAGATGACAGAGGCCGGGGCTTGTGGGTCCTGAGACCCCACCCCAGTTCCCAGCACGTTAGGTACCCAGCAAGGTTTGCTAAACTCACTCAATAGGTACACATCCGAGGCTCGACAGTTTACGGTTAATCATCGTGACATCAGATTGAATATCAACTGAAGGTTTTTTAAAGCAATTGTGTCTTAATTTTATAGTCTGAAGTCAACAAATTCTTTTTTAAAAGTAAATGGTATAACCAACATTCAATAAGTGATAGGGGGTTTCCCTGGTGGTGCAGTGGTTGAGAGTCCGTCTGCCGATGCAGGGGACACGGGTTCGTGCCCCGGTCCGGGAAGATCCCACGTGCCGCGGAGCGGCTGGGCCCGTGAGCCATGGCCGCTGAGCCTGCGCGTCCGGAGCCTGTGCTCCGCAACGGGAGAGGCCACAACAGTGAGAGGCCCGCGTACCGCCAAAAAAAATAAATAAATAAGAAGAAAAAAAAAAAAAGTGATAGGGAAGTTACTATTTGGAAGGACCATCCAGGAATTGATGTTCAAGACAGTAAAGCACAACCAAGGAACAACAATCTGAGGCAAATAGGACAATGTTGAAATGTGTTCATTATGGGTTGGGCTTAGAGCGGACGCTACATCAAACCATTTTCTGTGCAGGGAGAGGGGGATTTTTTTTTTTAATCTATAAGTTTTTCCAAATTAAAAAATGTTAAATTTTATCAATACTAGGCACATAGGTTATTTTGTTTAGCAATGTTATCTGAACATGATTCCATATGGTATCATGATGACTAGTTAAATGTCAACACTTTTTCATCATTACTAATCAGTAAAGTCTTAAAATCTGCAGAGATTGAAAAATCCTCTATCTGGTGGATCTAAATGAATGTCATCGGTTAATGTTATGTGGTACAGCGTTTCCAAGTAGTTATTGGAAATAGGTGTGTGCTGTTGCGTCGGCTTCTAATGAAGAGCTAAAATCTTGTCACTTCTGTCTGCTCCTTTCATTCTTCCCAGAGGGAATTACTTGGGATAAATTGTGTTGAAAGGCAGTGTGTTTATAATGGCCTCAGAAGACACATTAAAAATGCTGACAGCAAAAGAATGAGACTTTTTAAGAAGGTTGCAGTTAATTTCCAGCAGTGTATAGGAAACAAGATCATTCCCCCTGAGTTGTTAGAACAATCTTGTAATCTCCTGAATAATGTTCCACTGTAGGTTAAGACTAATAGTTCCAGTATCAGATCAGTTTCTAAATAGCTCAAGGCAGTGATACAATAGGGAAGCTTGAGTTGGAAAAACCAAGGAGAGAGAGAGAGTCAAGCACTCTGGCTCACTTTCCAGAAATGACTGTGATGACCAAGGAAGCATGGGGACTGGATTCAGATCTCACAGGCAGAGGGGCGAGTGGTGATGCCAACCAGAGCCAGTTTGAACTGTAATCATCAATGTTGGTGGGACTTTATTAGGAGTATAATATGTTCAAAAGAATGGATAGGATGTAGAAACCTGAGTTCATATTAATGAGATGTATGTGTGTATATATGTGCACATGTATAAAAAAATATGATTTACAATTGATGGTCAGGATTCTCAGGCAATACTGAATTACCTCTCTTCACATCTTTAATGTTGAATCCAGAATCTTGGGGACCTTCTCTGAAGAGTCCTTTCACACTTTTTGAGCTGGTGACCTCCTATTCAATGGCATAATAAACTGTTTAACCAACCTCTGTCCTGAAGCCTCCTAGTTAATTTGGAGACAGCTGACTTTGGTTTTTTTTTTTACATCTTTATTGGAGCATAATTGCTTTACAATGGTGTGTTAGTCTCTGCTATATAACAAAGTGAATCAGCTATACATATACATATATCCCCATATCCCCTCGCTCTTGCGTCTCCCTCCCACCCTCCCTATCCCACCCCTCCAGGCGATCACAAAGCACCGAGCTGATCTCCCTGTGCTATGCGGCTGCTTCCCACTAGCTATCTATTTTACACATGGTAGTGTATATATGTCCATGCCACTCTCTCACTTCGTCCCAGAGACGGCTGACTTTGATACATGACTTCTTGTGTTCTCTGATATCCATCCATGCCCTGTTACTGTCTCTCTTACCTCGTAGAAATCTTTCTTTCCTAAAACATACTACATTTATATGTATAGTCATGCCATGTGTATCTGTCTTCGCTAAACTAGGGCAAAAATGTTTAATCAATAAAGGGTTTCACAGCTGACAAAATTCTGAAATTATTAGCCACACCCAGATTCAAATAAAAGCTCCATTCATAATAATTAGAATAGCTCCGTTATTTACTATCTGATAGACAACGTGCTAAGTGCTTTTCATACATTCTACTTAAATTCTCACAGTAACCTTGGGAAGTAGATAGGGGTCCCTAAAATGTCCTAGTCATAAGAATGAGTATTTATTGCCTTTGAAAAATCTCATCCAAAAGCAGAGCTGGGTCCTAAGAGATGCCTGACATTTGCTCTTATGTCCATAGAGGATGAAACAGGTCTGCAGAGACAAGGCCAGCTGGAAAAACACCTCCCCTGCCTCTGGGAGGGCAGGGGTTTACAGGGTAAAAGAAGTCACCAATAATTTCTTTTGGAACCGTGAACATGTAAGAAAAGAAATGGCCTAGTTCATAGACAGTATTGCACAATAGCTTAGATTTTCACGATACAAGTTACTTTGAAGCCTACTTCCAGATACCCTGTGGGTAGTGGTGGGTTCCTCTAGGTTCACGGACTTTGGGGTAAAAGGCGGGCATCAAGTGTAGACAGGGTGAGCAGGAACCCGCCCTCGGGCCTTTGTATTCCAGCCCCTTTTCCATGACTGTTCGACCCCCACCTTGGTGGCCACTTGCCGGCAGGAGCCTCGGGGGAGGCATTTGCCTCATCCTCATTCACGCTGACGTCGGGGCAGGAATGGCGGCGGCCCCGTGCCTTGGTCGGGGTGCCTTGGACAGCACCTGGGGTCCTGTTAGGATAGGGGTGATCTCCTGCGGCCAGTGGATAGACTCGGCCACCAAGGCTTCGGGGACCCCGCGGGGCCGCCTCCGAGCCGGGCAGACGGAGTGGAGGTGCCTCTCAGGTGAGAGCCGGAGGCCACGTGGGTGAGACCCTTCCCCGGCTCACCTCCTCCGGGGGCCCTGGACCCCGCGTCCCTGACTGTCCTGCGCCCCGTGTGCCACGGGGATGGTGACGAGGGCACAGAGGCCTCAGCCTGGCCGGCAGGGGCCCGCGATCAGGTCTCCCTAGATGCCGCAGCGGCCGAGGGACAGCCATCCCGGGGCAGTGGTCCTCCTGGACCCAGGTGGCAGGGTGAGGGGCACAGCGAGGGCGTCCCAGCACGACCCCCACCTGTGGCCCTGCTCGGGCCTGGGCCGGGGGCACCCTCGGGCTCCGTCTGCCGGCTCCGGGCCCCTCGGCGTGGGGCGCCGCCGTCGCCTTGGCCCTGGGCCGCCCTGGCCGGCAGCCGCTCAGCCCGAGGGTCCTGGACGCCAGGGTGGCAGCAGGGCCGGCCCGCTGTCCTCGGCGGCCCCGGCGGGCGGCGGGTGAGGTCCTGTGTTCCCGGCGGGAGGGCTCGGCCCCCAGGAGCGATGGGGAACGTTCGGGCGCTGAGCCCAAAGCCCGGCCCTTCCCGCGCTCGCGCCTCGGTCCCCGCTTTGCATCGAGCGACCAGAGGCGTGGAACCCCCCGGGGCGCCTCGCTCCGCGGCAGGACCCCGGGCCCCTGGCCCGAGGCTGTGGCCCCGCCTCCGTCTCCATGGGGAGAGAGCAAGGGGGGAGACGGTGCGTTCTGCCTAATTCTCCGCGGCCCTCAGCCTGGACCTCGCCCGCGTCCCCCCACCCCCCCGAGGGAGGACCTCAGGCAAGACTCCTGCCAGTTTGCAGCTGAACAGGTGTCAGGCACGTTCCTGAATAACAGGAGGGACAGGGTGGTGGCCCCTCACGAGACTTCAATCTCACTGGAAGGGACAGTGACGCCTCTGGTGACACTGCTGGAGAATGGGCTGGCGGCCGGTGGCCGCGACAGCTCAGCAGTGAGGGTCACACTCGGTCCTCCCGGGTCCCGCTGGGCCACCTCTGGCCCACGGGTGCCATCACCACACAGCCCGGGGGTGACACATGACCAGCCCTGGGAATGACCCGAGACCTGTGAGGCGTCAAGTGTCTCTCATTTCCAGGGGGCACTTAGGCCTGGCAGAGCAGCCGGGTCTTGAGCTAAACGCGAGGAATTACAGCAAAAACGACTCGCGTCTGTCGTATCTCAAGTGCCAGCCGCACGTCTGTTGTTTGACATGTTTCATCCTCACCGTTTTATAAAGCAGGCATCACTGTTCCCACTTTACAGATGAGAAAACTAAGTCTCAGAGCCGGGAAGGGACACGCCCGAGGCTGTAGACCTGGTCATAGATGAAAAGCCCTAGGAGGCAGAGAGGTGGAAAGGGAAGGTCGTTTCCAGCAAGGAGAGCACGTGAGGTCGGGCCCGGGCCTGCCGGTGGGGACAGCATGTGTAGCGGTGACACCACATGGGGCTGTGGGGACGGAGAGGATGTACGGCTCACGCCTGGGACACAGCGGTGCCGCGCTGGGGACTTAATTGTGCACTGTCCCACTCATTCCTTACAAAACCCCAGTGACACAGAAGTTTGTCCTGTTTTAACAGCTGAGGCAAGTGAAGCTCACACAGATTAAATAACTTATGCAAAGTTCCTGAAAGAGTCAGGGGCTGAGCCAGGTCCAAATCGGTGTGTCTGACCCCAACACCAGGGCTTCCCCCCACCCCCAAAGCCTCTGATGAAGCTCCGTTGTGAGGCCTCCAGAACCATCACCGGCTGGAAATGAGGAGAAGCAGCTCTGCTGTGGCCCTGGCCTTTGCTCTGCTTGGCCCGGCACCCGTGGCTCTGGGCTGTTTCCCTCGTCCATGGGAAAGTTGGTGGCTTGAGATCATCCGCAAGGTCACTTTCACTTTAGACTCTGGAAAAGGTCAGTTTTCTAGAAAAGTCATCCCAACCGATGCCTAATTGAGAAGCTCTTCGGCTGTGGACTGCACTCTGCCCATAGCGCGAGCCTGGGCAGGTGACCTGAGTCATAGCCCGCGTGCTATTGTGGAGCAGTTTTGTCTTTTTGGTTTTTTTATTTATTTTTCACTGCGTTGGGTCTTCATTGCTGCGTGCGGGCTTTCTCTAGTTACGGCGAGCAGGGGCTGCTCTTTGTTGCTGTGCACGGGCTTCTCATCGCGCTGGCTTCTCTTGTTGCGGAGCACGGGCTCTAGGTGCGTGGGCTTCAGTAGTTGTGGCTCGCGAGCTCAGTAGCTGTGGCTCGTGGGCTCTAGAGTGCAGGCTTAGTAGTTGTGGCGCACGGGCTTAGCCGCTCCGCGGCATGTGGGATCTTCCTGGACCAGGGCTCGAACCCGGCTGCTGGGGCCGGAATACTCTCTCAGATGGGTCAAGAATACACAGAAACTGTCTAGACAGAAGTGAACTGAGATGCCCTTGAGGCTTTTCCGTCTCCCTTCCATCCTAAAATTGCTGAGATCTATAAACTTCTTATTGTTGACATTCTAAAAGCAACTCAGCAACTCTCAGTCTTGAGATCTCTTAAGGTCCATTATAGGGGAACAGTCAGTCTGGAGGTTCTCCAAGGACTGACTTCTGTGCTGGTCTCTGAGGGACACCCATAGGAGCTGAGGCAAATGCTTTTTGGAGGAGTGATTTATTGGATGGATTTGTTCATTGTTTCACTCTTTGAACAATTGAGAGAGATTGATACTACTTACACCCTTGGATGGGATCCCCTGTCCCCTGGTCTGTAATGTCCCTGGCAAACACCTACACGTCTCTCAAAACCCAACTCAGGGGTTTGTCTCCCCCAAGTTGAGTTGACTAGTACCTTCTTAAAACTATCCCTCCTTGTTAAACCTCTTAAAACTATCCCTCCTTGTTAAATCAGGTCCGGGTTGCTCTGGACTGAATGTTTGTGTCCCCCCCAAAATTCATATGTTAAACCCCTACCCCCCGAAATGTGATGGTATTTGGAGGTGGGGCCTTTGGGAGGTAATTAGGTTAGATGAGGTCAAGAGGGTGGGCTCTCAAAATGGAATTAGTGCCTTTAAAGGAAGAGACCGGAGCAGGCGCGCTCTCTACCATGTGAGGGTACAGCGAGAAGGCGGCCGTCTGTGAACCAGGAAGCAGGGCCTCACCAGACACCTGATCTCAGACTTCCATCCTCCAGAACCCAGAGAAACAAGCATGCGTTGTTGCATTTTGTTACAGCAGCCCAGGCTGACTGAGATGGTCTACGGGGACCCCTGGGGGGAAGCAGTTTTCCTCTCTGCATGGGGCACAGGCCTTGGAAGGATTTCCATTAACACGAAGTGAATTAATGAGTCACCAGGACTAGGGATCCCGCCCGTGAGCCTGGAGCAACTTAGGAGGTGATGTTATATAAACTTAGGGCCTCATTGTTTCTGTTCATTTTACTTCAGAGGCAGAAGCAAACAAACTGGTGATGTTTTAGGAGGCGAGGAAAAGCCTCTATCCCCTCCGTGATAAGAAGACCACTCTCAAAGGTGATCAAGGTGAAGTTCAGGGAAGCTGGGAATGTTGCTTCTTCAGACCTCTGCCCAGGCCTTCCTGTTTCTCCTGGGACGGCAGCATCCTGCGGGCGCTGACGGCACCGGATGCAGGAGTCACAGCTGCCTGAGCCAGTTCCCCTGCCGCCTGCCGCTCCCAAGGGCCCTACTCAAAAGTCACGGCCCGGAAAGGCAGTTTCCACAGGACGGGCCACAAAGGTGGTCGCTTTCTGCTCATCAGGGGATGAGCCTGCCCTAGGTGCTAAGGGATTCGCAACCAGCCTGGCGAACACTGGAGGCCGGAGCCTGTCCTGTGGACGCAGAGGCACCGACAGCTCGGGTTTCCTGCGGGGGATGGAGCGGCTAGAAGGACCAGGCTGATGGGAAAACAAAACCAACCGCCTGCTTCCGAGCGGAGCCCGGGAGAACGCAACTGCGGTGGAGACAGGGAGTCAGGGAGGCCCGTGGGCGGCCCCGCGGCTTCCTGGCGGTGGGGGGCCCCCGTTTCATGTAAGATTTTCACCTTTGGGGGCCTGAGACGATGCTTCCCATGGAGAGAGCATCCCGGCCTCTGTGACCCAGGAATTATTTTGGCTCCATACTCTTTCCCAGACGGGCTCCCAGATGCAGCACATTTGCCTTTGTCTCTTTTTTTCCTGGATGCTTTCGAAATTCTCTCCTGGATTTCACTCCCCTGCCCGTTTCTCTCCTCTAACCTGCCTTCCCAGCCAGGGTGGGCGCTGGCCCGCAGCTCCCGGCCGGCGAGGGGCAGAGACCGGGGTGGGGCGCCATCTAGTGGCGAGCGGAGAGACGACTGTTCAGCCCCTCGAGGCGGAAGGTCTGCCCGAATCCAAGTCGTGAGGTAAATACGAAGATGCAGAGGACAAAACAACAGCAGTGACAACAAGAGGCCATCCTGTTAACACGGAGCGACCCTGTAGCCGCCCCAGGTCTTGGGTTCTCTCCTGGGCCCTCGCTTGCCCCAAGGGTGACCTGGTCCTTTCGCCGTCTCCCTCCTGCCTCCCAGTTGCTGGGAGGACAGAACTGACCTTCTGGCAGGACAGCTCCCCAGCCCTTAGCAGTCACCCCTGCCTCGCAGTGTGGGGAGAGGTGGGGTGGGACCCGGGAGGTCTGGTCCTTAAGCTCCCAGGCCCATCCTCCAGAGACGGGGTCAGCAGGTCTGAGATAAGCCCAGAAATTCACTCTGATCACCACCTGTCGGGCGATTCTGACACAGGTGGCCTTTGGATGTAGGAATGCGGCCCGTGGAGGAGGGGAAATGGCTCATATGATAAACGCCGAGGACAGAAGTTCCCCTGTGTACTGTGGACCACATACCTTGGGCCGGAACCTCCCACTTTCACAGTCTCACACACCAGTAACGCGGGCCCCGCACTTCAGTTAGGATACAACCCCACCTTTGGGTGGCTGGGGGCTTCCTTCTCCCAGGAGGAGAGCTGCTGTTGCTGGTAAGTGGTGGAGGCCCAGCTAACACGTGCTGGGGAGACTGGTTTTCCTTCTGTGCAGAATACCTATAAGTAGGGATATCTGTGCTTTCTCTTTGGACACCAGAGGAAAGATATTCACTGCAAACATAGAGCAAGGGGACAGCTTCCAAGAGCTGCAGAGAGGGGAATCACAGAGAGCCTGGCCTCAGAGGCCTGCGGTGCTCGGGGATTTCAGAGGCCAGGAGACACAGAGGAAACACCCCTCGGTAATTCCCCTTCCACAGACTAGTGGAAAATCCTGCCCCTAAATGCACACGGCAAGGTCTGAAGAAGGTCTTGGGAAGAAATGCATTGTGGAATGTTATTAAAATACTTAGGGCCCCATGTCTAATCTGCAACAGATCCTAATTCTTGGGGTTACTATTGAAATGCGTTCCTTTCCAGATTGAATGAAGCTGGCGTAGACAGGAGGGTCATGAAGTGCGGGCTTTTGCTCCCATGTCTAGTGTCCGGTGGTCATATAAGCCTGGGCCCCCTGCCCTTACTGAGTGGCTCCGGGGAAGAGTCTCTCTGAGGCCTGGTTTCCTCATTTGCAACCGCAGAAGGTAACAGTTCCTTCCCCGTTGGATTGTTGGGAGAATCAGATGAAACGGTGCATCAGGGCTGGCATATAAGTGCTTGATAAATGTTTGCAATTATGACCTGAAGACAGTATAACATTAAAAGAAGTTCATGGAAATCAAAGTAAATTTTAAGCTGGTGTGTTTTTCGGTGACTGGGAAGCTATCATCTTTAGGCTAAAAAAAACAACCGTGTTATTTTTCTTTTTTGGTTTGGTTTTTCATGAAAAAAAAGTAAAAAAAAAGCTCTCCCCAAACTTAAATGAGCCAATGAACTGAAGGAAATTTACAACTGCATGAGCCATTAAATTTCAGGCCCTCCCTGGGGGCCGGGGAGAAGCCATTGCTCCATTGCTCCAGCTCATGGAATCATTGGAGAATGCCCTTCCCGGGACTGGACAGAATGATGCAGGCCAATTTTCCATCTGCAGTGCTGTGAGGACAGTTCCCACCGGCCACTGACCAGGCCTGTGACTAGGTGATGGCTTTCCTTCCGCATGGAAAAACCGCATTTAATGGGAGAGATCACATCACGGTCGCGGAATCCTTTGCACCTCACAATGGACAGAAGCATTTCCTAGCTCATTTCCCTGGAGTCCGACTGCCAGAAGGCATTGACCCCATTGCAGACACGAAAGTCCACCTGATATAACGAGAGTTTTCCCCAAGCCACAGCCATCTGCCTCAAGTTGGGAAGCGTCCTTAACGTTATTCCTACAGGGGCTGCTGCCCAGGGTATGAACAGGAATGGCCTTCGCACAGGCCGCTCGTTGAAAGAGGGCTGGATCCAGCGAATCCAGTCTTAAATCCTAACGGTTACTTACAAACTGTATGATCTTGAGAAATTCTTCTTTTTCAGCTCCCGTGTATTCATCGGTAAAGGAGGTGATTAAACCATCTAACAGAATAAAACCGAGGGAAGTGACATTTTGTTATACAATGCTCGATGCATAGATATTAGTTGAATATGAGTATGTGGGAGGGGAAGGGCTCAGGTTAAGAGGGTTGTGGAAACCGTAAGAGCAAAAGCTTGTAGAACGTTCATAACTAGAGGTCAAAGGCGTATAGTCATTTTTCCAGTAAGACAGGTCAGCACCAGACAACATGGTCCGTATGGGTCCAGGAGGAGGAAGTCTGTTTCCTGGAGACTTCCAGAAAAGTCTCTGCAACATTAGATGCGTGTTATATATGAAAAATATGTAAGTCCTAATTGTATTTCACGTACATAATGATAAACACGTGCAGCAGGAGGGTGAAGTGAAGACAGACAGGAGACACACACGATCCTCCACGTGAAGCCGGAGGGTTGGAGACTGGCATCCACAAGCCAAGGGACGCCAGAGCTCACCAGCAAACCATCAGGAGGGGTTTCAGAGGGGGCGTGGCCCTGCTGACACCTTGAGTTTGGATGTCCAGCCTCCAGAGCTGAGAGACACTACATTTCTCCTGGTTAAGCCCCCAGTCTGTGGTTCTTGGTTATGGGAGCCCTAGGAAATGCATACAGGTTTGGGGTGGGAGGTTTAACTGATTTAATGAGGAATTCTAACTCAGAATAAAATTAGGTGGAGAAGTTGAGGTTCCCTTGGGTCTGATCAACCATTCTTATACGTAGCAAAGTTGTTGGACCAAAGAAAAAACCTACTGCCAAACACAGTTAACCCTACTTGCAGGTGAAGTTTCCAAACGCAGATAAACATGCAAGCTGGCTGGGCAGACCAATATCTATGAGGGGACAGGATTCGAACATACATAGTTTTCTAGATGAAGTGAAACTGATAAATTAGAAAATTATTGTTTGCTTTCAAAATACTAGCCAGCCCGCTTAAAAGATATAAAGGATGCCTTTAGACATAAGTTTGCTAAAGAATCAATATTACCTTGTTACAAATAGTATTTTATCTTTATACAATATTTGGGTTGCATGTCTAGTATATTTTTTTAACATCTTTATTGGAGTATAATTGCTTTACAACGTTGTGTTAGTCTCTGCTGTATAACAAAGTGAATCAGCTATACATATACATATATCTCCATATCCCCTCCCTCTTGCGTCTCCCTCCCACCCTCCCTATCCCACCCCTCTAGGTGGTCACAAAGCACTGAGCTGATCTCCCTGTGCTATGCGGCTGCTTCCCACTAGCTATTGATTTTACGTTTGGTAGTGTGTATATGTCCATGCCACTCTCTCACTTCGTCCCAGCTTACCCTTTCCCCTCCCCATACACTTGAGTGTCCTCGAGTCCATTCTCTACGTCTGCATCTTTATTCCTGTCCTGCCCTTAGGTTCTTCAGAACCTGTTTTTTTTCTTGGTTTTTTAGATTCCATATATATGTGTTAGCATACGGTATTTGTTTTTCTCTTTCTAACTTAACCTCACTCTGTATGACAGACTCTAGGTCCATCTACCTCATTACAAATAACTCAATTTCGTTCCTTTTTATGGCTGAGTAATATCCCACTGTATATATGTGCCACATCTTCTTTATCCATTCAGCTGTCGATGGGCACTTAGGTTGCTTCCATGTCCTGGCTATTGTAAATAGAGCTGCAATGGACATTGTGGTACATGTCTAGTATATTAAGTGCTGGATATCAGTGATTCAGTGCAGCAGGGATCTGTTGTAGCCCTCAAATGTGTCTGGGGACTCTTCCACCTGCTCTCATCTAGAGAAAAAAGCAGAATTCACTCAATATGGTAACTCTAAATTTTTCTGTATCTATTAAGTGTTTATCTCAGGAAACATGTAATTGTGCCAGTTATTACGAGTACCAATAATCATAAAACTTCATTTTTAAAAGCATTTGATACAGCCTGAGAAGAAATTACATTAGGACAGGCAGTAGAACTGCTTGAACTTCCAGCTGGCGTGTTGAATCCTTTCCTATAAATCGCAGAGAACAGAACGCTTTATCACCCAGTTATGACTTTTTCTGTGAACACAGGATCCTTGTGCTAGACCAGAATTTGCCAACGTGTAGCATGAAACCCCTTGGAAGTAGCCCCCCCCCGCCCCCAGATCGCAAGCGTGCTTTGTACAGGCTGTGAAGTGGTTCCATACCTGGAGACAAAAGTGATCACGATGCGTCCATTTCTTTTTCGTCGTCTAAAGCAAACTGAGGAGACTCAGCCTTGCCTGTTCTTATCTGTGTCCATGTGGAGAGAAAAGTTGAAAGAGAAGATTCTGAAGCCAGATGTCTGCTCTTTCCACCTGCGTCATGTGCTGATAACTGAGCAAACACTAGGAGAGGATTTGGGGTGGAAAGCCGTACTGTCTCTGCTTTGGGAAGTTGCTAATGATGTGAGTCTATTGATATGTTCACCTGACATTCATCCACTCATCCAATCATTCATCCATCCATCTATCCATTCACTCATCCATCCATCCATCCATCCATCCATCCATTCATCCATCCAGTTGGCATTTCTTAAGCAATTTCTCTATTGTGCCTGGTACTTTCTTACCATCAGATGATTTCTTTCTCTTCGTCAGCACGGAGGAAGTCCTTGCTGGGCACCTGTGGACAAGAGTGAACTGTCTTTTGGCCACTGAGTTGCCTGCCCACTCTGGACCAGCCAGCTTCAGCAGAGATGTTTTTTCCTCAAGTTCTCCACTCACCACCTTAAATAATTCTGTCTGGATGAAGAAAAATGGAACCCCTTACGGGGTCCCCCAAAGGTGTCTGGCAAGGTTCTCTAAGTGTCGGAAGAGGCTTGTCAAACTGCTTCCAGACTACTTGTCTCCCAAGGAAGGCACCAAAGGCCACAACATTTTTTATGAGGCGGCTCAGGAGGAGATGCAACTGTTATGGAAAGATGGTCTAGAGGAAGATCAGAGAGATAGTGCCATCCTGGAGGGTGACAGGAGTGTTGCTCCGTGCAGGAAACTTTCTCAGAGAGAAGCTGATGGAAGCTGAGACAAGGCTGGGGTCCAGCTCTCTTGGAAGCAGGTCTCCTGGTGTCTTGAGTGCTATAGAGACCCTGCCATGTTGCTTCCAGGACCATCTTGATGTGCCTTTTGATGCTGCTGTTTTGACCCAAAGGAGATCATATTTTCTTATGATATAAGCCAGTGTACAGAGGATAGACTGGACTTCACACAACAGCAGAAAGTTTTTTAAAAACTCATTTCTTTAGCGCTCCCCGCAAGTGGTATAAGTTATCTCATTCAATTATCTTAGTATTTGCTACTCTTTCCCCCATCGTTTTTATTTTATTACTTTATTGTTAAATAACTTTATTGACATGTCATTTACATATAAAAATTGTGAATATTTAAGGTGTACAACTTGATGTTTTGACATATGTATGAATTTTGAAAACGTTCGAAATTGGCTAAATAATTTATCCATCACCTCTGCATAGTTACCGTGTGTGTGTGCGCGTGAGGAGAGATGATGTAAGGTCCATCCTAACCATTGTCACCATGCTGGAGGATCTCAAGAACTCCTTCCCCCTGCATAACTCCTTCCCCCTGCATAACTGAAACTTTGTACCCCTTGGCCAGCACCTCATTTCCCCCTCCCCCCATTGTTTTAAGTAAATGACATCAGAGAAGCTGTGAGAGATTAAAGACCTTGCACAGAATCACACTGTTACCAACTCTTGGAGCTGCCAAAGCCCTTTGCATTTTAGTGTAAAGGGAGGATAACAGGTGAAACAATTTCCCAGTTTTTACCCCAACTCACATCCAACCATATACCTAAAAGCATTTGTCCGGAGAGGGTGGTAGAAAGGACTCAGAAACCACTGCTGCACAGACCTCAGGCAGCGGTGTGCAGAGCCGGCTGGCATCTAGTGCATACCCTGAATAAAGCTTCCAGTGTCCCCCTCTTTGCTCCGTTTCCCGGGGCGGGGAGGAATGGCTCAGTAGGGAGGAAGGGGGTTGGGAGGGGAGGGACCACAGGGCATACACCCGCCCGGGGGAGGCGTGGTACCCAGAGCCAGGTAGAGGGTGGTGTGAGGTGAGCTGGGGCTGGTACCACTTTGAACTTTGCACAGCCTTCCGCCTGTGGTACCTGCTCTGGGAATGGGAGGAGGCCTTCCCCAAAGACCAGTAACCATGTACCTTTCTTTCCTTACTTACTTGAAAGAAATTATGGTAAGACATACATAACATAAGATTCACTCTTTTAACCATTTCTAAGTGTACAGCTCAGTGGCATCAGTTAGATTCACATTGTTGTGCGACCATCACCACCACCATCCCTCTCCAGAACTTTTTCATCTTCCCGAACAGAATCTCTGTCCCCATGAAACACGAACTGCCCTCCCCCTCCCCCAGCCCCTGGCCCCCACCACTCTGCTTCCTGTCCCTGTGCATCTGATTCCTCTCGGGACCTCTCGTAAGTAGCATCATACAGTATTTGTCCTTTTCTGTCTGGCTTATTTCATTTAGCTTAATGCCCTCGAGGTTCATCCGTGTTGTAGCGTGGGTGAGAATCTTCTTCCTCTTTAAGGCTCATTAATATTGCAGTGTATGGATAGACCATATTCGTTCATCTGCCCATCGTTTGGTGGACGCTTGAGTTGTTTCCACCTCTTGGCTGTGGTGTATCTTCCTTAAAGACCTCACTCACCCCAGGACCAAGGGCTCTAGGGTATGTCATCCTTTTCACAAATCATCACGTATAGTTACTAGTCAACTTGCCATTTATAAACAATGCTTTTTCCTTAGAAATGACTTTAGCTCGTGAAACTAGAAACAGATGCAAAGCAAGAGAATGATAAACCCAGCATTTGTGAGTGGAGTCCTGTGTGGGTGGGGGGCAGTGGGATGGGTGTTAGTGGGTAGTGATGACCTAGTTCTCAGGTGAAGCAGTGGTCTCCCCACGATCGCTATTATGTGCACACCCTTGTCTTCGCTATCAAACACAAAAGCAGTAATACAGGAAATTTTTCTCCAGCCTAGTAATTTTCCACATTGGCTCTGAGGTGAGATGTAAATGGTACAAATGACTGACGGACTTGGCTGAAGTTCACCTAGTTTTGCTTCGGGAAGGGGCCACCCCGAGTTCAGTGGCAGGTGGGTGGAGCAGGGAGGTCTGTGGGGTCTCTTCCCTCCCAGCTGTCTCTCCCCTGGGGACCGTTGAGCCTCCAGGACCCGTGTGGCCAGGTTCAGGTTCAGTCGCAGGCTGGAGTCCTCCGGAAGGTCAGCTCCAGTCTCTGTTGGCTCCGGAGGGTGGCCTCTGGGGTCAC
The DNA here is from genome assembly GCF_963455315.2 of Globicephala melas. Classification (NCBI taxonomy): domain Eukaryota; kingdom Metazoa; phylum Chordata; class Mammalia; order Artiodactyla; family Delphinidae; genus Globicephala; species Globicephala melas. The sequence goes on along the minus strand of NC_083334.1, from coordinate 6,312,996 downwards.
CAGCGCCCACCTCATGAGCGTCCGCACGGCCCCGGCATCCCTCAGTCCCATCCCTCTCACCCTGTGTTCTTGGCCTCAGGAGACAACCGGGACCGCCACGGCCCTGGGTAGTGCTGGGATGAGCACATGGTCTCCAGCCCTGTCTTCCTCTGCAGCTCACGTGCCGGCCAGTGGGCAGGTGTGATGCTGGCAGGAAGTTTTCTCCTTGAGGACACTCTTTACTCCTGCTTCCAGCTCCTTGTACAGTGATGCCTCCTGCTTGCTATACCTTTCCCATATCTGTGGGCTGTTAGCACATGCCCTGCCCCCTCAGTCCCAGTGTAGTGAAATTCTGCAGATCTAGTCACTCCGTCTTCCTTCAAAAACCAGTCCCTCCTTAGATTGGGATTGACACATACACACTACTATATACAAAATAGATAACTAATAAGGACCTGCTGCATAGCACAGGGAACTCTACTCAATACTCTGTAATGACCTATATGGGAAAAGAATCTAAAAAAGAGCAGATATATGTTTATGTATAACTGATTCATTTTGCTGTATACCTGAAACTAACACAACATTGTAAATCAACTCTATTCCAATACATTTTAAAAAATAAAAAAAAAATCAGTCCCTCCTTGTTAGTTATGTAGCACAGGGGACTCTGCTCAATATTCTGTAATAACGTAAATGGCAAACGAATCTGAAAAAGAATAGATACATGTATATGTATAACTGAATCACTTTGCTATACACCTGAAACTAACACAACATTGTTAATCACCTCTATCCCAATATAAAATAAAAGTTAAAAAAAAATCAGTCCCTCCTTGTTGGTTATGTAGCACAGGGGACTCTGCTCAATATTCTGTAATAACCTAAATGGCAAACGAATCTGAAAAAGAATAGATACATGTATATGTATAACTGAATCACTTTGCTATACACCTGAAACTAACACAACATTGTTAATCACCTCTATCCCAATATAAAATAAAAGTTAAAAAAAAAATCAGTCCCTCCTCTTCACTCATCGTTGGGCTGTGCTTTGGACTATCTCCGCCATGCACACTCACACACACACACACACTCTCATGCACACACTAACATGTACACACACAGACACACTCCCAGTCACTCTCACACGCACTAACCATTACCTCATTTCTTCACACACTCTTCTCTCCCTGTTTCAGAGTCAACACATGTCCCTCACCTGCCGGGAAAACTGTGATTTGCCAATCCCGCTAGAACTCTTCTCGTCAAACAGATTTTTAAAACCACAATTCAGTCTGATGCCTTAACTCCTTTATTCTCACAGATGCTGTCATCATTAGGACGAAATAGTTATTCCTAGTGACTAATTGGTGATGCCGGGGGTCATAAGAGGTTATCGGACAGCTTATCATTCGCCTGGGAAAAGACTACAGTTCAAAATACGAGGCGCGGTTTGTGCTCAATACCTATGGCTATTGCATCATCGTAAAGTCAAAACCTTTTAAGTAGAGTTGGGTACCATCTCTGTACATATCTATAGATAGAAGGATAGATACGTTTCTTCCTCCATTCATCCACTGACGGACCCTTAGGTTGTTTCCACGTCTTGAATGTTGCAATGAACATGGGGGTGCGTGTATCTTTTCAAGGTCGTGTTTTCCTTTCCTTGGGAGAAATACCCAGAAGTGGGATTGCTGGTACGTATGGTGCTGTATTTAGTTTTTTGAGGGAACTCCGTACCATTCTCCATAGTGGACGCACCAATTTCCATTTCCAGCAACAGCGTACAAGGTTCGCTTTTCTACACATCCTCACCAATGCTTGTTCTCCCTTGTCTCTTTGATGATCCCCATTCTGACAGGTGTGAGGTTATATCGTTGTGAATTTGATTTGCGTTTCCCTGATGATTAGTGATATTGAGCACCTTTTTTACACCTGTTGGATATCTGTATGTCTTCATTGGAAAAATGTCTATTCAGGTCCTCTGCCCATTTTAAAAATCAGATTGTCTGGTTTTTTTGCTATTGAGTTGTATGAGTTCCCTCTCAAACATTTTAAGGGTACAGTTCAGTGGCATTAAATACATTCACGTTGTTCTACTTCAATGACCACCATCCATCTCCAGCCTTTCTTCCCCTTTTAAATAGACTTTATATTTTAGAGCAGCTTTAGATTCACAGCGAAATTGAGGGGAAGGTGCAGAGGGTTTCCATACATCCCCTGCCCCTGGACTCAGCGAGTTCCGAGCGGCTGCTTCCTCACTTCTCCTGCCGTAAGGTTTTTTTTCTTAAACATCTTTATTGGAGTATAATTGCTTTACAACGTTGTGTTAGTTTCTGCTATATAACAAAGTGAATCAGCTATACGTATACATATATCCTTATATCCCCTCTTTCTTGCGTCTCCCTCCAACCCTCCCTATCGCACCCCTCTAGGTGGACACAAAGCACGGAGTCAATCTCCCTGTGCTATGCGGCTGCTTCCCACTAGCTATCTATTTTACATTTGGTAGTGTATATATGTCCATGCCACTCTCTCACTTCGTCCCAGCTTACCCTTCCCCCACCCCGTGTCCTCAAGTCCATTCTCTACGTCTGTGCCTTTATTCCTGTCCTGCCCCTGGGTTCATCAGAGCCATTTTTTTTTTAGATTCCATATATATGTGTTAGCATACGGTATTTGTTTTTCTCTTTCTAATTTACTTCACTCTGTATGACAGACTCTAGGTCCATCCACCTCACTACAAATAACTCAATTTCATTCCTTTTTATGGCTGAGTAATACTCCATTGTATATATGTGCCACATCTTCTTTATCCATTCATCTGTCGATGAACACTTTGGTTGCTTCCATGTCCTGGCTATTGTAAATAGAGCTGCAATGAACATTGTGGTACATGACTCTTTTTGAATTATGGTTTTCTCAGTGTATATGCCCAGTAGTGGGATTGCTGGGTCATGTGGTAGTTCTATTTTTAGTTTTTTAAGGGACCTCTATACACTTCTCCATAGTGTTTGTATCAATTTACATTCCCACCAGCAGTGCAAGAGGGTTCCCTTTTCTCCACACCCTCTCCAGCATTTCTTGTTTGTAGATTTTTTGGTGATGGCCATTCTGACTGGTGTGAGGTGATACCTCATTGTAGTTTTGATTTGCATTTCTCTAATGATTAGTGACATTGAGCACCCTTTCATGTGTTTGTTGGCAATCTATATATCTTCTTTGGAGAAATGTCTATTTAGGTCTTCTGCCCGTCTTTGGATTGGGTTGTTTGTTTGTTTGTTTTTGATATTGAGCTGCATGAGCTGCTTATAAATTTTGGAGATTAATCCTTTGTCAGTTGCTTCATTTGCAAATATTTTCTCCCATTCTGAGTGTTGTTTTTCATTTTGTTTATGGTTTCCTTTGCTGTGCAAAAGCTTTTAAGTTTCATTAGGTCCCATTTGTTTATTTTTGTTTTTATTTCCCTTTCTCTAGGAGGTGGGTCAAAAAAGATCTTGCTGTGATTTATGTCATTAAGTGATCTGCCTATGTTTTCCTCTAAGAGTTTTATAGTGTCTAGCCTTACATTTAGGTCTTTAATCCATTTTGAGTTTATTTTGTGTATAGTGTTAGGAAATGTTCTAATTTCATTCTTTTACATGTAGCTGTCCAGTTTTCCCAGCACCACTTATTGAAGAGGCTGTCTTTTCACCATTGTATACTCTTACCTCCTTTATCAAAGATAGGGTGACCATATGTGCATGGGTTTATCTCTGGGATTTTTATCCTGTTCCATTGATCTATATTTCTGTTTTTGTGCCAGTACCATACTGTCTTGATTACTGTAGCTTTGTTGTGTACTCTGAAGTCAGGGAGCCTGATTCCTCCAGCTCTGTTTTTCTTTCTCAAGACTGCTTTGGCTATTTGGGGTCTTTTGTGTTTCCATACAAATTGTGAAATTTTTTGTTCTAGTTCTGTGAAAAATGCCATTGGTAGTTTCATAGGGATTGCATTGAATCTGTAGATTGCTTTGGGTAGTATAGTCATTTTCACAATGTTGATTCTTCCAATCCAAGAACACGGTATATCTCTCTGTATCATCTTTAATTTCTTTCATCAGTGTCTTATAGTTTTCTGCATACAGGTCTTTTGCCTCCTTAGGTAGGTTTATTCCTAGGTATTGTATTCTTTTTGTTGCAATGGTAAATGGGAGTGTTTCCTTAATTTCCCTTTCAGATTTTTTATCATAAGTGTATAGGAATGCAAGAGATTTCTGTGCATTAATTTTGTATCCTGCTACTCTACCAAATTCACTGATTAGCTCTAGTAGTTTTCTGATAGCATCTTTAGGATTCTCTATGTATAGTATCATGTCATCTGCAAACAGTGACCGTTTTACTTCTTTTCAGATTTGGATTCCTTTTATTTCTTTTTCTTCTCTGATTGCCATAGCAAAAACTTCCAAAACTATGTTAAATAATAGTGGTGAGAGTGAGCAACCTTGTCTCGTTCCTGATCTTAGAGGAAATGGTTTCGGTTTTTCACCATTGAGGACGATGTTGGCTGTGGGTTTGTTATATATGGCCTTTATTATGTTGAGGTAGTTTCCCTCTATGCCTACTTTAGGATTCTGCAGTATATCTCGATCAATCAATGCGATACACCATACTAACAAATTGAAGGATAAAAAACCATACGATAATCTCAGTAGATGCAGAAAAAGCTTTTGACAAAATTCAACCCCCATTTATGATAAAAACTGCTGTAAGGTTTTAATGCAGGCAACGCGACGGCCCCTCCAGCTGATGCCATTCTTTCTAGAAGCTGCCATGTTCCCAGCTCATGCAGGGCTGTGCTCCAGCAGACACACAGACCCCCACCAGCAGGAATTTTTGGTTAGGTTTTGTGAGGCGAATTCGAAGGCCTGTCTGTGTGGTTCTCTGGCAAAGATCCCAGGCCCCAGGGAGGCCTTTTAAACTGGGGACTTGGCGGGAAATGAAGCACTGAAAGCAATTACCTACTGGCAGAGAGTGAGACCAATTGATTAGAGAACGAAACATACAAATCCATTTACACCTGGTCTTGATGCTGACCAGGTGGGGCTGCAGCAGTCAGGGCCGCTGGGGCGGGCATCACTGTGGAAGCTGTGTTTTGCAGCAAGCGTCTGGCTGGGGTGAAGGACAAGCTAAAACCCAACCAGACAGGGCAGACTTTCCTGCCGTGTAGGACGGGGCGACGGGAGCTGGTGGCGGTGAGCGCGGGGGACATGGAACCAAGTTAAGGGCTGACAATCCAGAGAGAGGAAGAAACTAACCTCGCGGAGGTTTACGCTACAGTATTTCAATTTAGGTTCTCTCTTGCTTCCTTTTTTTGGTAATTAGTATGTATTGAGAGCCTCACATGCCAAACACCACGGTAGGCCCATTCCTTGTGTGACCTCAAAACGGCTTACAACCTCCCTGCAAAACAGGCACTAGCGTTCAGCCCACTTCCTGGAGGAGCAGACTGAGGCAGGAGGCAGGGACCCCGGCTGAGGTCACGGCAGGCCCGCTTGACACAGAGCCGAGCACTGCCCTCTGCATTTGCCTGCCCCTCCTGGAGGTCCAGGTCTTGCTGCTCAATGATGCATTTATTTTCCACCCTGAGTTTATAGATGTTGTGTACATTTTCAGATAAAAATAGAATCTTTCTGGGAGATGGCCAAAGCATGATGAGAAAGTATCTTGAAAATTGCCAAGTGTTACAAAGAAGGTATTTTAAACAACCTCATTATACATTTCTGCACAAAGTGTTATTGTTTCTATTATTAGGGTGCAGTGGACAAGTTCTAGAATTCTTCTTTCTTTTTTTTTTCAGCAGGACTGTCTTGGGGATATGTGGGGAGGGAAAGAAAAAAATAAAACAAACATTTCCCTGATTAGCTCTCTAAACAGAGGATGTCTAAGTCTCATGCAGCAGGTACAGTGGTACTGCATCCAGCATATCTTCTACCGGACAAACGTACGGTGGTGCTTTAACTCAGGACTTGAGACAGATGCGAAAAGAATTTGTTGAGGATGTAAATCTGCCCTCTGGAAAGGGAACTATGTTCTGTTTAAAGGAAATTATGAAAATATTCACACTTAACAAACTGATCATTGGATAGTAAATTATTTTAAAATGTCTTTTGCCTCAACCCTTTTCCCCACTGTTCAAGGAACACGGGCTCTGTCTGTGTACACTGTCTTCATCATTATTGCAGAAACGCAATGAGATGGGAGAGACTCCCCACCTCAAGAGCAGAGCCTGGAGAAGTAAATGCAGAGAATTGGTTCCCTGTGTTAAATCACAGGAGGAGAGGAGTGCTGGCATCAGGATGAAGTGTAGGGTTGGAAGGGCTGGCTAAGGGGGAGCTAGGAGGTTAGGGAAGAGTTAGTGTCCAGATGGCAGCATCTGTGGGCCAGTGGGGGAGGGGCGGGCGGGGGAGGGAACCAGCCCAAGCAGGAGCCTTCGGAGAGGCAGGAAGAGAAGCCGGTGAGCTGTGGAGTGGGAAGTCTGCTGTGCTGAGATGTGCGCGGTCCCGGGATGCGGAGCTGAGTCAGAGTGGAGAGCGCTCCGAACGGAAAAGGGGAGGTCAGGGTCCAGCTCCTGAGTCCACCTTAACTCCTGCGACTCTGGGCCAGTAACGTCACCTCTGTTGTCTTTCAGCCTTGAAAGGAGAGGGTCAGGTTCGATGGCCCCTGAGGCTTCTTCGAGACCAAATACTTTCTCTGTGTCAGCTGGAGGCCATGCATCGGGTTAGGGTTAGGGTTAGGGTTAGGGTTAGGGTTAGAGTTAGGGTTAGGGTTAGCCTCAGGGAGATCCCGAGGATGGGAGCTACGGTTAGGTTTAGGGTTAGGGTTAGGGTTAGGGTTAGGGTTAGAGTTAGGGTTAGGGTTAGGGTTAGGGTTAAGGTTAGGGTTAGGTTTAGAGTTAGGGTTAGGGTTAGGGTTAGAGTTAGGGTTAGGGTTAGGGTTAGCCTCAGGGAGGTACCGAGGATGGGGGCTAGGGTTAGGGTTAGGGTTAGGTTTAGAGTTAGGGTTAGGGTTAGGGATAGGGTTAGAGTTAGGGTTAGGGTTAGGGTTAGGGTTAGGGTTAGGGTTAAGGTTAGGGTTAGGTTTAGAGTTAGGGTTAGGGTTAGGGTTAGAGTTAGGGTTAGGGTTAGGGTTAGCCTCAGGGAGGTACCGAGGATGGGGGCTAGGGTTAGGGTTAGGGTTAGGTTTAGAGTTAGGGTTAGGGTTAGGGTTAGGGTTAGGGTTAGGTTTAGAGTTAGGGTTAGGGTTAGGGATAGGGTTAGGGTTAGGGTTAGGGTTAGGGTTAGTGTTAGAGTTAGGGTTAGGGTTAGGGTTAGGGTTAGGGTTAGTGTTAGAGTTAGGGTTAGGGTTAGGGTTAGGGTTAGGGTTAGCCTCAGGGAGAGCCCGAGGATGGGTTAGGGTTAGGGTTAGGGTTAGGGTTAGGGTTAGGGTTAGCCTCAGGGAGAGCCTGAGGATGGGGGCAGCCTCAGGGGCTGAGCTGGACTTGGAGACACAGCAGGGAAGGGAGAGAAGGTGGCCTGAGGAGGCGGCAGGGCCGGGGAAGGGTTAGAAGCAGTATTTCTTTGTGTGGACACTCAGGTGTGTTTTGAGTCTTAGCAGAAGCATCTAGAGAGAGAGGTGGTGAGGATAACTCATGGAGGGAGGTCGGGGGAAGCAGGAAGGGATGGAGGTGCCAGGGTGGGAGACGGGATCCTATAAGGAAGAGGACAGGAGATAGAAGAGAGGGTGCGTGAAACTCCCAACCACTTTCCAGGGGAAAATATGCGAAGTTAAGAGCCTCCCCTGATGGGGTCCATCTTCCCAGCTCGGTTAGATTGAGGCACAGGGGAGGGTGTCAGTGTCAGTGCCGTGGGTGACGTCGCAGGGGAGAAGGGGAGGTGGGTCACGCATTTCCGAAGAAGAAGCACAAAGAGCCCCCCTCAGAGTGAAGAGGGGGGATTTACAGTGAAGCTGGTTTCCTGCTTTGCGGGTTTCCTCCCAGAGCCTGGGTAACGGCTATCAGTGTTGGAGGGTGAGTTAAAGTTGCCATCAAACCTCTCGAACTTCTGGGCGACGGTCCGGCCTGTGGGGACCAAGGGGAGGTGGGGAGGGGCTCGGGGCCCTCAGCAGCTGCACACGCATCCTCTGGAGAGGGGAGCACAGGGGCCCCTCAACAGCTGCTGATGAGGGCCTTGTCTCCTCAGGCTCTGGAGATGCCCCTCACTCCAGACTCACCACGCCAAAGAGGACCAGCTAGGGTCTCCTTGCTATTTCACTGCACAGACAAAGACATCAAAAAGTCATTTATTCAATAAATGCATATTGAGTACTTAAGGTATTAGAGCCAGGCAGGGTTCTAAGCCCCGGGGTGCAGTGCTGGGCGAAGCCACCCCGGGCCGACGTCTGATGGGAGCGATCAGAGGCCACGGTCACCACCTGTGCAGGGAAACAGCTCACAGGAAGGAGAACCTCCAGCGGATCTCCTTCACCCGCCGCGCCCCCCGGCCCTGCACTGAGAGCTGGTTACCGTTCCGTGTGCAGGAGGAACAGATTCCAGGAGGCCAGCAGGTCCCTCGCTCAGCAGCTGGGCTCTGGCCAGGCTCTGCTCTCACCCCAGGCGAAGCTGTTTCCCGGCGGGTGGGGCTCCCGAACGTGCAGGTGCAGCGGCTTTGCCCTGCGTCCTGCTTTGAGCTCAGCCTTGTAGGTGAGGACGACAGGCAGGTGGTGGGTCACAGCTGTTGGCACAGACACGCCACCGGGGGTGTCCACGCCTTCCCTTGAAGAAAGGGGACCATTGCCCGGCCTCAGTGCCTTTGCTTCGGGCGCAGAGCCTCTCCAAATGCTGGGGAACTCTCTGGAGGAGGAAAGAAAGGAAGACACCAGGCACCCTCATCACCATAACCCCTGACAGGGCAATTGGTTAAAAGCAGGAGACAGTGGACAGGGGGTCACCTTCCCGCCCAGACTGGAGCAGGGCCTTGGGGACGGGCCGCAGAGAGAGCCCCGGTGGAAGCCGGTTTGGAATCTCAACTGTGATGCCCGAGACCCCTTTGTCTGGGCAGCAGCAGTGCCAGCCAAGCTGGGAGCGGGGACACGGGGTAGGCTGCAGCCCCAGCCGGGGCCACTTGGACTTATCATGTTTTCCTCTAACCCCGCTGTGGTCCCCACCCCTGGAAGCCTGTAATCTGCAGGCTGTGCTCTCTGGAGCAGCTCCCAGGAGACCGAGCTTTCTCCCAGGGCTGGAAGACTTTCCTCTGTGTGTGATGCTGGAAACATCCCAACTGAGGCGGGAGGAGTCCCCCCCCAGGGCCCGTTTGTCCTCCCTTGCAGACCCGTGGAGAGTGTGGTCCCTCGATACCTGCCACCCAGGCCCTCAGGCCTCTGAGGAAGGAGGGAGGAGAGACCATCTGCAGTGCTGGCTGAGAACAAAGCGTTTCCTGTGCACTTTGCTGGGCATGTTCTGTGAGACTGGTTTGTATTCAGTGGGTATTTTCCTTGGCTCGTCTCCAAAACACAGCTTGCCTGGAGGTGGAAGAAACCAATTTGTTAACAATTCTCAGAAAAAAAGAGGCCAGGGCAGATAGCAGAGGAATCTCAAGGCAAAATCCCAGGGCAAAGACCACAGCCAGATGAGTGAGAGGCCCTGGTCCAGGCCTGGCTTTTCCCTCCTATCCAGCCATGGGCCCTCACGCCCTGCAAGGCCTCCTCCACCAGGAAGGCTTCCTGCCTGTCTCCATCTTGTGACCAACACTCTTTGCCCTGCCGGACGCGTCCTCCACAGCAATGAGCCGGATTGCTCATTTTGATGTACTTTGATGCTTGTTAAGATGGTGAAACCCTGCTTCAGGGTGCCTGCTCTCAGGCCACTGGGGTCACCGTTCCCTGAGTCCAGGGCATTTGATCATTTGTTTTCTTTTTCTTAATAGTCTTTATTTTTTGAGAGCAGTTTTAAGTTCACAGCAAAATTGAGTGGAAGGTGCAGAGATTCCCCCCAGATCCCCTGCCCCAACCACACACAGCCTTTCTCACCAGCTACACCCTGAGCCACGTGCTACCCTTGTTTCAATCAATGAGCCTCCACTGACAGATAGATCACCATGACCCAGAGTCCATAGTTTACATTAGGCTTCACTCTTGGGGTTGTACATCCTATAGGTTCGGACAAATAGATGACGCTGCGTTTCCACCACCATAGCATCCTACAGAGTGTTTTCATCACCCTAAAACCCTCTATGTTTCACCCCTTCATCCTTTCCAACCCCCAACCTGTGAGGATCTTTACCATCTCTATAGTTTGGCCTTTTCCAGAATGTCACAGAGGTGGAACCAGACGGTATGAACCCTTTTCAGATTGGCTTCTTTCACTCTGTCCTATGCATTTAAGGTTCCCCATGCCTTTTCATGGCTTGACGGCTCATTTCTTTTTATCACTAAATAATATCCCGTTGTCTGGATGGACCACGGTTTATGTATCCATTCACATACTGAGAGACATCTCGGTTGCTTCCAAGTTTGGGCAACTATGAACAAGCTGATATAAACATCTACGTGCAGATTTTTGGGTGGATGTAAGTTTTCAACTCCTTTGGGTAGATACCAAGGAGTGTGACTGCTGGATCACAAGGTAAGAGTGTGTTTAATTTGTAAGAAAGAAATGTTGCATTCCCACCGGCAATGAATGAGAGTTCCTGCCGCTTCGCATCCCCGTCAGCATGTGGTGATGCCAGTGTCTGGATCCGGCCATTTTCATGGGTGTGTGGGGTCTCTCGCTGCTGTTTTAACTTGCACTTCCCATATGATGTGCAGAGCATCTTCTTTCATGTGCTTATTTGCCATCAGAGCTTCGTTTCTCCCACACAATGACAGCATCGTACTGGGCAGTCACTGGGATCTGAGCACTGGCCTTGGTCTCATGTTCCTTGTTCCTGAAATTAGGAAGAGAGCTGACTGAGGGCAGAGTCTACGTCTCCTAGGTCGGAGCTTGGTCCCGAAGAGTCTAGGCACCTCAGGGCAAGTAAGAGCATGTCTGCTTGTGTGATCACAGAGAAGCTACTTCACCCACCTGAGCCTGAGAGAAGCCTAGGACCTTCTTTTTTTTCCTTTTTTTTTGCTGCGCGTGGGCTTTCTCTAGTTGCGGTGAGTGGGGGCTACTCTTCGTTGCGGTGCGCGGGCTTCTCATTGCAGCGGCTTCTCTTGTTGCAGAGC